>NC_063338.1:53518360-53562460 GCF_021869965.1 Rhincodon typus
TTCAAATAAACCTGTTGGACTATAACCTGGTGTCATGTGATTTCTGACTTTAAACAAACCTATGTTGCTGTTAAATCTTTAATCAGATAGAAGGTTTTAATTGATTTATGCGTATATGTAAATCCCCAAATTCCTTTCAAGTCACAGTTCTGAGAGAACTGAAGGTTTTATCAGTGTAAAGAAGAGTTGACATTTTAGGTCAGACAATGCATGTTAGGTGTGAGGCTTTGTTTAGAATCTGTTTGTTTTTTAGTTTGGAGTTAGACTGGTTTTATTTCTAAAGTAGGAATTTATAAAACACCACATTGACTGACTGTCTATAAATTGTGTGCTTTTTGAACAAAATAAAATGCATCTGCAAATACAAATTCACCCCATAGATTCATGTGTGTCTGTGGGTGTGGGTGGGTGTGTGTGTGTGAGAGAAAGGGGATTTTGAGAGAGAGTGTGTGTATGTGATGGTGGGAGAGAGAGCGTGTGTGTGAGGTGGGGGAGAGTGTGGGTGTGTGTTAAACATTGCATGTGTGCCAATAAGGACCAATGTCCAGTTACCAGAATTAGTTGCTTTCAAAAAAGTTCTGTTTGAAATTTCACCTAATCCCCAATAAATATGCAAAATAATTACTCGTGGCAGATTGATGAATTTCAGTTGCATCCAGCAAGACATTAAGTAACAGTACGATTGAGTTCTCTTGTGATACTGTTGAATAGATTGAAATCTCTATTGTTTTGTTACATGATTATTTAGAAATACTACCAAAATTTCCTCTGAAACATGTATAAATTAGTCTCACATGATCTCCAGTTTATAACATATGTCATAGTTAAATATTTTATATTGTAATTATTTGTAATTAAATGTAAAAACATGTGTATTTGATTTTACTAAGTTACAGATTTTCCCGAAGAAAGGAACCTCCAGTTAGCATGCAAAAGTTGCTAAGTTTTGGTTATGCTGATGATTGGTTTTCAGAACGTGAGGATGTGAAGAACAGCAAAGAACAAAATATGGGTACTGTATCATAGTTCACCACTCCCAGAGAACTACAAGTCTCTGACAGGTCATACCTTGCAAAATGAGGAACTTTATGATGTATATGCAACATTCATTGCAATGTAATTTTTCTTCAGGTCCCAGAAGAAAATGAATTTACCAGCCACTTTTATATTATATGTTCAGTGGAAAGATTCAGGTAGTTGAGACAGTGTTGGTTTTAACTGAAAATAAGGGTTCTACTACATATATAATTAAACTTTTCTGATCTCTGGCAACTTTAAAGATTGTGGCATAGACATTTTGATGTTGTATTTGGAAAGCCTTTAGGCAATAAGGCAAATAATGCAAAGTTTGCTCTCCACAGTGCTACTGTACATTTTGTATTACCTGTAATATTGAGCGAAGGTGCCTGAGGCCAGGGGAATGGTGACATGAAAAAACAGAGATAATATTGTAGGTCTTCATAGCAAGTTGGCCTTCCTTTGGATCTTGAGTAAGCAATTGTCTTCTGTTCCAAATGTTTCCAAGATAGATACATTCCAAGGGTCTTACCCACACTGTAGAAATAACTGGAGTGCAAGTTACTGCATATGCCATATTTTTACCGCCATAACAAAACCTGAGTTCCAAAAGAATTCCAGCAAAAAACAAGAGGAACAACCTTACAGCCTACAATTAAAGCAAAATACTGCAGATGCTGGAAATTTGTAATTAAAGTAGAAAGTGTTGGATAAAACTCAGCAGGTCTGGCAACACCTGTGAAGAACATTTCAAGTCTAACATGACACTTCTTTAGAACACTAATAGCCAATCTCTTGGATACAATCACCAGAAAAAAATTCAAGAATCAAGTTACGAACGTAACTGCCCTTATCTCTGGACAGAGAAATTCAATTGCCTCATTTTGCTTCATGTTGCACCAATAATTTGGGCACACTTCTGGGACAATGAAAGGAAACATCATTAAATTTTTACCCGCATTATTTATTTGTATCATCCAGAAATATAACCTCAAGATTCTTAGGAGGAAGGGCAACATTTATAATAACTGTTTCAGAATATCATTAGGTGCTGGAAAAATATAAAAACTAATATATTCTTTTCAATTTCAGATGTTGGAACATTTATAAAAGTGTAATTTTTCACAAAGTTTTCACTTCTTAAGATACCCAATGTCACTGATAAATATATTTGACAATTTCCCGATTGACAGAATAGCAGGTGTAAGGCCTATAAGAGCAGGAAATGCAGTGTGTAAGGTGATTGGACTAGGTCGGGGCTAAAATTTTGATTTCCTGACGGTGGGTTGAATTGCAGAGATTAAGTGGCGGGTTCCAACTCATTTTGCATGTCATGAATAATCACTACCATAATCCCTTTAATAAATTTTGTCATACCTTTAAGATAAAGTCAGTAGCATGAAAATCCCCTAAACATGGCATGCACCAGATGACTTTGTATCTTTGTATGTAAGCTCAACTATTATTCTTGCTGAACTCTGCTGAAGAGGAGCGGGGTGCAGGAGAATGGCAGCTTATAAGGAGGCTTAAGACTGGCATTGGTCAGTCAGTGATGAGGGGAGAATAGAGTGGAGTTGGGGTCATAGAACAGGGGAAGAGGGATCCAAGAGACGATAAAGGATGGGGCCAATGGCATGGACGAATGGAAGAGTGAAGGGCCTGGTGTCCTCGGTGTGCTGGTGCAAACAATGAGTCAAGGTAAGAAAATGGAGCCAATTTCCAATCCTCTGTTAGGAACAGCACTTAATGGGTCTTGCAGGGTATTCAGCGATCAGTTGACTCAAGTAGAACAACACTTCCTCAGGCAGTCGTTCCAAAGTTTACTCTTGTCTCCTGCTGTTTCATATTTTGATAATAATCAAGATTGTAAAATCTTTGGCTATAACATATAATAAACAAGCTCCCCTTAAAATATCGCCTAACTTCTCTCACAATGATCATCCATCCAGCATAGAACAAACTGCACCAGCACAATGCCAATAATCCATCATTCTGAAGTCAAAAAAGGAATAATTGAAAAGTCTACTATTTAGTTCCTCTTCACCTTGGGTCAGAAACAGACATCTTCCCAGATTTAAGGCCAGTGTTTTCTTCAAATAAATTTAAAAGGATTAAAACATGAGGACTGTTTGCTGCATTCATTTTAATGGATATTGAATGTAAAATACATCGAATGTTTGATTAGTTAAACATGTTCTTTCTAATCTCAAAATTTGATTTCTTTAGAAGAACATTCAGTTGCCGAGAAAACTGAAGTTTTGCCTGAGGAGAATCAGTCCATGTACAGAGGAAAGAGGATGACTGGCATCAGAGGAAATGAAAAGAATAAAGTTACTGGAGAAAATGATTCTTTCTTCAAAATCTTTGGCGAACACAGGCAAGATATATATTCATAACAAGAAGTTATTTCTCTTCCTTGCTAATATATGTAATCTTTCCAAGATAGCCAGGTTTTGGTGTCTGAAAAAAAACACTTTCACCTTTTAGTTACTGTATGCCTTCACAAAATGGACCACCCAACTGGATACCTAACCATGTTCAGTGGTCTTGATAAGTATGGCAGGTTACTTTTGACTTACTGTGCCAGGATTCCCTAACTGACGGGTACCTCAATGGACTTGACTGGGGACTACACCCCTAAGTGTTGGATACATGGCTGTCTGTTTGCTGCACATGCAGATATACTGCCAGATATACTGTTGGAACATGGTACAGATGTGAAGTTGAGGTAGTACATTGCAAAATAGCAAGGTGTGCCCCTCCTACACCGAGGACTGCTCAACAGCAAGGCATGTTAACTGGTTGCGTAACTTCATTCTTGGCAAGGCAAGGCAGGGATGCTGTGAGCAAACGAGTACGCACGTAGTGAACAAGCACTAACACAGCATCTGAGCATCCCTGAGATACAGCCTGGTGCAGCCTGAGAGCTGACTACCTGTCCCTGTGCATAACGTGTCCTTACTGCAGCCTTTCAATCCAGCTGCAGGCCTCTGAGGCCCATTCACAGCAGTGACTTCCAGAACCGAATGTCAATGTTGCTGACACCGATCACCATGTGTGAACATTGGAACAACCGCACATGCAGACATCCGTGCAGTTTAGAGGGAACATTGGTTGCTGGTGCACTCTACAATGCAAGTCTGTGTTTCCAAAGTGCACTGCCTGTGCATAGTGGAAGAGCAAGGATGGTCATGATGGTTATCTGATTCCAAAAAGCAATGAGATAGAGGAGGAATATATTTGGCTAGTGCCCATGGATCATGCTGTGGAATTTTGTTGTTCAATGTCCAACAAGGAGCTTATTCAGATCAAGCGACAATCTGAATCTGCCAGGTCCAGGCTCTGGTTTCTTTTTGGAGTTATGCTGACCTCGAGCTTGCTTGGCGAGTTTTCCAAGTTGGAAGTCTGAGTATTGATGAGGTAAACATAGATAATGCTGGAGAAACTCAGCTGAGCAGGCAGTGTCTGTGGAGAGAGAAACACAGAGTTTACATTTTGAGTGGTATGATTCTTCTTCTGATTCATCTTCCGCATTCATTTCCAGCATCTGTGAGTTTTCCCTTTATAACGAGGCAAGTTGTGGCATTGACAAGGCATTGTTTAAAGGCATTAATTACCATTGCCTAGCGAGAATCTTGCCACGCCATTTGTGAAAAACATCATCGATGAAACAAGATGATCTCGATGTCAAAGTGGAGCTTGCCAAACTTCTCACCTGATTATGCCACATAGAATCATAGAGCACAGAAACAGACCCTTCGTCCAACTCGACCATGTCGACCAGGTTTCCTAAACTGAACTAGTTCCATTTGTCTGCATTTGGACCATGTCCCTCTAAACCTTTCCTACCCATGTATTTGTCTAAATGTCTTTTAAATATTGTAATTATAATCACCTCTACCACTTCTTCTGGCAGCTCATTCCATATATGCACCACCCTCTGTATGAAAAAGTGGTCCCTCAGGTCCCTTTTAATTCTTCCCCCTCTCACCTTGAACCTATGCCCTCTAGTTTTGGGGACTCCATTAACCAGGGGAAAAGACCTTGGCTGTTCACCTTATCTATGCCCCTCATTATTTTATAAACCTCTACAAGGTCACCCCTGAGCCTACCACACTCCAGGGAAAATTATGTTTCACCATAGCCCAAATCACTCAGACCCTTATAAGATGGCACCCTCTGAATATATCGTTCTTGGAGTTGAACTCCTAATTTTTTACTATGACTCCAGGAACAGCTCAGAATCTAGGAATTCTATGGAAAGTAATCCACCTCCGTACAACCCAGAGCCAGTTTTTTATTTACAAGGAACAAGTCAGGAGAATACCCTTCAATTTCATGGATGAGTGCAGCTCCAAGAACAGCATCCAGGACAAAGCAACCTGCTTGATCAGCAGCCCCCTCACCACCTCCCAAACCATTTCACAGTATGACCCTAGTTTAATGCTTGGTTATTGACATGATCCCAGATGTCAAAAAAAAGAGCAGCATTGTGCTTAGATATTTAATTTTAATGTTTACATATTAAACATGAACATAAAAATACTCTAGATGATAATACCTTGACTAAAGTTGTCAAGTTTCATTCTTGAAAAGTGCAACTTTATGTAAAGCAACTTTGTGCAAATCAAGATATAACCAATGTAAAAGCTGTTGCTATGTTCTCCAGGAACATTTCCCATCAGGAAAAATAATGCTTTTAAACATTATATCTTTGAAGTTGAAATATTGAGCATGCCAAAATTCTAATATTTGTAAGTAAAAGAATATTTAAATACACTATATTTAGAAAGAGAAAGGAAATATGCCAACTCTGAACACTTTGCTGACTTCCCACAGATGGACTTTCATCCCAATGTTAATTCTTCCCTACTGAACAAGCCCCTCCCACTGGGCGACTCAGCCCTGCTGGGCGATTCTCAGCTGCTTGGTGACTTTCTGTGAAGATTGACTTTCTCCTGCTTACTGACACTGTCACAGTCACCATCTCTATTGCAAGTTGACTCTCTTCCTCTTGCTGACTCACATTTGCCATCTCTGTTCCATTTGCCGCTTCCATGCCTGACATAAAAACTAAATTCATACATTCAGGAATACAATAATAAAGGCTATTTGTGTAATGCATAAGACAGACAGAGTAAAATTTAATCTTTAAAAAACTGGTGAGAAGTCACAGATTTCCGTGTGAAATGTTATTTACACAATCAACACCATATTCCATACTTTACATTGTGCATCACATGGCATAATATGACCATACTGGCTCAAAGCTCCTTCAACTGGGTCTGAGCCAAAGTGTGGAAGATTCAGTTCTAACATACAACTTTATAATGTGCACAGCAGATTTCCACTACACCTCGGACATAACACAGCCTTTTGGATTTCTGCTCCATATTTAAACATATTTAACCTCAATTTATATTTCTTCCATTTAATTATCTTTTATGTAAATTCAATAATTGGAATTCAAACTGTAATTCAATCACATGAAAATTTATTAGGCAGCATCAAATGATGAAACACAAACCAAAGGTAAATCTATGAAACAGTACTGATTATTGAGTACATGACCCCTTTTTAAAATTGTTCAAGTGATATGAGCATTACTGGCAATTTATTGCCCATTCCGAACTGCAATTGAGAAACAAAGAAAATTGGTGTAGGGGTAGGCTAATCAGCCACTCGAGGCTGCTGTGCCATTCATTATGATCATGGATGATCATACAATAGCCTGTTCCTAAATTTCTCCTGTACTGTTTGATCCCTTTAACTCCAAAATGCTATATCCTACTCCTTCTTGGAATTATATAATGTTTTGGTCTTGACTACTTTCTGTGGTAGCAGACTTGACAAGCTCACCACTCTGTGGATGAAAAACATCTCCTTATCTCAATCCTAAATGGTTTACCTAAAAAGTTGTGGTGATACACCTTCCTAAAACATGGCACCCAGATGATGTAAGCCTACCCTCAGTTCTGGTCAAGGGGTTATTTCAGGATTTTGACCAGTGAATGTGAAGAGTTGGTGCTATTGTGGATTGAAGGGAACGTGCAGGTGGTGTTCTGGTGCAGCTACTGCCTTTGTCCATCAAGGTCCTCTAATGTATGTAATTCAACGATATTGTAAGAACATAGGAACACAGGATCGAGGGGCAGGAATGGGTTATTTGGTCCTTCAAGCTTGTTCCATCATTCAATATGATCATGGCTGATGTGGTTGTGGTCTCATCTCCACATACTTCTCTACGATCCATAACCCTTGGCTCTCTTGTCTATGTCAGCCTTAAATAAATTTAAAGACCTAGCCTTCACTACTTTCTGGGAAAGAGAATTCCACAATCTAACCACCTCTGAGAAAAAAAATCATCTCTGGAATAAAGGAGCGACCTTTTATTCACAAACAATGTTCCATAATTTTAGTCTCCCTCCATAAAGGGAACAACCGGCAGGTATCCGCTCTCTCCAATTCTCTCGAGATCTCGTGTGTTTCAATAAGATCAGCTAACATTCTTCTAAATTCCAATAGGGATAGACACAACCTAATCCTGTTCTTCATAAAATAAGCCCTTCATTCCAGGAATGAGTCACAGTGAACCATCTTTAAACTGCTTATAAAGCAATGATTTCTTTTTTCAAATAGAGACCAATACTGTGCACAATACGCAAAGTATAGTCTCACCAATGCCTTAAAAAACTGCAGTAAAACTTCCTCAGTTTTATCTTCCATTCCACCTGCAATAACAGCAACATTCCATTTGCTTTCCTAACCACTTTATGTGATTGATGCACCAGCATGCCCAGATCCATCTATAATACCGAATTCTGCAATCTCTGTCCACTTAAGTAGAATGTTGCTTTTTTATGCTTTCTGCCAAAGTGAACAACTTCACATTTAACCATGTTCTTTGGCATGAGCTAAATTTGTGCCATTCACTAACTGAACCTAGTTATAAAGTAATTGCAGGAAAATTTGTGCCATTCACTAACTCAACCTAGTTATAAAGTAATTGCAGGAAAATTTCCCTGGAAAAAGTTGTATAACTTCCCTTTTGTGCTGTAGCAAGCACGCTGAAAATGTCCAGTAAATTCTGAACAATTCATGAAATTCCAGCCGAGGTCAAAGTAGAATCCCAATAAATCACTGGCAGGAAACTGGAAATTGTGATGAGTTCAGTACCTCTCAAATACATGCAGTTTTCTTTTCTCTGGTTTGGTATTTTTGAATGGGGGTAATTAACTTTTACTGCTATCACATATCAATGGGTAAGTCAGAGAGTTCCTGGGGTATTTGGAAATTCTGGGCAGTAGGCAGAAATAACTGCACAGAAGCCGGTATCCCATCACCAAGTAACCCTTGATTTACTTGTGCACAGTACACTGGCTGTGGCCAGCCAGCTCAGAGTCAGTCCCCTGAACTGAGGAGATTCTGAATCCCCATTTATATATTCTTTAAAAATAAAATGCCTGTTTCCCCATTTCTCCTTTGATATCTCTCTTCAGTCTTATTGTTGTTAGAAACAAGATCTCTGCCTCAAAGTTAGTTAGCATTTATCTTTGCTATCAAGTAAGCATCGAGGAAGCTAATTATTTGGCTTCAAATTGGTAGGTCCCTGAACTATGTAAAGATGAGGCTAATGCCTGATTTTATTAGGCCGTTTAGAATGACTGATTTATTTTTTACTTAACCTAGTCTTCTAATCAACACATTTGGAGATGTTGTCATACATCTCTGAAGCAGGTGGGACTTGAATCCAGGTCTCTGTCCAAGAGTAAGAACACTACTACTACCCCAGAAGAGATCCCTATCCACTGTTTATATTGGTCAGCCAAGGCTTCCTGATTGGCCCAGGTTAACAACCCCGATCAAGGATCTCGTAGTCAACCTGATTCCAATCACTACAGGCCTATTCTTGCTTCTGACCTTGTTCAGATGTTTGCCCCTGCAATTCAGTTAGCTGCAGCAGAGTGCCCAAGAAATAATGCTTCAGTGGCTCTGAGACACCAAACTGCTGGGTTTTACTGGAAGCTCCAGCACCAGGATTATACATGTTTTAGTTAAAATGGTTGAGCTGGGGTGACATTAATTGTGTCATATGACTCCAATTTAAATGTGTTCATGATTTACTTTGGCTACCCTGGAAGATACAAATTTGATGTGTGGAAGCTTATTGGGAGCACAGTTATAAGTGGGAAGCTACTATTTTAGCTGCCCATCCACCGTGATCTCTTTACTCATGTAAAGTGAAACTTAGGTCCAGTAATTGCATACGAACTACATGTGAAATTAGATTTCCAAAATTGTTGATTGCTGTTAAACTACTATTTGCTGATGCCCAGTTTGATAAAATACTGTTCTTTCAACTAGGCCAAAAGAGATTCGTCGAAGTGTGGAGAACCGTCTGCGGTCTGAGATTGCTCTTGCCTGAAACTCTTGCCGACTATGGAGGACGATAATAAATAGTTTAATATAAAAATTCTGATTGATTTTGTAGAACTGAAATTTTTATACTTGTCATCAATTGATATTTGAGAAAATGTGTAATACATTGACAGGAACAAATAAAATGCTATTCTTTCATGCAAAATTACTCCTGTAGTTTAAATCGCTTGCAATTTTTCAAACTGAACTGGCATTAATCCATATAAATATAATTTTAAAGTTAAATTTTTTAAAAAATTAAGACTTCTTGAGGTTTACACTTTTCAAATTGTATAAATGATGAATTTCATTCCAGTGCTGGAGGTAAAATAAATACTCTATTAAGATTTAAATGGACTAATCTTGAGTTTGATTGACTTTAAAGGGTGAACAACATTTTTTTACTTGTATATGGGGCCTGAGCATCACTGTCACAAGCAGCATTTGTTGCCCATCCATAACTGAGCCTTGAGAGGGTGGTGGCAAACTGCCTTCTTGAACCAATCCATTCCATGTGTTGTAGGTGCACCTGCAGCAGGTACTGCTAGGGAAAGAAATTCCAAGTTTTTGGCTGAACATCTACGAACTAATATTGAAACTAATATTGAACTAACATTGTAACTGGAGTGGGAGTGTTCCTCAGCTCCTCCTGCCCGTCAAGACGGTTTTTGGAAGGTATTATCAAAGAAGGCGTGGTGAGTTACTGCTTTACAATTAGTGGATGGTACATACTGCTACCACTGTGCATCAGAACTGGATGTGGTGCCAGTTCATCAGACTGCGTTGTCCTGTATTCTATAATTTTTCACAGGTCATCACAAAGTTTTCTGAAAAGAACACATACCGGTATGTCATTTAACACATAGAACAGCTAGTGTTTAAAGTGTTGCTACAACTAGCCAAAACGGTAGATGGTGGCCTAGTGGTATATGAAATAGCTCCACAGAGGCCAGTATCCCATCAACAAGTCACCATTTATTTACATGTGGAGGGTCCTTGACACTGATCCAGCTCCGTCAGAACCAGCTCTCAGAGTGAACAGGATGTTTAACACGTTTGTTCTTATCTGTCAGCCAGGGCTCCCTGATTCGACCAGATTAACAGCTCCAATCAGGGAACTCATATTCTGTGATGTCCACCTGGCTGACCTTGTTACAGTCACTACAGTATTATTGCTAGACTATTAATCCAGAGATTCAGGTAACGCTCTGGAGACCTGTGACCAAATCCTGCCATGACAAAATCCATTATAATCTGGAAATAAGAGTCTAATGATGACCATGAAGCCATCGTCAATTGTCAGGAAAACCCTAATGTCCTTTAGGGACATCCTTACATGGTCTGGCCTACATGTGACTCCAGACCCACAGCAATGTGTTGACTCAACTGCCCTCTGGGCAATTAGGGATGGACAATAAATGCCGGCCCAGCTTGTGGCATCCACATCCCATGGATGAATAAAAAGCTAGCTAAAAGCAGATTTAACAAAACATCAGAAACTGGGGACACAGTGGACCAATTGGACGCCCAAGGTTACTCCACCACTCAGTAGGTTCTTGCCTGATCTAATTGTAGCCTTAACTCCACTTTGCTGTTTATGCCCCATAACCCCTGACTGCCTTGTTGATTAAAAATCTGTCCAACCACACCTTGAATACATGCTGTGATGCAGACTCCGCTCCCCTCTGGTGTAGAGAATTACAATCCATGACCGTCTGGAAGAAAGATAAACCTCCTTCTCATCACTTGATAAAACAGAGACCCCTTATTTTGAACTTTACTTCCAAGTCCTAGATTTCTCCTATGAAGTGAAATGCCTACCCTGTCAAGCACCAGCAACACCACCACTACCCACAACCCCCTCTCCACCACCCCACCCCAGTATCTTATGTAAGAGACACAGGCTAGACGAGGACCCTGAAGCAGGAGGTCAGAGGCAGCTAGATCCAACGGAGATGATTGGAATTGCTTCTTGTGCACAATATAGAAAACGCTTGGTAAGTGGTTATGATCTTTTGTACTGTTAAATTTTGACATAGTATACAAATTGATGGTGAAGTTAACTATATAAAAGGCAATGTAAGTAAGTGAATAGTGTAATTAAATAATTAAAACTCACAAAGAATGACAGCTGAGGTGACATGTCAGGGCAGTAGAATATTGGAGCTCCTGGAAACCCCTATGGCTTAGGGTAAATACATCATTGGTAAGTCTTTTAAGTTCAGATGGCTTTGATTCAGTTTTGAACTGGAGGCTGAATTATAGATACTGCAACATGTCAGGAAGGAGAAAGGTTACCAGGATTCTTTATACCAGTAGGCAGACACACGACTTCAGTAGGGTCCTGATTTATTCAGTGAGCAGGATGCAGATTGTTTTTTATTCGTCCATGGGATGAGGGCATCGCTGGCTAGGCAGCATTTATTGCCCATCCCTAATTGCCCAGAGAGCAGTTAAGAGTCAACCACATTGCTGTGTGTCTGCAGTCACATGTAGGCCAGACCAGGTAAGCATTGCAGTTTCCTTCCCTAAAGGACATTAATGAACCAGATGGGTTTTCCCAACAATCGACAATGGATTCATGGTCATCATTAGATTCTTAATTCCAGATGTTTTTTATGGAATTCAAATTCCACCATCTGCCATGGTGGGATTCGAACCTGCGTCCCCAGAACATTATCTGGGTCTCTGGATTAATAGTCTAGCCATAATACCATTAGACCATCACCTCCCCAATATGGGACAGAGGTAGACATGCAGGAAAGGCATTGCCCAATAGGTTTGAGATTCTCTCAACCTATTTTCATAAGGCTTGCACAGTGGATGGTGAAGTTATTCAATTGGGTGGGGATGACAAAGGAATGTGGTAGCAGTTGTAGATGATAGTATAGTGAGGGGGATTGAAACTGTTCTCCACAGCATAAGCCAGAAAACTGTGTTTCTGACTTGCACCAAGATTTAGGACATGTCCTCAGAGCTGGAAAAGAATTTATAGTAGAAGGGGAAGGATCTAGTCGTCATGGTCCATGTAGGCACCAATGTCGTAGGTAGAAATAGAAAAGAGGTTCTACATAGAGAGTACACAGAGTTCGTTACTAAATTAAAAAGCGGAATCTCAAAGGTAATAATCGATGGATTATTATCTGAGCTGTGCGCATTTTGACATAAGGTACATAAAATTAGAAAAGAGTGCAAAACTCAAAGGCTGATGTGGGACAAGTGCATTTTCAAGTGTTCAGGGATGTGTAGATTAGGTGGTTATAGGGGTATAGGTCTGGGTGGGATGTTCTGAGGGTTGATGTGGACTTGTTGGCCGAAGGGCCTGTTTCCACACAGTGGAGGATTCTATGATTATGATTATAAAGGGGAATGGGAGCAAATTAGGTAGTCTGGACTGTTAAGGTTCCAGGTCAAGATGGGCTTCATCCTGGGATCTTAAAAAAAAGGTGGATAATGCGGTAGCAGATACATTTATGTTAAATTTCTAAAATTTCCTAGATTCAGGAAAGCTTTCACCAGACGAGAAAGTAGCAAATATTTCAGAATGGGGGAGATGCTGATTGAGGAAGAAATAAGTGAGCTCGTAGGATTTGTTTAATTAATGAAACTTCCTTGATTGTTTAAACTCCAAATATTTTTGTACTCTATGTACAAAGTTATGCATTTATATTATATCAAGTATATTTTGGGTGCTAGAGAATGACTGAGATAGCTGTCAGAAGGAAGACACAATGGTGGAAGCAAAATCATACAAGATTCATTTCAGTGACATTAAACAGGTTTTCAAAGGAATTACTTTGATTCCAGGATGTATTGTGTATAGAGGAAAATTTATTTGATCACAGAAACTGGAGCATGGATTGATTTCATTCAGCCCATTATATCTATGCTGGTTCTTTAAACAAAATATCCAATTAGTCCCATTCCATAGCTTTGCATCATAGTACTGTAATTGTCTACCCCTTCAAGTACCCCTTCAATTTTCTTTCAGTTAGTATTGAATCTTCTTCCATTACCCTTGCAAGCAGTACATTCCTGATCAAACAACCGAAGAATAAAACAATCACCCTGCCTCTGGTTCTTTTGTCATTAATTTTTAATATATGTGTTCTGGTTATTGACTCATTTGTCAGTATAAACTGTTTCTCCTTGCACCAAAAAAGTCTTTCATAATTTTGAAGAGTTTGATGAACTGCTCTTGTGAAGAACTGACATGGTCATGATGGGGCAAGTGGTCTTCTCCTGTGCTGTAACTATTCTAGGACTCTATGACTGCTATATTAGATCATTGTTATGTTACTGAAAAGTCAGATATATAAACTTGACTGGCAGGCCTCACTGCAGAATGCAATGTTGGAGTAAAACATCAGTTAATTCTCATTGCTGTTTTGCAATGCTTACCTCATATTTTAAAATGAGTTTCAATCAGGGTCATGCCTCCATTGGCTCACAGCAACCCCTGGGCTTCCTCTCCTGTGGCACAATCATAAGAATGTCTCCAAGTGACCAGGAATAACCTCTATTAAATCTTCTCTTCACAACCTATGCTGTAAGGCTAACAACCTCAATTTCTACAGGTAACTGAAGTCATGTCTTGCATTCATGCTAGAGACCTAATAAATCTTCCTCTACCCTCTCTGTGATCTTGACATCCTTCCTGACATATTGCACCCAGAATTTGACACAAGGACTCCAGCTGTGACCGAACTAAAGGAGAAAAATTGAAAATACCGCCAGAAAATATGTATGATTTGGTTCCTTAACAGACTCAGTTGTCTGCCTGTTTCCCCAGTAAGCACAATCTATATCCGCAACCTAATCCCCTCTGGTAAACATCAAACAGCAGTGGGAACATATTGGACTTCTGTCCTGAGACATTGCCCCACCCCCTGTTTTAACCCATCAACTCAAGTGTAAAAAAATTCCACACAAATATAGTATGCAAAATATTGTTCAGAATTTATTTTTGCTGTCTGGGACTTAATTAATATTTTTGAAAATACAGAGAACTGGCTGTTGTTAAGAACATTTTGCAACATTCCTCAAGGACAGAATGAATCCATAACATGTGATATGAAACCTCTAGGTCCTTGACATTGTAAATTATGTTTATGCTTTGACATGCCATTGTTAACAATTTGTTTGGAGTTTATTATATTCAACAGGATTGACAAAATTGTGGAAGATGGGTCAAAGAAAGATGTGCTTAAATTTTACAGATTTTAATCAGACTACATACTTAAGAAGAGGGTTCAGATCTCGTCACTGACAACAAAATGATATTTGAACCTTACAGGCTGTGCATCAATAAATGAAGAGTTTAATCTCACGCTTATCAGAAAAAAATTGTGAAGCTCATGACTTTTCAGACTTGACTGCATCAATGGTGTGGTGACTTTTTAGAGATATATGTTGATAAGATTATACAAGATTTATAAGATTATAAATGAGGAAGGGTCACTGGACCTGAAACGTTAACTCCGATTTTTTCTTCACAGATGCTGTCAGACCTGCTGAGCTTTTCCAGCAACTTCTGTTTTTGTTCCTGATTTACAGCATCTGCAGTTCTTTCAGTTATTATAGTGTTTTGGGGACCTGGGTTCAATAAAAATCTGGAATTAAGAGTGAAATGATGACCACAAATCCATTGCCAATTGACGGGAGCAACTCATCTTGTTCACTGATGTCCTCTATGAAAGGGAACTGTCATCCTTACCTGGTCTGGTCTGCATGTGACTCACAGCAATGTGGTTGGCTCTTAACTGCCTCAGGGCAATTAGGGATGGGCAATTACTGAGAATGAAATAAAAAAAGCCTTTAAAAATGTGGTTAATGTAGGTTAAGACATACAGGAAGCATGGTACATGAGTGCATACAACTTGGTTTGAGTTAGGAAATGAGAAAAAGCATTTTGGAGGTTTAGTCTAAGATTCAATTGTGGTGAGGTGACTACGATGTGAGTTATGTGATACTTCAACTGGGATTACCCTAGCTTTGAATTTCCATGTGGTGAGTTGCACAACTTATCCATCAATGAGAAATGTTTTGATCAGCTATATGTCTTGAAAGCTATACACATATCAGCTTTGGCACCCTCCTCATTCATATATCAAATGAAGCATCAGTGGCATAAATCCCATCCAAAATGGAGGTGAAGATATGAAGGAATTTTCTGTACTGCAGTCTTTAATAGAAATGTTTGATGACCTAGTGTAACAGAATAAGGGACAAGCATTGAGTTTGGAGCAGCACTTTGATCATTCACTTGTCTGTTAACGAAAGTGACTGTGTGCCTCATCAATCTTTTCCTGTCACTTTTCAAGAATGTCTGCTACAGGTGAGTTTGGTATACACAGCCACACAAAGAACATGAAATGACACAAGGATAGAGAAGATGCACAATTTCAAAGACTCTGACCTGCATGCACTTTTTCAAGTTAAAAGCAGAAACACAGATGGAGAGGTTCTCATGGTGGCAAACCTGCCAGAAATGACATCTGCATCAACCCAAAGGACATAACACTTCACTGAGTGTCAACTCTCACTTCTAAGATAGACACCAGGTCTGCAAGAAGTTCATTAATTCCACGAAAGCAAGCAATATAACACACTAGTAATTCCAGCTTTTCTTTATTTGTCACCCTGAGTGCCAGCATGTTTCTCACCAGCTCAGATGCTTGGACCTCAGTCATCTGGTGATGTGGCACTGACTGGTTTGAGCACCATACCAGCATCAATCCAATAACCAGAAGCCATAACAGTCCACGATCCTGACACACGATGTGCAAGACCAGGGAAATATTGATGCTCAGGAATCCATCTCAGTAAGCAGGGAGGGTCAATTCAACCTCATGCCATTGAGTACCAGTGTGCATCCACAGCTCCTTGCAGGGTACATCTGATATTGAAAGTTCTTCCATCCATCTACCAGTGACACAAGTACCTCAGAATGCCACAGCAACAGATCAGAATCCTGCCACCAGGCAGGACTCACTCAAAATAGCAGGACCTTCCTGGTCTCAGGTAACCAGAAGATGCTGCTGAGGCCATGCAGGCCAGCAGGACACCATGCTCAGCATCTGCCTCTAGCACAGAAAAGAAATGTAGGGGCACAAAGGTACAGCATTTGTAATGCATGAATAAGTCACTGTTACTGTGCATGAATCATTGTGGGTGCTCATTCATTACCTTAGACTGAGTATTGTGTCATTGGTGTCCACTTCATTATTTGTCATCAATGACAATGCTATCATATTGGAGTTGGATTTCACACCAATGTGATAGTAATAAAAGCTGCAAGTTAACAGACACTTCCAATGGATTTAGACTTCATTGATGAGGGGTATGATGATATGGGCCTTTGGGCATTTCCAGTGTCTTGTCCATTGGGGTTATTGGACAAAAGATGGCACCTCATTACTGCATGTGTCAATACTACATATGGAAACGGGCACCCAGATAGTTAAGTAAATCACCTTATTATCAAACAATAAAATTCTACTCTATGTACTGTGAGAAGTCATCCTTGCCCTGGGAGATGAGGTCAGGAGCATATATCCAGTGTTAGGGTAGTGACCGTGCAGCTACACTGATACATATACAGCCACTTGAAAAGTCAAACAGCCATAAACTTTCCCCTCATAATCCCAAGGGGATGATATTTGTATGTTCCTTTCTATACATCTGGTACAACACCAGCAAGCTCATGAGGTCAAAACTGATGAAAAAGAAAAATGAAGTAAGCAGAAACTGCTTTGTGAGCTAGGATATGGAAGACCAAGTTGGTGGTGATGAAAAGGGAGATAAAATCAGATTCAAACAGACATTCCTAAAAAGCATCCATGATTCTCCAGTAATGCAGCTCTACCATAGAACTACAATTGAGCTGCCAGATTACATTGTGTTCTCAATTCCTGGACTAAGAAGATTACACTTATAATCCATTAGATCAATGAGAATGCAGTCACCAAGCTAACATTAACAGTTGACTGCTCCAGTCAGTTACTAGTTATATTTGCCAAATATTTATCAACTGATATACATATAAGGGTTAATTTTCATCAGCAAACAGAGCAAAGTGCTTGCACTCAAATTGTAAGTTGCTGGTCCATTTTGAGCATGGGTTATGAGAGTGATTTCAGTTCGGTAATCTGGCAGGCCATCCATAGAGCATGGGCTTGCAGCAAAGGATGAAATGTCAGGTCTAAGGCAATTAGACAGTATTCAAGAGATCCCCTTCTCCTCCACAAGTTTCTGATCTTCAGAATATACCATCCAGGCCCTCTGTTTTTGCTTTCAGTTCTCTAGATGTTGCAAGTGGTGGTGTACCCATATACCTGCTGCTCTTGTCATTCCAGATGGTGATGCTCATGTATTTGGAAGTTGCTGCCCGAGAAGCCTTGGTGAATTTATGCAATGCATCTCATGGATTGTATAAATTGATATTACTGCTCATTTGTGCTAGAGGATATTAATATTTGTAGACATGGGATCAATAAAATGGGTTTATTTGTTCTGAATGGTGTCAAGCTTTTTGACTGTTGTTGGAGCTGCATTCATCTAAGCAAATGGGGAGTATTCTATTTCATTCCTGATTTGAACCTTGTAGATACTAGACAAGCTCTAGAGAGCCAGGGGGTGAATTAATCATTGTAGCATTTCTAGCTTCTGACCTGCTTTTGTCACCACAATAGTTAAGTGGTTAGTTCAGTTCAGTTTTTGGACAATGGTGACCCCCAGATGTTGCTTGTGGGAGATTCAGTGAATGTCATTGAATGTCAAGGGGCGATGAGTTGATCCTTTGTGATTGGAGATGAACATTGACTGACATCTGTATGGCATGAATGTTACTTGCGACTTGTCATCCCAAGCCTGCATGACATTCATGTTTTGCTGTATTTGGACATAGATGTTTCAATATCTGAAGAGTCGCAAATGGTGCTGAACATTCCCACTCCTGATCTCATGATAGAAGGAAAGTCATTGATGAAGAAATTGAAGATTCTTGGACACTATCCTGAAAAACTCCTGCAGAGATGTCTTGGAGCTGAGGTGACTGACCTCCAGCAATCACAGCTATCATCCTTTGTGCCATGAATGATTGCATCTAGCAGAAAGCATTTCCCCAATTTCTAATAATTATAGGTTCTCCTTGATGCCATACAGTGAGCAGGTTATTGCTAAGATAGTGCTGCTAGATAGCACTGTTGATGACCCCTTTCATTACTTTACCTATGATCAAGAGTACGCTTATATTGTGGCGATTGGCCGGATTGGATTTGTCTTGTTTATTGTGTACAGGTAATTGTTAATGTTGTCAGAATAGATGCGAGTGTTGTCATTGTACTGAAACAGCTTGGCTAGGGATGCAGCAAGTTCTGGGGCACAAGTCTTCACTGTGACTATCAGAATGCTGTCATTGCAGTACCCATTCCCTTCACATTTCTCAATATCACATGGAGGGGATTGTATCAGCTAAAGACTGGTATTTGTGATACTCTGGACCTCTGGAGCAGCAATAGATATTTAAGGGGATATTTCAGAATACACAGAATAATTGTATTCCAATAAGAAAGAAAAACTCCAAAGATCTACCATCTATGATTGACTAAAGAGTTAAAGATGGTATCAAATTTAAAGAAAAAAAAACACAATTATGGAAAGATGGTTTGCTGGTCAGAAAATTGGACAGAAAACAAAAATCAGCAAAGAATGGCTTCAAGATTAAGGAGGGGACAATGTAGAGAATGGGAGAAAACTCAAAATATAAAAATGGATAGGAAGAGTTATAATAGATATCTTAAAAAAAAAGAGCTACCAAAGTGAGCACTGATCCTACAGAATGAGCGTGAGGCATAATTTGGTTGGAAGGTATACAATCCAGAATATTCTTGACAAAGTGGACATGGAAAGAAGAATTCCTTTTCTGGGTCAGTCTAGATCTAGCATTGTTGTAAAATTACGGGTCACTATTTTAGGCCTAAGCTGAATTTCTCTCAGAAGGTTGTGTGACATGTTAACTCACAGTCTCAGAGGTTGGTCAAGGCAGGGTCATTAAATATTTTTAAGATAGAAGTAGATTGATTCTTGTTCAGCATTGGGGTAAAGGTTATTGGGGATAAATGAGAAAATGGATTTTGAAACATAAACAGATCAACCATGATCTTACTGAATGGCTGATTAGGCTCAAAGGGCTGAATTGTTTACCTATACTCCTGTTTCATATGTACCAGCTTTTTTTGCCCAATGTTTTCATACATTTGTAAGGACCTGCATCATGTTAAAACATGAGCTTGAATATTATTAAGAAAATGATACATTTGTCTGCAATTTTCATTTTGATACTCACATATGGAATTTTAAGCACATTCCTTTGGTTATCATAGAGCTATATTGTCAATAGAAAAACACTCAAACCTTGTGTCAGATGTATAAAATTGAATCAATCCATTGCATCAGGAAATGCATCTGTCTTCATGTCATATCACCCTGTTTGTCAGCTATCACCTCACTTTAATGAAAAAAACAACACAACCACTGCCAAATCTGTACTAAATATATGAGCAGGAGATAGCATTATTAATGTTGTTCACAGCTGTAGAATCAGGGACAATGAACTGGTGATTCAAGCCTACCAACAGCTCATATTGCTTTATTTCATTTGCTTGGTAAAGTGCTGTATCAGTTGCAAGATACAACACCACACAGAATTCAGATGTAATAGGACTGTTGAAAGGATAAACTATATCCATGTAGATCACACTTCCCCAACACCCCCAATATCTTCCCCTAACATGGAATTGGCAGGGGCTGGTGATATGTTTGCAGTCAGAAGCTTGTCAATGGCTAGAGTTTATGTTGTACATCTTTGAAATCTACAGAATGTTTTGGGAATTCCAATGGATAGTTTTGGATATATAACACAACCATTTATGTTCTTAATTTGCCTATTTAAAATAAAAAGCAAAATCAGAGACCAGTGGCAGTTTGAAAAATGCACAATACTTACATACATTCAACTGCTGAAATTGTTTATGACTCTGGCTGTGGATCTCTAACCTTAAAGAAAATAAGAATTATTTTCTGTCGGATTATTGATGTACTTGAAATTCTTTTGTATAGGAAATTTTTGCAAAAGATTTGTCATATCTGTCAGGATTTAAATATGTGAAAATTTGACAACATTATCAAGCAAAATAGATGCCCACACTAAGAGACTGATTTTATTTTACTTTAGCATTATCATCATCTATCTGATGACACAAGTGCTGCTATTAAAGTGTATTTCAAGGTTAATTAGATTTCTCACTGCTAATGTGCATTAAATGCATTTTAATAGGCTACTCAATTTTCAAATGTGAAACTACACATAAATGAGAGAATGCTTTAGCTACATGCACATGTTTTTTTTAAGAATTCTTATCAGATCATCTTCAATAGAAAAAGGTATCTTCGTATTTTTAATGTGGATTATTTATGAATAGAGTAACTCAATACCAGTCAAGCCATTCTCTACCTCCTAACCCTCCTGTGAAAGGCTAATGACAACCAAGACAGGATAATTAACACACAGCAATTCCCTTACTGCATTTACTGAATTATTCAGAACATTAATGACAGCTCTAAACTCAACATGTAGTCAACATTGGTATGGAGTGTTTAAATATTCAGAAACTACACTGAGACTCCAATTAATTGGATCAGACCATCTGTAATGGCCTTAATTGCAGTTCTGGCACTTTCCGATGATCAGCTTGTTACAGTTCAGGCTTTCCCCCAGTTCTCTTTATTCATGTTCACTATGCCCAGATTCTTTCTATATTTATAGGCATTTTTAGTCAATCTGTTTAGAGATGTAATGACATATTTCTGGAGCAGGTGGGACTTAAACCTGAATTTTCTGGCCCAGAAAAAGGAACATTACCACTATGTCACAAAAGCCAAAATTGAAAGTAAATTATATTGCATCAGGGCTCACACAGGATGTGAATTTACTATCACTCATACATGTGTTCATTAAATGCCCCAAAGCAAGAATTATATACCTAAACCAACAAGCCACATGTCAAGACTAACTTGCATTTATATATGGCCTCTAATGTCATGAGATGCACATAACTGGGTCAAGCAAAAATTTGGCATCAACCCATAAGATCCTAAAACCATAAGATATAGGAGCAGAAGTATGCCATTCAGCCCATTGAGTTCACTCTGACATTCAATAAAGTCAAGGCTGATCTGATAATCCTCAAACCCACTTTCTTGCCTTTTCCCTATAACCCTTTACTCCTTTACTGATTTAAAACATTTGTCCATCTTGACCTTCAATATACTTAATGAGCAAGAAAAATGGATGAGGCTTTGTCACACAGGTGGCCATTCTTTCTATGTGGGTTGACACCAGCTGAAATGGTTGAGACATCATGACATTCATGTTAAAGGTGGGCTCCTCCAATCTTTCTCTTAAAGTTGCACAATGCATCTGGAAATGCTGACAGGGATGAATTCATTTCTTCTTGCTCTTACACATGTTTTCATGGACAGCTCCTAAGGCTCAGCTATCTAGCAGTGTAGAATTTGAAGCATTCTGTGCCCTCAAATGAGATCATTCCAACTCTATCCCTGTCTCAAGCACCTACTCATAGTCCTGCATGATGTGCTGCTTGTCATGTGACATATAATTATTTTTCTTCTATTTTTTGAATGTCTCAAAATACCTTATAGTCAATTAACATCTGTTCAAGTGTAATCACCTATTGCAATATAGGAAATAGTGGAGATCTGAGGAAGTGCCTGGAGAGGAAGGAATATGTACAAAGTACAGCAGTCAATCAGAGTGCTAGGCTGGAGAATGCTGAGGAAGTCAAAGATGACAGATCACCTTAAACTGGCATGACCCTCACCTTTCCTGATCTAACGAGATGCTGAATCTAGGTCCTAGGCACCAATATCCTATTGTTAACCATCTCTGGTACCTATATATTCTGTGCCTGAGTGCCTCCCTCCACCTCACCTGATGAAGGAGAAGCATTCTGAAAGCTTACCATTTTAAATAATCTTGTTGATCTGTAACCTCGTGTCATGTAACTTCTGATTTTGTCCATCCACTCCAACATCAGCATCTCCACACTTCTGGTCATTTTCTTCCAGAGTGCCCGAGAACCAGAAGCCAGCCCTCCCATATCTTCCTTTCATTTTGTCAATCAAAGCAGGTTTTCCTGCAACTGTTTTGACCCCGATCAGTCCCTTGAAATAGGGATCCTTCATTGACAGAGAGCAGGTCATCATACTCACACCGTGAAAAATATTATGCTCAGTTTGGACACTACACTCGAGGAGAAATTTGAAGACTTTGGTGAAGTTAGTGAAAAGATACACTGGAATGGTATTAGGGCTAGGGATTAACATTATGTGGATTACCTAGAGAAGTTGGGGTCATTATTCTCAGAGCAGAGAATGTGAAGGGGGAATTGATGGAAGTGATTAAAATCAAAAGGATTTAGATAGAGCAAGCAAAAAGGAATTGTTTTTAATGGTCTCAGAGTCTACAAGCAAAGGGCTCTGAATTAGGGCAATTAGCAACTGAATCAGGTTCAAAATTAGGAAAACATTTTTATGGAACAAGTGGTTGAAATGAATTGCCTGATTGGATGGGGATCACAGGTTCAAACGTAACCCTTAAAAGGATATTGATAGATGAATGAAGGAGAAAACATTACAGTGATGTGGGTAAAGAGCAAGAGAGTAGGACTAAGTGGAGATAACAAGGTGTACAGCTGGATGAACGCAGCAGGCCAGGCAGAATCAGAGGAGCAGGAAAGCTGACTTTTCGGGTCTGGACCCTTCTTGAGACTAAACGGATTGCATCCAGCAGACTCAATGGAACAAGTGATTTTTTTGTGAGTATTGTTTAAAGAGAAGTGTACTTGCCTAGTGTCATAACCAAAGTGCTTTTGTGATGAACTTTGACCTAGAAGCAGTACCGTAAAGAAAATCTGTAAAATCAGGCCTACTCCAGGATCATTAGTTCAGGGATTATTGCAATCCCAGCACTGGGACTGCTTTTGATAGTCACTGCTCCTGACGGCACACTATGATTGAAGAGCCATCAACCCCCTGATGGATGAAGCTGTTGGAGGTAGGACATCCTACTGCCAATGGCGAGAGACAGCTTCATGACTTCAGACAACTTATTATTGGGACTATTTGAATAATGTCATGTTTTCCAGGTTCAGCACAGCCAGGCTCGCTCCCAACTTTCCATCTGGACATAACGGCTTCCATCTCCTGGTAAAGTACAAGTCATTGTCTTCAGTCCCAGGTTAAAACTCCATGCCCTTGCCACAGTTTCCATCTGTCCCTTCTTCATTTTCCTCCAACCAAACTGTTCTTTATAACTATGTCATTGATATCAACATAAACAACAACGTCAAACTGCTTACCCTCCTTCTTTAGAATATCCTACAGCCATTCCATAATATCCTTGACATTGCCCACAGGGAGGCAACACACCATCCTGAAATCTCATCAATGGCTACAGAAATGCCTGATTGTACTACTCACTATTGAGTGACCTACCACTATTGTTCTTCATTCCTTTTGACTCCTCCCTTCAGTTGCATTTGTAACTCTCACTGTGAAGATGCTTGGGTTTTCGCAAACTCATTCCACTGTTTATGATTGGCCTTGACCTGTGCCTATCAGAGATGCTCAAGATGGTTGGCACCTTCACAACTGCTTCTCCTTCAGTTTGGGCATTCTTAGATAAGAAATTCCAATGTGTCAATGGTGTATTTTATATTTTCAGGGAGTTATTGAGGACATCCTTCAAGAGTCTTTTTCTGTCCTCCAGGTCACCACAGCCATGACAAAGTTTAGAGTAAACAGCTTTTGTTTTGGAAATCTTATGTTATGCATGTGGACAAAGTGTTCTAACCAATGCAGTTGATTGACCAATGGCTAGATACTCAAGATGTTGGTCTGAGAGAGGACACTAGTATTGGAGCACCTATTATCATTCTTAAATTAAACCCTGAAAGCTTGGCCCTGGAGTTAATGTTTTGGATCTGGTGACCCTTCCTCAGAACTAAGGAAGGGTCACTGGACTGGAAACGCTAACTCTGATTTTTTTCTTCTCAGATGCTGCCAGACCTGCTGAGCTTTTCCAACAACTTCTGTTTTTGCTGTTCTTGTTGAAGATAATGAGGATATCAAGAAGGACTGGAGGTTGAAGAAGGGTAGCAGGAATGCAGTGGTGGCAAAACCTGACCTTAGGTAAGCGCATATTAAGACCTACAGATGACTGAGGACCTAGCCAGCCTTTTCCCATGCATTTTGTCTAAGAAGGTTGTGCTTTCCCTTTCAAACCATAAAACAAAACTGAAAAGCTATTGAAATCTGACCTGCAGAATTTTCCTACATGGCACTGTTTGTGTGGTGACAATAGTAATTATTATTTAAGCTTTCAATGCTTTAACTTGCTTGTGGTGACATTAATTGCATAAATCAAACATTGCTATAGTAGTTGGGTCACCCATGTTCTATTCAGGCACATATCTGAATTTACTCATTTTCATATGGATCCAACAAAACACACAGAGAGGTATTATAGGAATATATGGTATAGGAATGCTCATCTGTTAACAATGAAGATTTCAATTTTTGCTGTTACCATTGCACCTTTGGAAAAACTAGGTTCAATGAGCATCAAGGAGCCCGAGCAAAACAAGAGTGCAAATCAGGGGAACCTCCCCTCTTGTTGGCATCATACCTGGCACAAAGGAAGATGGTTGTGGTTGTTGGATGTCAGTCATCTCAGCTGCAGGACTTCTCCATAGGTGTTCCTCCACATAGTGTCCTAAGCCCAACTATCTTCAGCTGTTTCAACAATGACCTTCCCTCCATCATAAGGTCGGAAGTGGGGAATATTTTAGTGACTAACTCACTTCCTGACTCCCCAAAACCTATCCACTATCTACAAGGCACAAGTCATGTGTGTGATGGAATACTCCCCGCTTGCACAGATAGGTGCAGCTCCAAAAACACTCAAGTTTGACACCATTCAAAATAAAGCAGCCCACTTAATTGGCACCACATCCGCAAACATCCGCTCTTTCCACCGTCAAAACTCAGTAGTAGCAGTGTGTACCAACACCAAGATGCAATAATCACTATCATCTATAATGGCAGCAGATACATAGGAACACCACCACCTGCAAGTTCCCCTCCAAATCACACACCATGCTGACATGAAAATATGTCATCGTTTCTTGACTGCCGCTGGGTCCAAATCATATAACACCCTCCTGAAAGACATTGTAGATGTACCTACTCTAAATAGATGTCAGCAGTTCACGCAGGATGCTCACCATCACCTTCTCAAGGGCAACTACGGATGGGCAATAAATATAACCCAGCTAACAACTCCCATATTTCATGAATGAATAAAACAAAAGGAAATGAAGGGATCATGTAGTTTGAGAGCAGTTCTGCAAGGGATTAACATGGCGAGAGATCAGTCCAGGACAAATACGTGAAACAAATATGTGAAATGTACTGAAGAGCTAAGCGTAACTTAATGGGAGATTTTCCTGGATCTGCAGTTTTCATTCTTGCTGGCTAATCATGGCAAGCCTAAGAGGTTTATAATGGTACTAGTAATGGATGCATGAAGCCTATGGAAATTTACAGACCCTACCTAAAGAGGAAATACTTGGAAGTACCATATAGTTTTAAGATGCAGTGTTTGGGAAATTATAAATAGAGTTAAAACATTATATTGCATATCTGACTTGATGTAGAATCTGAAATTTAGTCCTGTATTTTTCAGTTTGTCTGTGTGGGAGGCAGTGCAAACCGGATGAAAGCTTCTGCACAGTTCATGCATATAGAACTTGGACTAAATGAAAGTGACAGTGATGTACTGGATATTTGTGCAGGAACTGACAGATACAATATGTACAAAACTGGCCCTGTATTGTCCATAAGTGTAAGTATGCAGAGTGTTTTGAAATGATTTGATGGATAAATTTCCTTAACATTTGGGTATTCCTGCCCTGCTGAAACAGTTTTAGTAATTTCTTCTCTATGAGGAAATTCAGGTAGAAGCTTTTACTGCCTAACCTCGTCATTTAAATATCTTCCTCGGGTTTTCACATGAGGCTGAGCTTCCCACAATCTGTTCACCAAATTACTAAGTGTTGGCCTGATTTGAATACATCAAAGTAAAAGCTGGAAATGAAGCAAATCAATGTTGTCTGAAGCTGAACCCAGGATAAATTAGATGTGGTCCAGTGAGATCATAGAATCCCTACAGTGTGGAAACAGGTCTTCAGTCCAACGTTTCCACACTGACCCTCAGAGCATCCCACCCAGACCCATCCCAATTAACCCAGCTAATCTACATATTCCTGAACACTATGGGCAATTTAGCATGGTCAATCTATCTAGCCTGCACATCTTTGGACTGTGGGAGGAAACCAGAGCACCTGGAGGAAACCCACACAGACACAGGGAGAATGTGCAAACTCCATATAGACAGTCGTCCAAGGGTGGAATCAAGCCCGGGTCCCTGGCACTGTGAGGCAGCAGTGCTAACCACTGAGCCACCATGCCACCCTCAATAGTTGCAGAGTTGCAATAGTTCTCATGGTCACATGTTTAAAAGAGTGTCTGAAGCTTTTGAAATAGAAAAGGCTGATGATCTTTGAATTCGCATTTCTGCATGTAGGAAATTATTGTGAAAAGTTTATTTTTAAATATCCTGCCTAGAAACAGCATTGCTTGCTTCAGATTGTTCTTCACAGGATGAGATTATTTGTTGCTATTCAGACATCCCATCACATTACTGTTAGCACTTCACAGGAGCACATGCAATAAGACACTTCTGTTTTCTTTCAAGTTGGCAATATCATGCAGCTGCAACTCTTAGTAATGTAGTCCTCATCACCACTACCTTCCTTCCATTAGCTGTAGTGGCTTTGCAGGAAAGGAGAGTAAAAACTAAGATTGGTAGACAATCACTCTTTCAAGTTTTAGGAGACAAGAAACAGTGTGGAAGACAGTGGCTGCATGAGGCCAAGGTGGTTAAAGATGGAGATAAGGACAAGAAAAGAA
Organism: Rhincodon typus; assembly: GCF_021869965.1. Lineage (NCBI taxonomy): Eukaryota > Metazoa > Chordata > Chondrichthyes > Orectolobiformes > Rhincodontidae > Rhincodon > Rhincodon typus. Next base: position 53,545,910 of record NC_063338.1, read on the forward strand.
GCATTTGAATCTCTTTTTAATACATTTGCAAGCCATGGATGCTCATTAAAAGGTAACCTCACCAGAATTAAGTGTCCCTTTTCAATCAAGTAATCAGGGAATGAGAAACATTTAACTTTAGATTCACAATTGATTAATTGTGGTGTGCAATACATGAGATAGTCTTACTAGTGGTTTTGGAGTGAGCATGAGCTGTTTTTGCTTCTCTGAGAGTTTTGTTCAGCTACTAAACAAAAGGGGAATTGAAATCAAGTGACAGAGGTGAACTTGGCTTGCCCGACAGAGGGAGGGAGGAATCGAAATGGTAGCCCAGCAAAATTTTATGTTGGGCAGAGGCAGAAAACTGGAATATGCAGAAAAGATCAGTGTTGAAAGTAGGTCAGCATGATTGTGGGAAATCAGCTGTTATACAGGGAAGGTTAATGGTGAAGTCCTGAAAGTTGAAGATAACGGAGGGAAGGTCAAGGATGATGGATGGCAGGCCAAGGATAGAGGAAAATTCAAGAGTTAATGATAGCCGATCAAAGTAATGGGTGAATGGGTAGAAAGCAATGCAGGGGTGTAGGAGTGAGGATGGAGGGAAGATCAAAGATTATTGAGGCAGCATACCAGTGATAGTTTCCAGTTTCAGATCCACTCCATGAGTGTTCATAATCATGGCTGTGTGGAAAAGTGGAGAATCTGTAGTGAATCATGAGGATGGAGTTGACCATGGATAGTGACTGCGGTGTGGCTGATGCTGAGTATAGGGAACCCCATTGGTCCTTGGGGTCAGAACTGGAAACAAGGCTTTCTGATGCTCTCTCTGGGAATCAGTAGTTAATGCCATTCCTGATGGCTTGGAGGGGATCTTGCAAGGAGAGTCACTGAACTGTGAGGCCATGCTTTGTCTGCATTTAGGCATTGCCACTTCTGTATGGGTGGCAACAGATCCAGGGATCACCAGGTGGAGAGGGGATGGCAGTTCTCAAAACCTCCCCTTGGACAATGTTATCATCCTGGACCAGACTCCAAATTTATGTTATTATCTGGCTAAGCACCAGTAACTTTTATATTTAAAGTAGACTATGTTTGAGATCCATGGGACAGACTGAGCAGATAAAGCCACGTGGTTTTATTCAAACAACAATAAACTTTACTAGACAATTTAAAAATAATAATAAAATGTACAATACATTCCCAGCACTTTTCCTGAGCTCTGACTTCAACTCTTAGCTGCCTACTAACTCCTAAAATTTCTCCCTAAGTTCTAACAACACAGAACCATTTCACTGAGTACTCAACTCCAGACTCTGTGCAGTTCAGCTGCCTTTTCAACAGTACAGCAAACGGCAGCACTGCCTAACATGGAGGTGATATCTTTCTCTGTCTCTCTCACAAAATGACTTTTCTAACTGCCTGTAATTTCAGTCATCCTTGAACTGTCTTGAGTGACATATTGAAAACATTGCAATAAACTTCATACCCTATTACTGGAGAGAATTGAATATAGCCACCTTGCAACATTTGGAACTGTCTACTCCAGGAATGCTACCATTCACAGATGGCTGAGTTGCACAACACAAAATATGCTTTCCAATAGAAGGGTTCATCAGAAGAATATGAATAATGCTTGTAGCTTGCAAGGAATGACTGACTGTACATTGCCCTGTAAATGTTGTGCCTGGACCTTAGACCCCATGAGATAATGACAGGCTTCCAGCCTGCTCCATCTCATGATTCATCTCACATTTCATGCACGAGTACCCAATTGTATGGCTGACATGTGATCGCCACAAGAGCTAACCACTTCTGGTCCCACCAATGACAACCTCACCTCTACCAGATGCTTCTGTCTCCATGAGACTGATAAAATGGAGGAAAGTATTTTAGGGCAGCACACATAAGTAATCACAAAGAGAGGGACCAACTAATCATAATGTAAGATGCTGGGTTAACGCTACCCTTCATCTGAGTGCTGGAAACACATGAAACTTGTGGAAGTCAACAACTTTCAATGCACTTTTTGAAACACAAAACCTAAAAAGGTCAGTGCCTAACCAAGTAGTTAGGTATTGTATAAGATTAAAAGAAAGAGTTTATACAGTTGTCAGGGAAAGTAGTAAACCTGAGGATTGAGAGAAGTTTAGAATTCAGCAAAGGAGGACCAAGAAACTGCTTAGGAAAGGAAGGAAATGAGAGAAATACAAACTTCTTTAGGTACTTCAAAGGGAAACATTTGGCTAAGTCACCTGAGTCAGAGGAGTTCATAGTGGAGAATAAAGAAATGACTGAAAGGATAAATGATTACTTTGTGTCTGTCTTCACCGAGAAAGATTTTAAAAATCTCCCAAAATTAGAGATCCAAGAGACTGGAAAGAATAAGGAATTGAAGGAATTTATCATTACAAGTAAAAAGATTGTGTTGGAGAAATAAAATGAAGGCTGATGAGCCCTCAGGACCTGATATTCTACAGGTGGACTTGAATGTTATAGCCTATGGCAAGATATGTGGCAGAATCGGGCAACAAGTGGGGAAAGGTGCATCTCAAAATCAGGAGGAATTTATGCATTCTTTTATGCTTTTCATAAGTGGTTTGGCGATATTCTTGCTAGGCAGTGACAAGATGTCAATTGACAGGGATTAGCATTTGTTAAGTGTCTTGTTAACAGACAAATTCACCTCATGTTGGAATAGGTGTGAGTGACTGAGGAAGCTATTACAGCCTACAATGAGAGATATAGAGCATGAGCCTTGGTAGGAGGTGTGTACAGTGCTGGAGATAGGTTGTGTGTGAGGTATCGGAGAAGATAGTGGCACTTACACTAATGGAAAATAGTAGAGCATTGACCTTCTTCCTACATTGTTGGGCATTCTTCCAGATAGTGAGACTTCCTCAAGTCAATTGGCAATCACACATGAGGCTGGCATGGTCTGGTGTTGCGGCCTCCACTGCTAGTCTTTGTGGAAAATAGAATCCTGCCTCTGCGCCACACTGTCCAGCAAGACATCTCGTGCTCTGCCCACAAAGTGGGTGTCAATTTCCCCCTGTCTGCTACGTCCTGGATAAACGTCAATAACTCTGAAGGGCAGCTCTGGACCGACAGCCTTTGTCCAGGTGCACAACAGCCTTTTCAAGATGACAAGAGCACAAAGAATGCAGGTGAGTGGCATTTTGTTCTGGGAATGGTTTGTGGTAAGTCAGGATAGAAATTGGATGTGAAAGATGTCATAGCAATGTATTAGATAATTAATGAGGTATGTATAATGAAATATAGCAAGAAAAGTTGGTGGGCGTCTCAATAAGAAAACCTCAAAAAATTTAATACAACTCAGTCTTGTCTGGAAAAATAAGATTCAGTCCTATATTCCTTAAGTGTTGGAAAAGGTGGATATGAAGATAATGGATGCGTTAGTCATCATCTTCCAAAATGCTGTAGTTTCTGGAATAGTCCCTGCCAATTAGAAGGTGGCAAATTTGGGGAACTACAGACCTGTTGGTGTTACATTTATCTAGCAATAAATGCTAGAAGCAATTGTAAAAGTCGTGTTTAATGGACACTTGAGTAGTAATCATCTGATTGGGCATAATTGGCATAGATTTGCGAATGGAAAATTCTATTTGATGAACAGAATGGAGTTTTTCGATGATGATATGAATAGAATTGATAAAGCGAAGTCAATGGATGTAGTGTACTTGGATTTTCAGAAGGCTTTTGATAAAGTCCCCCACAGGAGGTTGGTTTGCAAAATTAAAGCACATGGGCTAGGAGGTAAGAAACTGTCATGGATTAAGGATTGGTTAAGAGGTCGAAAACAGACAATAGGAATAAATGGGCCATACTTGCATTGGCAAGCTGTTTCTAGTGGGGTCCTGCAAGGATTGATTCTTGGGCTCCAGCTCTTCATAATATAAACCAATAATTTAGATATTGCTAAATGTAGAAACACCAAGTTTGTGGATAGCACAAAGCTAAGTGGCAATGTATGCTGTTACGAAGATGCAAAGTGGTTTCTAGAGGGTTTGGATAGACTTAGTTTTTGGCAAGAAAATAGCAAATGGAATATAATGTGGAAAAATGTAAGGTTATCCACTTTCGTAGGATGAACAGATGTACGAAGTATTTCTCAAATGGCAAGTGATAAATGTGTTAAATAATAAGCCTGTCAAATATGGTCTCAGCAAAGCCCTGTGCAACTGTAGTAAGACTGTAAAACTAAGTACTCACAGTGAGTCAATTATTTTTTAAAGAAGTGCAAGTGTGATACCATGCAGTACATCACACTGTGAGTCTACCAACTACGTATCCTCAAGGCACTCCTCTGAAGTGTTGAAAGCTGGACAACTCAGAGTCCTTGGAACTCATTCCATCAGCATATAGTCATTGCTGAGAAAACAACATTTGTGCTGGATCAGCCACATTCACTGGTTTGTGGATTGCTGAATACCCAAAGTCCTTCTGTATGGTGAACTGACCACTATCTCATGACCTCCTGGGTATCTGAATCTATACTTCAAAGGACAATAGCAAGTGGAATACAAAGATCTGATATTTACACTGATAACAGGGAGATGTGGCTGACAGCTATGACCTTTGCAGGCTGACTGCAAGGACAGTGGAAGAGGTAGAAAGTTCAGCTCCTGAGAAACATAGAATCCCTACAGTGTGGAAACAGGCCCTTCAGCCCCACAAGTCCGCACCGACCCTTGGAGCATCCCACCCAGACCCATCCCCCTAATCTACACATTCCTGAACACTACAGGCAATTTAGCATGGCAAATCCATCTAACCTGACTGTGGGAAGAAACCGGAGTACCCGGAGGAAACCCACACAGACATGGGGAGAATGTGCAAACTCCACACAGACAGTCGCCCAAGGGTGGAATCGAACTCGAGTCCCTGGCACTGTGAGGCTGCAGTGCTAACCACTGAGCCACCTTACCACCCCTACACAGAGTATACCAAATCCCGCATCTTCTCAGTCTAGTGTCTTCATCTTCAGCTGATACAAGAGACTGCCATGCCAGAGTGGGTTTTCTGAGCCACACCAGTCAATGGTTTGCACAGAGTTGATCACCATCGCACAAACCAATATTTTACAAGATAGAAGGTGCCACAAATTATCAGGACCACTGATTTCTCAGTGGGAGCATACATTGGGATCAAGGAATACTGGGGAGGATGCTCAGGATTTGGCAGCCGTGGATAGGTGTCCCAAAATCTCATAATACCTTTTGAGAGCCCTGGAATCGGGGAGCACTGGAGGGAGGTTCCAACGTTTTGGAGGATTGGTCTTGAGAAATTAAAATGTTAACTTGGGGCTCCTTGGAGCAGCCCCTAAATCTGGGAGAGTCATTTATGTGATGGGACATCATAGCATTGGTAGAAAATTGTTTGTTACAGAAAATTAAAACATAGACGTAGAACAGATATTTCAGAACATTTTATTATGTTGTTTATAAAATTATTATATTCTGTAGATAGTTTAATCCTATGATATGTAAGTTGCACATCTTCAATGTAAAGGTTAACATTTAAATTATTTCCATTTTTAAAAACTTGATCATTTGTGTTTAGTTGCTTTCAGCGTTATAATTTAATGGTGCTTTGTTTCTAAGTATATATAAACAGGTTAGAACAAGGTGGATGCATATAAATTTTAATCACTCAATAGCCAGGTAGGTGTATTTTATATTTTCATTTTGTTTAAAAGCACATTTTAAACATTAAAATTTTGGCTATTGGTCATAGGCAAAATGTTCTTCAAAAAATATTCAATATAGCTTGATTCTTTCCACACTATACTATTACTTGAACAATTATTTACATGGGGAAATAACATTACAAATGGTTCATTTTGGCAGTTTCAATGATAAACACTGACATTATAATATTATCATAAATCAAGGCGGAAAATAACGTTGTTTACAGAAAGTACATGTATTACACTAGATTTTTAATGAAATGCATTAACATTGTCTTTTTTGTTATTAAAAATAACTGTTTCATATATATTAGCCTTGTTACACTCCATAGATAGTTTGTTCTCCTGTGTTGTGGGTGTAATTTTGTCAAGGGTTCGATGGAAAACACATTGACATGCCAAAACTCGCTTTCTGCCAAACATCTGTTAAAATTTCAGGGGCGAGGCAGGAAATGCCCAAAGGAAATTCAGCCACCATGTTTCAATTTGTATCTACTGACTTTGATGCTTCAGAGGTTAGGATATGAATAAGAGAGAATTATGAAACAGAATTTGCTTTACTTTTCCTTGTTTTCTGATAACAAGGGCTAAATGAAGAAAATATTGATTCAAATCCATTTAAATGTTTGCAGCATGGAATGGGCGTGCCATCTATATCAATCATGCTTCATGAACTTATCAAATTACTTCACCATGCCAAGTGCCATGATGTCACTATCATACATTTGGGAACATCAGGCGGTATAGGAATGTCAAAAAATGTATTAATCTAGCCCTCACCCCTTTCCCAATATTACCTAAAATTAATTGCAGGGATCTTAAATAAATTAAAGTTTACAAAGCAAGGAGGGTGGGGTATTACCAACACAGTATTCAAATAGTGTATTGTGGAAGTGAGCATGAACAGAGGTTTTGGAACCAGTGAGCTAAGTATAGAGGTGGGTGTTATTAAGATGATGGAAGCAATATTTTCTGATACCTGGGATGATTTCTATATGATTTCAAGCATAGGTGCTACAGACTGAGAAAGTCAGAGACCACAACCAACACTCAGGTAAGTAATACGGAGGGAAAGTCACCAGGGTTCTGTGAAAGGAAAGTGTGAGCAGGTGGGATGGATGGAGAAAAATGTTGCAGAAGCCAAGACTGTCTTTATTGTCATTGTTCCTGTGTACTCCAGCTCCAAGGCCCATAATAGAGTAAATGAGACATGCATTGAACCAAAATCTATCCAAAGAGGAGTGAGGCAATATTATCCGTTGCACACACTCTCTATGATATCGTCATTAATGACATATGGGATGGTTCTATATAAGGATGGCTTTTAATAGTCTGAAAGCATTTCTGAAAATATTGCCTTGTTCCTTTCATGTTGAATTCAAGCAATTAAATTTCCTGAACATCTTGAGCAACATGTTAACTGATAGAGATAGTAGGAACTGCAGATGCTGGAGAATCTGAGATAACAAGGTGTAGAGCTGGATGAACACAGCAGGCCAAGCAGCATCAGAGGAGCAGGAAAGCTGAAGTTTCGGGCCTCGACCCTTCTTCAGAAAGGGATAACTGATAGGATTTAATATTTGGTGCTTTCAAATGTGTTTCATGATCTCAAAGTCTCAACAAAGTTGTCAAAACTACTGATTTCAAACTTAAACAATCTTCTGTCTCATTGTTCATTAAATTTTGTACCTGGGGGTTTTGATACATGCTATACATAATATGTACAGAATTCTTATAGCATTGCTAAAAAAGGATGAAGGACAATTTGCCCTTTCTTGTCTTTCTGCAATGACAGCAAAATCTCAATGCAAATTCAGATTGTGTCATACAAGAAACATGTTAAAACAACTTTTAAGAATGCTAGTGAACGTCATTTGACCTGCTGCCCTGACTTGAGCTAACTAATACTACACTTCGATGGTTATGAATTGAGGTTTCCTTGACTGTCCAGTGAGCTGGGCATCAAACCTCCATGATATGATCCAAACATGTATGTATCTAGACTGCAATCGCTTCAAAGCCAATACAGTTTGCTTGAAATTCTGTGATCAGAATGTTCTAAAAATGGAGTCTGACCAGGGTTTTCTACAACCAAACCATCCCATCTTTCCCTTTGTATTTCATAGAGTCATAGAGACATAGAGCTGTACAGCATGGAAATGGACCCTTCGTCCAACTCACCCAGGCCGACTAGATATCCTAAATTAACCTAGTCACATTTGCCATCATTTGGCCTATATTCCTCTAAACCCTTCCTATTCATTAAACTATTGTAACTTCTTAAAAGAAAAGGAGAACTAGCTGGAAAAAAATCAGCAGGTTAGGCAGCATCTGTGAGTCTCATCCAGAATTTTCTATTTTTATCTCAGATTTCTAGCATCTGCAGTGTTCTGCTTTCTGATTCTTGTAAATTCCTATCCTGTATATGAAACATGCTGGATAGTGCATTTCTTTTATCTCTATTCTCCTTTCTGACAATCAATTATCTGCTCTGTTTCCCTGCATTACAATGCTGGATACATTTCAAAAGTACTTCATTTACTGTGAGTATATTGGGAAGATCTGATTTTGTGAAAGACACACCACAAATGTTACTCTCTCATTTCTTCTTATACAGTCGTGAAGAAGCCCAGTTATTGGATCTGTGATCAGGGAGTACCAGGAATGTAATAGAGATATTTGCAATCCCTAAAGGGAGTTCCTAGAGCTGCGCATTATTTTTATTATTTCATGGAACCTGGACAGCACTGGCCAGGCTAGAATCTATTGCCCACTCTAATCACTATTAAGAAGTTGGTGGTGTGCTGCTTTTTTAAACTGCTGCAATCCCAGGAAATATAGGTATGCCCACATACTGTAAGTGATAGAGTTTCAGGAACTTGAAGCAGCAAAAGTAAAGGAAAAATGATATAATTCCAAATCAGGATGATGTGTACTTGGACAGAAGCATGCAGTTGGCGGTGTTCCTATGCATCTGAAGCCCTTCTAGATGGTAGTCATCAAGGATTTGGAAGGCATAGTCAAAGGAATCTGTGTGAGCTGCTACAGTGCATTGCACAGATTCTACACATTGTTTCCCCTGCACGTTGATGGTAGAGGGAGTGAATTATTTACAATGGTGGATGTATCCAATCAAGCTAGCTACTTTGACATGGATGGTGTTGAGATTTTTTTGAGTGTTGTTGGATCTGCATTCATCCAGGCAAATCCTGACTGTGCCTTGTAGATGTACACAGGTGTTGGGATATCAGAAAGTGAGTTACTCCCTTCACTATTCCAAGCCACTGACTTGCTCTAATTAAGTTCAGTTTCTGGTCAACCTCCAGAATGTTAATAGTGGGAATTTAGTGATGGGAATCACCATTTTGCTGCAGCATCTTGATGCCACACTCGGTCAAATACGGCCTTGATGTCAAGGGCAATCATTCTCACCTCATCTCAGGAGTTGAGCTCTTTTGTCCACATTTGGACCGGGGGTGGAATATGATCAGGAGCTGAGCTGCCCTGGCCTAAGTTCAATGGAATTTGTGATGTGGAGGTTCTGGTGTTGGACTGGGTTGGACAAGGTCAGAAATCACACGACACCAGGTTGTAGTCCAATAGGTTTATGTGAAAACACAAGCTTTCGGAGCATCACTCCTTCTTCAGGTGTTAACGAGAGAGGTTGTATCAGACACAGAATTTATAAGTGTAAGATCAAAGGGTAACACCACTGATGAGGATGTATTAAACAAACCTAAGATGCTGTTAAATCTTTAGTCAGTTAGAAGGTTTTAATTGATTAATATGTATACATAAATCTCCAAATTCCTTTCAAGTCACCGTCCTGAAAGAACTAAAGGTTTTATCAGTGTAAAGAAGAGGTGACATTTTAGGTCAGACAATGCATGTTAGGTGTGAGGCCTGTAAGTGCCATGTGATAACACTATTGTAAGGTTTTGGGATTCACTTTAACTTCAATTGTTAAGTCTTAAATACAATTATTAGCCTTGATTAGTTACAACATCCATTCCAGGTACAAGTATGATTTCACAAGTTTTGTGGAATTTATTAATTTATCATAAAAGTCATAAAAGAAATTATACTTATTGATACAGTAGTTTTCAGTTGATACCCTTGAGACACAAGCTTGTGGTACTGGTTGACTGGGCATAAACCTCTTGTTCTTTTCTGATGAATGAAGTTGTGTTTCTGTCTTTAGTCTTCTTTATCTGTGTACTGAATCACTAAGAATCACCACAGATTAACCCTTACTGGCTACTACACCTTGTGCATGAAACAAAACATCCTGACCTCGAACTGGGTTCCAATGCATAGACAGAAAATGATCAATCTCAGATTATCTGAACTATGTATGCCCCATTCCTGATTGATTTCTTTAAAAGTAAGTGACATCACTTCTTACTATTTCCTGATTCATTCTATGACACAAGACACAGCATCAGAACTAGGCCATTCAGCACATCGAGTTTGCTCTGCCATTCAATGAGATCATGGCTGCCTAATCTGATAATCCTCAGTTCCACTTTCCTCCTTTTTCCCCATAGCCCTTGATACCCTTAACAATTAAAATTCTATCTATCTTGACCTTGAATATACTTAATAACCCAACCTTAACAGCCCTCTAGGGTAAAGAATTCCACAACTCACTGGAGGAGAAGACTCCACGAGTATCTCTATCCTCAATGATGGAAGAGCATAGTACATCCGTGCAAAAGATAAGACTAAAGCTGTCATGGCAATTGTCAGCCAGAAGTGCCAAGTGGATGATCCATCTTAGCCTATTCAAGTGATCCCCAGTATTACAGGCACCAGTCTTCAGCCAATTCAATTCACTCCATGTGATATCAAGAAACAGTTGGAGACACTGGATATTGCAAAGGCTACGGGCCCTGACAACATTCTGGCAAAGGTACTGAAGACTTGTGCTCCAGAACTTGCCGCTTATTTAGCCAAGCTCTTCCAATACTTCCAGTACAACACTGGCACTTACACAACAATGTGGAAAATTGCCCAAGTATGTCCTGTGCATAAAAAGCAGGACATATCCAACCTAGCCAATTACTGCCCCATCAGTCTACTCTCAATCTAGCAGCACCTGCTCAGCAATAACCTGCTCAGTGATGCCCAGTTTAGGTTCTGCCAGGGCCACTCAGCTCCTGACCTCATTACAGCCTTGGTTCAAACATGGAGAAAGGAGCTGAATTCAGAGGTGAAGTGGGAGCAATAGCCCTTGGCATCAAGGCTGCATTCGACTGAGTGTGGCATCAAGGTATCCAGGCTTGGGCTGATAAGTGGCGAGTGACTTCTTGCCACACAAATGCCAGGCTATGACCTTCACCAATAAGAGACAATCTAACTACTGCCCCTTGACATTCAATGGTGTTACCATCACTGAATCCCCACTATCAACTTCCTGGGAGGTTATCATTGACCAGAAACTCAACTGGACTCACTACATAAACACAGTGGCTACAAAAGCAGATCACAGGCTAGGAATATTGCCACGATTAACTCACCTCCTGACTCCCAAAAACCTGTCTGCCATCTACAAGGCACAAGTCAGGAGTGTGATGGAATACTCCCCACTTGCCTGGATGAGTGCAGCCCCAACAACACTCAAGGAGCTTGACACCATCCAGTACAAAGCAGCCCACTTGATTGGCGCTACACCCACAAGCATCCACTTCCTCTATCACTGACACTCAGTAGCAGCGGTGCGTACTATCTATAAGATGCGCTGCAGAAATTTACCAAAAATTCTCAGCAGAAATTCTCATTTCTAAACACACGACCACTTCCATCTAGAAGGACAAGGGCAGCACAAAAATGGAAACACCACCATCTTCAAGGTCCCCTCCAAACGACTCATTATCTAGATTTGGAAGTATATCACCATTCCTTTAGTATCGCTGGCTCAAAATCCTGGAATTCTCTCCCTAATGGTATTGTGGGTCAATCCACAGCAGGTGGACTGCAGCGGTTCAAGAAGGCAGCTGACCACCACTTTCTCAAGGGCAACTAAGGATGGGCAATAAATGCTGGCCATCCAGCGAAGCCCACATCCCACAAATGAATAAAAAAGAATATAAAAAGATTCACAACCCTCTGAGAGAAGGAATTTCTCATCTCTGTCTTAAATGTGCACCTCCTTATTCTGCGCATTTCATCTGGAAAATTTAATCTGAAAAAGTGGTAATGTATGACAAAATGCAATACATTGTAGCTGGTTCTCTCCTACATTGTTATTTAAACTATTAAATATCTCATTTGGTTTTTTGGTTTCAAACTGTGCTTGTTCTTTAGAGTTGGATCCTGGAACTGTGGTCATTACAGGTACAGCAGTAGATTCATTCTTCCAACCTCAGTTTGAACAAGTCGTTCTGGGAAAAATAATTACCCGAAGCACCAAACTGGACGAGGATCTAGCACAAGAATTATTGAACTGTGGTAGTGAGATTGATGATTATCCTATTATCATTGGAAACACTATGTGAACCTATGATTTCTATGAAGGTAATTTTTAAAAATCTATCAGGATATACTTGGCAATCCTGTATGAAACAAGCAACAATCTTTATATAAAATATGATATGACATTTTAACCCTCAATAAGCAATATAGTCCATTATTTCTGGGAATAGCACAGAGAAGGAATATATAACCTAGTCTTGATCAAATGGACAATAGAATTAATTCACTTGAATTTTAAAAGAATTCCTTGCTGATTCAATTTTCACAAGTTAATTGCAAACATTTGACAAAATCATATTTTTTCTTTATTCTAGGGCAAGGATGTTTGGATGGTGCTTTATGCTCATTTTCAAATGATGAAAAAATGGAGTATTTGAAAAAGGCATATAAAGCTGGTGTCAGAAATATTGAAATGGAGTCCGCTGTCTTTGCTGCTATGTGTCACAGCTGTGATCTAAAAGGTAAGCATTGCTTCAAAAGTTATAACCACAGGGTTAACAGACTCACTTTTAACCATTAACTTATGAAAATATAAGAATCTGTTCCTGGTTACTTAAATCTGAAGCCTAAGAGGTTTTCAATAAATTTAATTTCTATGATACATTTGGTTCTTCTTTTCTTCTCTATTGCATAATAATCTTTCAGTTAGCTATTCATAAAGTGCTATTAAATCAAAGCATTAAATTGACTGATTTAAGGACAAAGTATGATTTTGTTTTCTCCGACAATTCCTCAAATTTATTACACAACTTGTGCATGTAAATTATTATTGTGTTTATCAATCTATGGCCAAAATGAAAATTTGATTCCTCATACCAGCAAATAAAAATGAAATGTAACCTTTGATACGAGGTAGAAAGAAACCTTAACAAAAAGAAGAATTTCTGTAAAACCTCAGCAGGTCTGGTAGCATGTGTGGAGAGAAAGCAGAGTTAACATTTCAGGTCCAGTGATCTTTCTTCAGAAAGGAACCTGTTATATAACTGCATTTCAAGCAATTTGTCTTGCATAAGAAACAACTTTAGTTAGGTCTGTTAACAAACTAACGTCACAGAAACATTTGTTTTCAGATTGTAGCTGAAAAATATTACTGTTATCTCTCTAAGCGTAGATATTAAGAGGCAGGTTTTAGATTGTGCCACAGGACAGCTTGGATGCGACAGGTGCAGGGGAACCAGAGGACTCCAAGTGTTGGCTGCGCACCTGCTCCCTACTAAGCTATAGTTTTATGGCTTGTTGCAAATAGATAGCCCTTCCACCCACACCAACCTGTTCCCATATTACAGTGGGTGGGAAGGTATCAGGCAGTCCACCCTCACTTAGACCATCACATTCCCTTAACTCACCAATTAGGGATCACTTAAAATCCTAGAATTACAGAATCCCTACAGTGCAGCACAGGGCCATTTTGCCCATCAAGTCTGCACTGACCGTCCAAAGAGCATCTGACCCAGACACCACCCTCACCCTGTCCCCATAACCCCATATTTACCATGGCAATTCGCCTAGCCTGCACATCTTTGGACTGTTGGAGAAAACCAGAGTGCCCAGCAGAAACCCATGCAGACAGCGGGAGAATGCCCAGCAAAGTCCACACAGACAGTCACCCAAGGCTGGAATCAAAGCTGGGTCCCTGGTGCTGTGAGGCAGCAGTGACAACCACTGTGCCATGGTACCGCCCAGTTAAGGGCCTCAGTTTTCTTGTGTGACAGGGTAAAGTGGAGTCAAAGCGGGAGCCCAGCAATTTTCACCATGCAATTTACTACCAGGCACCCCAGTCACTGTCAGAGTCCCCTTCAAGTGCAGACTCCCTCCTTTAACCCTCCTCAGTTGGCATCTCTAACCTGGCCTCCCAGCCACCTTATCCCTTCCCCCCTACCCTGTGCTGGGACTTCCCAACCAGGCATGTCAAAAACACTACACTTACCTGTGTTGAGCTTCATTGCTTTTCTTCCTTGGAAACTGGCTATAGTCTCAGCAGTGACCACTGTTTGAACCTAGTGTTGTGGGAACTGCAGAGCAGTCAGCCAATCAGGTTGACTGGCAGCTCTCCAAGACAGGACTTCCTCCCAGATAGGACAGAGGTTCCACACTGAATTAATTAAAACTGCTCTCAACATAATGTTGCTGTTAGATAGCCAGTTTATGAATTGGCAGGCACACAATCAATTTTTCAGTTGGGGGTAGCAGGAATACATCACCTTATGAAATCTACATCTATGTTTTAGGCAGCTTGAACTTATTTCATGCCATAGCCTAAGGTTACAGGTTTTGTGCAAAATAATAAAATTCATAGAGTGCACATTTATTTAAAAATATCTTTTTGTACATTGTTTTGAAATAGGAGTAGGAGAAGTCCCATAGACTAAGGAGCTCTTAAAATGAGGACTTCCCATGCAGTTTTATTTGCAATATTAAAGTTCTTCTGGAAAGTGATTTTTAGATAGTCTTCCTATATAGTTTCAATATTTTTATAGCTTTATTGAAGTTGTGGCAGATCTCCTAAAAAGCACATGATGCTTATGCTGACAAGAGGAGTAGAGCTGTCTGTATATTGTCAACTAATGTCACATCTGTACAACATTGCCTGCAAAAGTCTCGCCTGCACAAGGAATATACATGATCTGTCCAGTAAATTAACAAACTGGAAGCTTGGTGAAACACACTTCACTCAGAATACTGAAACAACTCATAAATGATAGTGACCAGGAAGAGAGAAGGCTGCTCCCTTCAGATGTGTGTGACGTTTTATTTGAAATTTCCTGCAACACTCCTCAGGTTACTCTACTTTTCTTAGCTGAGGCTAATAAATTTCCCAGTGAAAGCCACAAAAGATCAAGCACAGCCTTTTTATTGCTCTGAGTCATGCCCAGTCAATGCCAAAACCTGTTGTCAGCTGCACACAGCCCTATACCAATTGTTTTGTTTTTCCCAATCAAATGAATCCATTCTCAACCCCTGACCAACAACCCTTCCAACTTATAACTCCACCCTCAACAGGACCTACCCAAGAATCACTGATAATAAAACAGCAGCTAAGAATTAGATAAGTAAAGTCATTGAGTCAGACAGCATAGAAACAGTCCCTCCTACCCAACATGTCTATGCTGACCAAAGACACTGAACTACACTAATTCCATTTACCTGCACTTGGTCCAGAGCCTATTATACCATGGCATTTTAAATGCTCAATTCAGAGGTTTCTTAAATGTTATGAGAATACCTGCCTCCACCACTCACTCAGGCAGCACATTCCATATATCTATCACCCTTTAGATGAAATTTTTTTCAGATCTCCTCTAAACCACTTACTCCTCACCTTAAACTTGTGCCCTCTGGTATTAGATATGTCTGCCATGCAGAAAAGATTCTCACAAATTACCCTGTCTATCCCTCTCATAATTATGTAAAGCTCAATCAGATACTCCTCTCAGCCTTCTCTTCTCCAAGTAAACTAACCCAGCCTATCCGGTCTCTCCTCATAACTGAGACTTTTCATCCCAGGCAACATCCTGGTGAATTTCCCCTGCACTCTCTCCAGTGCAATCACTTCCTTCCAATCATGTGGCAACCAGAACTGTACACAGCATCCTGTACACCTTCTTTCCTACCTAGTCTACTTGTGCTGATGGGATCAATTGACTTGTACACCAAGATCTCTTTGTTCCATAGTACTAGTTACCTACCAGACATCGTATATATTTTTTTTTAATGAGGCCTCCCAAAATACATCACCCCACACTTATCATAACTAAATTCCATTTGCCATTATTCTGCCCAATTTACAAATTGATCAATATCAGACTGTAGCTTGAGACTATCCTCCTCACTATCAACAACACCACCAATTTTCATGTCATCTGCAAACTTACTAATTATACCTTCAACATTCACACCCAAGTTGTTAATGTGCATAAACTGATCCCAATGGTACACGGCTGGTCGTGGGCTTCCAATCACAAGAACCAACAATCCACCATCACCCTTTGCCTCCTGTTTACAAACGAATTTTGGATCCAGTTTGTTAACTTGCCTTGGATTCCATGGGCTTTTACCTTTTGGACCAGCCTTTCATATGGGACCTTGTCAAAGGTCTTACTGAAGTCCATGTAAACCACATCAACTGCACTATACTCAACAATATATTTAGTCATCTTTTCAAAAACACTCAATTAAATTAGTTGGACAGTATCTCCCTCTAATTAATCCCTGTTGGCTATCTTTGATCAATCCTTGCCTTTCTAAGTGCTCACTTATCCTGCCCCTCAGAATTCTTTCCAATAATTCCCCTATCACTGATATCAGGCTAGAGATAGCAGGAACTGCAGATGCTGGAGAATCTGAGATAACAAGGTGCAGAGCTGGATGAACACAGCAGGCCAAGCAGCATC
>NC_063338.1:53562860-53578201 GCF_021869965.1 Rhincodon typus
GATGCTGCTTGGCCTGCTGTGTTCATCCAGCTCTGCACCTTGTTATCACTGATATCAGGCTAACTGGTCTGTAATTACCCAGCCTACTTCTGCTGCCCTTCTTGTACAAAGGAGCCACATTAACTATCATCTAGTCATGTGGCACTTTATGTGTGGTCAGAAAAATACTAAATATCTCCACCAGGGTCCTATCAATTTTCTCCCTTGCCTCCCATAGCAGCCTGGGAAACCTCTCTTCAGGCCCTGGAGATTTATGCACTTTTATGACCATTAAAACATCTAATACCTTCTCCTTATTAATCTTAACATGTTCTAGGACCTCACCATCCCAAGTGTAACCCTTGCTATAATGTCTTTCTCCTCTGTGAATATAGATGAAAAATATTTATTTAAGACCTCACCCACGTCCTCTGGCTCCAAGCACAGGTCTCTGATTGGCCCCGCTCTTTCCCTGGTAATTTTAATATACATATAAAATGCTTTTGGATTTTCATAATCCCATCTGCCAAATATATTTTGTGGCTCCTCTTTGCCCTCCTAATTTCGTTTTTAGGCAACTCTCTACACTCTCTATACTTTTGAAGGGCCTCCCCTGCTTTTAATGTGCTGTACTTGACACATATAGATTTACCTGCAAGTAGCTCCTCCAAGTCTATGTTTTCCAGATCCTGTCTAATGATATTCCCAAAATGGTTGCCTACTGAAACTTCAACTATCTGACTGGCTTCATTCCCTAGGATTAGATCTAGCACTGCCCCATCTCTAATAGTACTATCTGCATACTGGCACAAAAAGCTTTTGTGGATTCACTTTAAAAATTCCAACTCGTCTAATTATTTCATCTTAAGGCAACTCCAATTAATGTCACCAATGTTGAAATCCCCTTCATCTTTCTGTGATACGGCTACATACTGCTTCTCTCTCTCCCTCTGACTACTGGCAGGCCCGTACTATAATCTCAGCAAAGTAATTGCTCCTTCTTTATTTCTAAATTCTACCAAGATGGTCTCATTTGAAGACACTCCAGGACATCCTCCCTCATTACTGAATTGATGATTTCCTTTTTTAAGAACGCAATGCCCCACCACTCTAACTCACCTGAAACTTCTATACCCTGGAATGTTGAGCTGTCTGTCCTGCCTTTCCTTCAACCATATCTCAGTGATTGCAACAATATCATATTGCCATGTGCTGATCAGTGCTCTAAATTCAACTGCCTTACCAGTGAAGCTCCTTGTGTAGAAATAGATACAATTTACCTTTCTGGACCTCTCATATGCCTAATCATACCATGTCTTCTCTGCCTACTGGATTGTCCTAGCATTCCTTCTATATCTGATTGGACCTTTTTCACCCACCAACTTCACAATGAGAAGCTCGAAGTGAACTCTTTTACGCATACCCTTGTATTAAGTTTAAGTGTACTTTGAATTTGGATAGTTCAATAACATTGACTTAAATATGGTAAAACATTAGAATGATATAAATATTTTATTTACAATGCAAAACAATCAATACCATGTGAGACAACTATTAACATTTTTCTTCTCTCAGCTGCTGTCGTCTGTGTGACTTTATTAAATCGATTTGATGGTGACCAAATCACAACTCCTCATGAAGTTCTGCTTGAATATCAAAAGTGTCCATGGTGTCGATGTTCATAAAAAAAAACTTTGGCTATACAACTGAAAATATAAAATGTAATTGAAACACTGTCAGTGCAAACAGCAATGTCTCAAACTGTAAATTTTATATAACAATAGAATTCATGGTTTGTATCAGCCTGGTCACATTAATCTAAGGAGATAGCCTGACATCCACTTAATCTTTCATTTAAAATCTGAATTATAAGTTTCCACAGACAGCATGCATAATTTCATAAAATATCACAGATCACAGCATACAAGTCAATATTCAAAGTCTCCAAAAATCCTTCTAAAACTAGGGGCTATGTAAAAAATGTGAACTACTGGTGTTGGCTATCTGCAAATGAAAGATAGTCCTATTTCCTATGTAGTGGGGTTAAGAGTAGGCAAGTCAGTCCTTTGAACCTGTTTAGCTGGATCCTGGAAACATGCTTCTTGCATCTACCCTGTAGAGTCAGAGTCATACCGCACGGAAACAGACCCTTCGGTCCAACCAGTCCATGCCAAACATAATCCCAAACTAAACTAGTCCCACATGCCCGCTCCTGACCCATATCCCTCCAAACCTTTCCTATTCATGTACTTCTACAAATGTCTTTTAAACATTGTGATTGCACCCACATCCACCACTTCCTCAGGAAGTTCATCCCACATGCAAACAACCATCTGTGTAAAAAATTTGCCCCCAAGTCTTTTTTAAATCTCTCTCTTCTCAATTTAAAAATGTGCCCCCAGTCTTGAAATACCCCATCCAAGGGAAAAGACAACTACCATAAACTCTATCTATACCCCTCATTATTTTATAAACTTCTATAAGGTTGACTATCAACCTCCTACTCTACAGTGAAAAAAGTCCCAGCCTATCCAGCCTTTCTTTATAACTCAAGCCTTCCATACCCAGCAATATCCTAGTAAATCTCTTCTGAACCCTCTCGTAGAGCATTGCAAGTTTTTTTTATGCTTCACTGAGATCACTTATTATTCTTTTAAACTTTAGAGAATATAAGACTAGTTTCCTTAATCACTTTTTATAGACTAATCCTGCTTCTTCCATCCTCATACTGGTTTTCATGGGCATTGAATCCCTTCGCTGCAGCAAAGTTTTTTGATGAGTCAGCAAATGTTGAAACTTTTAACTTGAAAGCAACTTTGTACTTCGTTCTTTTTACTGGAGAGTTCATATTGTTCATTATTTACCATGTTATGTGTAGTCATCTCTGTGCATGTGTGTGCAACTCTGGGATGAAAATAGAGACTGACTATTAATTTCAGTACAGCATTTCATAACTGAAAAGGGGAAATCAACTTGTACATCAAGCAACTGCGAGAGCATGACTTTTGGTGCTGAGAAATTTAAGTAAATTTATTTGGTTGATTTGTACACTGCAATCTACATTAACAATTTTTTTACAGTAAGTAATTTAATATAAATATATCTAAAAATATTGTAGTTTGAATGTAGGAAACTTACAAGAAAATAATCTTGATACTTGTGATAAGCTTATCAATTACATCCAAGTACCTTGCTAATCTCAATTTATTTATGATGCATTAAAGGCATAATCCAAATTTAAATGTTACAAGTCCCATTTGACAGTTTAAAAGCAGTTAATGAGGATGGCATATTTCCACATTTACTGCTAAAGACTAAGAGAAATCATTTTTTAAAAGATAATTTCAATTACATGTAAATATATTTATTTTAATTTTTTTTTAAAATTGTTGTTAATAAAAGGTGTTTGACTTTGTGGTTATTTCTTTGGGAGATTTTTTATGTACCATTACATATAAAATATCTATATGACTCAGAATGGTAACAGTTCATGAAATCTTTAAGATCATACATAATCCAATTATCCTACCAAAGAACTTAAATAAATTAAAACAAATAATTACATTCAGTTTTTATAACTCTTTCACAGCAAAATACCCATTTAATTGGGAATCAAACATTTACAAACAGGGTGAAAATAAAATTATCCAAAGGCAAAATTTTCCAGTTGCTAGAAATCTGAAATAAAGATGCAAAATGCTGCAAACACTCAGAAGGTCTGGCAACATCTGGGAGAGAAACAGATGGCTGAATTTTACCAAAAAATTGCATGTGTCACGGAGGGTTGATCTCTGTGAGCCCTAGTGAATTATCTCATGTAATTCTCTGATGGACGCCTCGTTATGCATAAACTATGCCTTCAAAGTGCACTCATGCATTATACTGCACTTACCAACACAGAAAATACTCGCCACTGCCAGGACCTGCTGTGGCTTCCATCACCAGTGCCATATTTAAAGCCCAGCTGCACAGCAGGTCAATTGCTGGAAAGCAAAAATTGCTATTCACAATTGCACTGTGAGAAGAATTGCCCTGGCGATGGCTGACAGAGACAAGCTGCCACCCTGATTTGCTGACAATTCAGAACAAGTCACATCAGACTTGAATGTAACCCTGGGCTGAATTCTGTATTTTTTGACGTCTGAACTGTGTCAGGCTTTTTGGTGCAGAAGGAGGCCAAGGTGTAAAATGAACAGCTGCTACCGTGCAGCCTCAGAAGGTGATCATGAACTTTGCAACCAAATAAATCTTTACAGCTCACCTGACATTACTTTTGCTTCACAGCTGTTATCAGGAATAATTTGTAATGTTAGATGAAATGGTCAAAGTTGCTGGTGGCAAGGATTTTTAGTTGACACACTGGGTCAATGCAGAACTGTTGGTTCACATACAGAATTGTACGGCAACAGAAGTTTTTAACCTGTACTCTATTAGCCTCTATTTAATACTATCGTCCCTTTAAGGGCCTCACATTGCTCACAAGTAGAGCCCACTCTCTCAGAGGAGAAACACCATGCACTCTGCCAACTTTGAATATGTTGGCAGCTATTTTCCATTTCAATTACACATTTGTGATTTGGATGAGGATGGAACGTAACACAGGTAAACTTCACAGAGTAAATATAAACGGAAAGAACTGCAGATGCTAGAATTCAGAAATAAGAACAGAAATTGCTGGAAAAGCTCAGCAGGTTCGACAGCATCTGTGGAGAGAAATCAGAGTTAACGTTTCGAGTCAAATGACCCTTCCTCTGAACTGATGGCAGTCAGATGATGCCAGGCCTGCTGAGATTTTCCATCAATTTCTGCTTTTGTTTCTCATAGAGTAAGTCATAGGCTCAGCCTCTCAGTCTAGGTGATCCCAAACGTTCATGTTACTTTTTAAATTATGGGGAGGCAATAGCCTAGTGGTATTATTGCTGGGCTGTTAATCCAGAGACCTAGATAACATTCTGGGGACCCAGATTCAAATCCCGCCAGGGCAGATGGTGGAATTTGAATTCAATAAAATATTTAGAATTAAGAAACTAATGATGACCAAGAACCCATTGGTCGATTGTCGGAAAAACCCTAGTTCACTAATGTCCTTTAGGAAAGGAAACTGCCATCCTTACCTGGTCTGGCCTACATGTGATTCTAGACCTACAGCAATGTGGTTGACTCTAAACTGCCCTCTAGGCAATTAGGGATGGGCAATAAATGCTGCCTGGCCAGCGACACCCTCATCCCGTAAATGAATGAAGAAAAAAAAAATTGCCCTCCCTGTCAACTCCGTCAGGGTTGATTTTCCCTATGTTCCCAACTAATTCTTTTATTTAGCTGTTTATCTTCACACTTTCTCACCTAAGCCCCAGGCATATAGTATTATACAAAACACTGTCCCCACTGAAGTCAGGGTGGTAATGATCATCAACGACTCCCCTCTCCCCACAATGTCCCTTGCCCTCTCATTGCTCTGTTGCTTCCTATCCTTAGATGTTGAGTGCCCCCTTCAAAGTTATTGCCCTTCATGCATCCCAGCATGCTGCCTTCAATCCTCACAAAGTGACTTCCCCAGCATCCCCACCTCAGCACCAGCTCCTGATAATCACTTTAAGTTTTAGTCAAGAGATCCCCTGCACAGACCATGGCCACTCCCTTTACTGACATGGAAAGACTGCCCCGACTGATGAGTGGCTAGACCCCAACTGATCTCTGTGGAGCTTCCTGAAAGACTTACCACTACATGACTGACTGAAACCCACTCCCAGGATTGCAGTGATATGAACATCCTGACTCTGATCATCCCAAGCACTGACTGTGTCCAAGCCCTTGGAGTGATATTGAATGATGCCCTCGATTACTGTACCAGTATCCACTAACTGAAGGCAGTACCCCTTGACTTGACTGAGGACACATACTGGACTTTGAGACATGGCCATTTGGTTGAAGCACATTGTATGTTGCCGTGTAAGCTGCTGGCACATGCTGCGGTATGACACTGAAATAGCACAGTGTGGTACAGTAACATGTCCACTGCTTTGACTTTTTATTGCAGACAAACATGACAGACTGTCTGGCTTTGTGTCTTCATGAGAAGACAGAAGTACCGTGAGCCTGTAAACTTTGAATGAGGCAGCAAGGTGCATGACAAAGGAAGGAAGATAAGTGCAATGTGAATAAAATCTAAGAAGCTAAGAATCCTGACATGCAGCCTGTTCCGATGCATGTGTCCTGCAGCAACTTTACAATGTAAAGCGTCAATGCATTTCAAAAAGTAATACTGAAATGGAGAACTCTAAGTGAGTCAGAGATGTGCCATGATGATGTCATGAAAATGGTTCATGTCCAATTGCCAACCTCTGTGAATGAAAGATATTTCATTGATTATTGTACAAGGATAGCCAGGTCCCCTTCTTCATCCGTAAATGCCAATATATCACTATTTTAATATAACTGCCTTTCTGTTTCTCACAATAAAGTGTATAACTTCATATTTATCCATTATCCATATTATGTCATGAGTTTGCCCACTCAGTCAACTTATGTAGACCACCCTGAAGCCTCGCTGCATCCTCCTCATGGCTCAACACACAAAACAAGATACAGGAAATTAAGGGACAGCAACTTGTGCTTTACCTCATGGGGAGTTTGGGCACGGGGGTTATTTTACTAAGCAGGAGGGTGGTGGATGGGAATCCCGACATCTTTCCACTTCCACCCTGATTAAGTCTGCGGTGGCAAGGCCCAAGCACGACCTTCCTCCCCAGCTGCCAATTCAGGCTTTACATGAGCAACTTAAGGCCTCATACTGCTGTTGTGAATATTAACTCAGTGACAGGTAGTGTTCTATTACTGATAAGAATTAATAAGAATACATCCTGTGGAATAACACACATCATACCTTTTCATTCTAAACTGCTCCTTTTAACCCCTATCTTTAGACCTCTACCCATGTGGCCACATTTCCCTTCATTCAACATGCTTTGCTATGAGTCTTTTAATTGATGCTCTGTCAAATTCTTTTAAGCTCATTTTAATTTGTTGCTGTTATGTTTAATTCATTTTGTTATATTTTCAAATACTTGAATAAGGTTGGCAATCTTGAGAATAATCGACTTTGTATTACCTGATACCATGTAAACTTGGTTTAAAACAGTTTTCTACTATAATCTTCTCTACCCCATTCCGTTGTTCATAGTTTAAGTTACTGTAAAAAGATTGTTTGAATGAGCTGGCAAATACAGTTTACACTGAAAGAAAACAATGTTACAGATAAACCTGGAGTCATTTTACCTTGAAGTAAATTCAGTCTTTAAAAAGAGTAGACTCCATGTCTCTCCTTGGCGGTCTTGCTGGAGGAATCTTTGATAAAACCTCCCGTGCATAAAATGTATTATGGAGTCCTGCTTCTCGTAGCGCTTGTTCAATTCGAACACGAGGATCAGCTACTACCTACTCAGAAATAAGTACAGTTTATTTTTGATTTTCAAAGACAAATATGAAAGTTAGAACTTTACTGAGAAAACATTGAGTCAGAAATCCGTGGGATGAGGTCCTGAATATGTTTGAAGTCAGTGAGAGGTCACTTCATTTGCATGGACTTGTCAGGTGTTTGTACTAGTACAGGCACATCCGTGTGTTTGAAAATAAAGAATGCTGTTCAGGCAGGAATCAATGGCTACATAATGTTTAGTGGGACAATACACCAATAGGAAGAGGGACAAATTAATCCGGCAAAACTAAACGCCGTAATAATGTGGAACTCCACATAATGCTAGAAGTCATTAGCTTCTAAAAACATTTTTAGAAAAATTACATGACAATTATGTAACTAATGCATTAATCACCTCCTAAATTCTATCCCTAACCCCTCCACACAATGCCATATGGATAGGAAAGGATTCCATTTATAGGATGGACATCTGTTAATGCACAAGACTTACATTTTTGTTACTTCATGATAACAATGTTTTATCCAAAAAATATGGGCCTAGATCTTCTGATAGGAAGATCTCAGACACACACACTCCTCCCACTTCCATTGATCCAACATCCAGGACACAATCCCCACCTTCTCTCATCAGCCTGAACACCAACCTGACTCAAACCCCAATTCTCCCCCTGACCAAACCCCAACCCTTCACAGACCCTCACCTTACTCCTACTACCCAACTAGCAAATGTCAGCCCAAACCCCAATCCATCCTTGGACCCTACTCACTTCCTCTTCAACCAACAACTTCCAATCCACTGTCCAACTGACCCGACCTGACTTCCCACCACTCCTTTGCCCCATCAGCACTGCCCACCTACTCAACAACCTCCAACTACTCCGCTCGACCTGATATCCTCCAATCTACCCTAAACCTTCATCCAGTTACCAGCTACCCTACCCATTTCACCTACCACCACCCATCTGTACCCCAACCTATATGGCACTCTTCCCTTCACCCAGCTTCCATCTGCCACCTGTACACCCTTACTCAATTGGCACTCTATCCCCTCATCCATCTGCCACCCTAATAACCCCACCCCTCCCAAATCCTACATACCTTCTCTCAATATTGCCAAAGTTGCTTTGGACTATAAGCCACTGAATTCTGTAGCTCCTGACACAAACAGAATTGTGGTTTCAGCAGCAATCCTCTCTGTAGCTGCCAACATGGATTCCTGGACTGGGCTGGGAAGGTTTCTGACCCGGAGGCTCACCCCAGTAAAACTCTTCCACAGACACGGTGGGCAACTTTTTGTCTGATCTGGATTGGAAATGGGGATGCCAACCCATATTGGAAAATTGGGCAATGATGTTCAGCCCAGTAGGACTGTCTCACTTAGTTTCACTGACTTAACTGATTATGGCTAAATCATCTCTTATGAAGTCTTTAAACCTTTAGTTCTTGAAATCAGTTAAGATCAATATTTGATCTACTTCTGCTTGTCATCATTCTAGATTCATGGTTCCAAGAAGCCCAGCTCCCCCTCTCCATTTATTATCACACCCATTGCACAGGTATAACATCCAGCTGAGATTTTAATCCTCTGCACTAGAAAGATTGTCTAGTTCAATCTGCATAACATCACCTACCTACATCCTATGTTAACCTTGCTGTGGAACCCCTCTGCATGATCTAACAACTCCCAATGCACCCAGTCAATTTCCCATCCTTCACAAACATCTGCTCATCCAAAATTCCTGTGACAATATCTTATCTCATACCAATTTCAGCTTGTCCACTTGCATTGTTCTCACTGAGTCAATTTACTCATGGGCCCAGATTCCTCAAATTTAAAACTCTCATCAAGCTATAAAACCAATTAGATACTTTCCTAAGCACCCTGTTTGGATATATTAATACAACCTCTGAAATAGGTTGGATTTCATCCCAGGCCTCTTGGTCCAGAGGTCGGGATACTACCACTGCACCAGAATAGCTCTCCTAAAAGTCGCTCATGGCATCAGCGATGTAGCGTCTGTATGTACCAATTCTGCATCAATATCTTACACCTGAACATTCATTCCTTTGACTCTGCCATCTTGTTATCCCCTCTTCTTTTTACCTTTGCTGTTGTGCTTAGACATCTTAACACTATTAATCATGGTATAGAGGTTATGCTAAATATGTAGGGAATACTGGTTTGGACTCAAGTACTGTGCTGCATCCAGTTGGAAGGATGTGAAGGCATTAAGAGAGTGCAGAAATGATTTACGAGAATGTATCCAGAGGCAGGAACTTTAGTTATGGAGACAGGCTGGAGAAGTAGGACTGTTCTCCTTTGAGAAGAGAAGGTTAAGAGGAGATATTATAGAGGTGTTTAAAATCATGAGGGATCCAGATAGGGAAACTCTGTCTCTATTGGTGGAAGGACTGAGAACAAAGTCAGCATGGATTTCAGGTAATTGGCAAAAGGAATAATAGTGACATGAGAAAAAACCTTTTAATGCAGTCTGGAATGCATTGCCTAAGAGTATGGTGGAATCAGATTTAACTGTGGCTTCCAAGAGGGATTTGGGTTATAATTTGGATAGGAAGAATGTACAGGGCTGCAGGAGAAAGCAGAAGGGTGACACTTGATGAATTGCTTCTTTGGAAAGACAGCACAGGCATGACAGGTTAAATGGCTTCCTTCTGTGCTACAGAAATTCTGTGATTCCAGTGCATAAATAACATCTATTGCACCAGAACAACTCTGTTATTCTGTGTAAGTTGCCTAATATAGTCTTCCTCTTTTCCCATGCACAGTGGCATCTGAGGCAGACAAAGTACATGCTTTTGTCTGTTTCAATAGCATGTTTTATTCTTGCTACGTCACAAGCCTGTCACCAGACATTATAGCCTGAGGGAAGCCACTCCATATCAAGCATGGTTGACCAGGAGATGCTCCTACTCTTATAGCCTGTCATTGGCATGTTGGGAGGATTTATACGTTGATAGCCAACCTTGATGGCCATATCATGAATGCATCTTCTGTGGCCATCACACCTTTGAGAAGGACCCAAACCCTGGAGCGTCTGGCTTACAGGCAGGGATGTTACCTACAGTGCTACAAGACTTCCTCTTATATACTATTCCCATTTAAAATCCTCTGTTTTTCCACCAACTTCTCCTCCTGTAAGACCATCCTTTGATCACCTTTACTTCTTTGGCTTAGCATCAATGTTCTTATTAAATATGTATGTTTTTTCAATCTATATACTGCAAGTTATCATTGTTAATTTAGAAAATTGAAAGCTGGCAGCAGAATATCTAAAGGACATACCCAGATATATAATTTTAATTTTTGTTGTGCCATGGTAGAGTTCCTACCTCTGGACCAGGAGGCCCGGGTTCAAGTCCCATCTACACCAGAGGTGTGTTGTAACAACAAATGAACAGGCTGATTAGAAAATATCTATATTTATATGTATAATATATTTCCGGGGTGAGCTGTATTTTATACAAAGGAAATGCTGTTGTGATGTACCTGTTTATCTGTGTATGTGCACAAATGAAATAAAGGCTTTTGGAGTGGAAATTCTTCTTGCGCCCCGATTCCAGTTCGGGCTTTTGATGCTTCTGTGTCACCCATCATCCTGACAGGATCAAACTGAGCAGTGACAGAAAACTGTGAACACAATTAACGCATCAATTTCAATCAGGTGGCCATAATATTTCCTTGCTATATAATGTATAATGTTTAGAAAATGTTATCAAATTATAAGTAAATATTGTCTTGGTTGCAAATATACTTTATCTCTCAAAATTTTAAACTATTTACCTTATTAAATATTGTTCAAATACTCAGAGCACTTTCTAAAATAATGTAATATCTGCAGACCAAATGTACTAAAAGCAGAAGGGTCGAGAAAATAGTTTGTGCAGCACCTGGTTAGCTGATGTAGCTGGGCCAAAATCCTGCAACTCCCTCCCTTAAAGCATTGTGGGTGTACCTATACCAAATGGACTACAATGGCTCAAGAAGACAGCTCAACAACACCTTCTCAAGGGCAATTAAGAATGTGCAGCCCTTTAAAAACGGGGCTAAACGGTTCAAGATGGTGCATAACGCCATGTGTTCTAATGGCTGAAGTGCCAAGTACTCAGCTAGATGCCCATCAGATATTAGGTCCATTGTTTACGTAAATCTGGGAATGAAAGGCAATTCCTACGAATGTCAAACATTTGCGTATTGAATAGAGATTACCACCTGAAATAGACACTGTTTGGTTGCCAAGAGGCAGGTCCCTGTAGAAATGGCAACAGACAAAATGTCTTTATTAACAAGGTAGTGAATATTCCAACCCCATAAAGATGACATTACTACTTTTTTTGGAAACTTAAAATCAATATGGATCTATTCAGAATAATTATTTTGCACTGTGTCCAGTTACCTGGTTTTATCTACCATATAAGGTCCCTATTATAGGCCATTCCTTTTCCCCTCCTTGTCTAATGAAAGGGAGTGGCATCAGTTGGCCATAATGTCAAAACAAATTGATTTTCCTGACAAAATTAATTAGCTTGACTCAGATGAAAAAACAATGAATGAAATAACAGAAATACTGACATTCATGGAAATATATCCCAACATCATTTGGTCATATGGGATATCCCAAAATATCTCACCTCAACAGGAAATTTGACACAATACCTGTCTGAGCACAGTGATAGATGCATCCTGCAAACCAAGCAACATAGACTGAAGGATAGACATTAGACTTAAGAGGGCAAAACAGAATGAAACATCATGGTTTTAACATCAAAGAGAAATTAGATTTTCTATTGGTTGCCATAATCTTATTAGTTAGTTACAAAATCTAGTTAAAAGAAAAGTAAATCAAAGTGGGCGTATTAACGTAAGTGTGAGGCATTGGTTTGTTGTCATACACATCATCTCAAAACCAGCATCATAGTTGTCTGACTAGTTGTTGCATATGCATTACTATAATGCATTTGTATATGATAAGAATTAAAATTTTAATAGAGTGCTAGGCTTTATGGTGAGGTGAAGAATTTTAATTAAAAAACATTAATCAGTACCTTCTGCCAGTAAGCATCAAGACGTTTTTGCCTTTCTTCTTCCTCTTGCATTTGCTGCAAAATTAGTGCTTTCTTTTCTTGACGACGTTTCTGTAACAATTCCTGTCGGTGCTTTACACTATCATTAACAACACAATATATAAACAACATTTTTACAATCTCATGCTAATAAATCCAATGTTGGTGAGGCAGTTAAAATGCCACTCAATGAAACAGATGTCAACCTTTCAAACAACTGTTATACTCCTATCCAGGAAATAGAGGTTTGTATTTGTTGTCCTTCCCTTTTCAAGAATCAACTAGCTTCTCTTTAGTTTCCATCTGAGTGTGTTTGTATTTAAAGGAGAAACGGTTTCAAAGAATTATTTTCTATTATATGATTATTTATTCAAAATAATGGTTTTGGTTACATTAAAGTTGTAAATCTCAGTGGTCCAATAATCCTGTTCCAAATCTATAAATGATTTATACACATAGTATACATAAATGATTTAGACTTGAAGGTAGGAGGGTTGATCGATAAGTTTGAAGATGATACAAAAATTGCCGAGGTGGTAAGCAGTGAGGAAGGTACCCTTAGATTACAGGAGGATACAGATAGTCTGGTGAGGTGGGCGGATCAATGCAAATGGAATTCAATAAGTGTGAGTTGATATACCTGGGCATGACAAATAAACCAAAGGAATACATGATGAACTGTAGGACCTTGGGAAGCATCGAGGATAGAGGAAAATTGGTGTGCACGTCCACAAGTACCTTAAGGTAGGAGGCTAGGCTAATAAAGTGGCTAAGAAGGCATATGAGATACCTGTCTTTATCAACCAAGGAATAGAGTTTAAGAGTGGAGAGGTTATGCTGAAACTGTATAAAATATTGATTAGGTCACAGCTAAAGTATTGTGTGCAGTTCTGGAATCCACATTATAGGAGGGATGTAATTGCACTGGAGAAGTTGCAGAGGTGATTTAACAGGATGCTGCCTGGCCTGGAGAGTTTTAGTTATGAAGACAGACTGGATAAATTATGATTGGTTAGATGGATAGTCTTGGAGAAGAGGAGACTGAGGGAGGACATAATTGAGATATATAAAATTATGAGGGGCCATTGATAGGTTAGACTGGAAAGAACCTATCCTTTTAATGGAGGAATCAATGACCAGGGATACAGATTTAAGGCAAGGAGCAGTAGATTTAGAGGGTAGTGGGAATCTAGAAACCACTGCTTGTAAGGGTTGTGGAAGCAAAAATCCTTAAAACATTTAAGGAGTATTTAGATGTGCACTTTCGATATTATGGCACACAAGGCCATGGGAATGCTGGAAAATGGAATTAGAATAGTTAGATGGTTGTTTTTAACTGGCACAAATTTTTAGACCAAAGGGCCCTTTTCTATACTGTAGACCTCTGAATCTATGACTCTGAATCGTTGCTCTGTCTATACCGTGAGATGCACACTCAACGTCAATTACACTTGTAATTCTTTGCCCAGGTCAATAATTTTCTTCTTCTTCACTGAAGATATGCAATCACATTCACAGTGAGAAACATACTGCATTGAACATTGGTGAGAAAAATAAAGTCTTTTAAAAGGTTCGTATCACTAAAGAGGAATTAAAAAAGCCAATCACATCCACATTGAGAAACATGGTATGTGTGCAGCTCTGAAGTACTGCAGGTATATTGTATTTTGCTACATTGTTGTTCACAACAGAAAAATCAATGGTCTTGAAGGTCAAAAGCAGTAGATGATAGAAGGGAGCATTTAACTTGAGAACTTGCAATTCAACCTTACCGCTCTCTGTCCCTTTCAGCTTGCTCTGCCATTTCGTTTTTCAATTCTCGAAGTCGCTGCTGATGTTTTTGTTCTAATTCTTCCCTCTTACATTGCTTTTCAGCATAGTACTGCTTTATCTAAAAACAAACAGATGAACCATATAAGTTTAGTGAACTCCAATGCATTAAAATGCATTTTCAAAGTGGCCTTGATGTCTGTAGGTAGGGGACTGCCACAAGGGATACACATCAGTAAGTCATGTGAACCAGAGCACAAATATCCAATGCCAAATCTCTGTAGCCATGGTGCTCTGTCATTTGTAGGCATCTGACTCTTTGGCAGTATACCATATGTCCAAGCAACTCTGACCAAATCAATGTAGCCTGAAAAAAATCACAGAGAATGTTGAAGAAACTCACTAGGTCTGGCAGCATCCGTGGAGAGAAACAGACCTGCTAGACCTGGTGAGTTTCTCCGGCATTCTTCATGTTTGTTTCAGATTTCCAGCATCAATAGTATTTCGCTTTTATCAATGTAGCCCAATCTCATCTAAACTCGAACTCCTGCTATTCATTGGTTCACCAGTGTTTCCTCAATACACCTCCAATGCTCAAGTGTTGCCAGCAATCTCATCTTCTGCAGAATTCAACCACTTAAAGTTCTCAAATGTAAGCCTCTCAACACCACTGATGGCAAAATTGTTGCAAAATTGTTATCTGAATTGGATGTCTAAAAGCTGGGAGTAAAAATTTGCTTGGTAAGGGTTCTTTTAACTATTAAAAGAGCAGACTCAGCTGTTTAGGTTTCAATTGTTTTATCTTTTCAAATTTTTCTTTTGTCAATTTTTGTTTGCTATCTGAGTCAAATCTTTCTTTCCCTTTCTCTTTCTATAACTAATTTTTCACTCAGATTTTAATTTTTCATAATCCTTACGCTGCTGATTACACAATCCTTCAATCTGATTAGTTCAGAAGAGATATAAGTGCCTCAGAGATCGTAGGAACTGCAGATGCTGGAGAATCTGAGATAACAAGGTGTAGAGCTGGATGAACACAGCAGGCCAAGCAGCCTTCCTGCTCCTCTGATGCTGC
>NC_063338.1:53583201-53668428 GCF_021869965.1 Rhincodon typus
TTAAATTTGATTTGTTTTTGGTATCTGGGTGCCTGGTTCAAATTAATTGGCTAAATTCAAAGCTTGTTGTCTTGATAACAAAAAAAAATTGCTGCTTGGCCTGCTGACTGTACAGCCTTTGGATACAAATGTTTCAATTCAGGTGCTTTTTGCCCCTGCAAACCCACAAGCTGCTGCCCATAGACATTCTTTTTGAATCTCTAACCATAGAAAAAGCACATCATCTTTTAAGGGGGCCATGCACTGCTTTCCCCCATAGCATTTTACAAACACCAAATTCTAACATCCTGCCTCCCAATCCACAAAAACTCTGCCCAATTTCATAACGCCTCCCCCCTTAAGAAAAAAAAATCAACCATCATTATGAAGAGATGGCTTCATTTTTTCCTTTTAAAACCTTAACTCCATTATATTACTAGATCCATAACTCATTAATCTAGAGTTACATATCTCATACTACTTCTATATCCATATATACATATATAGATATATAGATATAAATATATACAATCATTTCTATCTTATATAAACATTTTTTTCTTTTAAACCCGCGATAAGGCATCCGCATTAACATTTTCACGACCCGCAACATGTACAATCTGTAAATTAAATGCTTGTAACATAAGACTCCAATGAAATAATCTCGCGTTCTTGTCCTTAACTCTTTCCAGAGATGCCAAAGGATTGTTATCAGTATACACACCGTCTCTGATGCATTGTTTGCAACGTAAATATTAAAATCTTGTAAGGCCATTATCAAACTCAAAAACTCTTTGTCAATGGTTGAATATTTTTTCTGATGGATATTGAGTTTTTTATGAAAAATAACCGATGGGCCTTTCAATTCCACAATCATCCTCCTGTAAAACACAGCTCCAGCCCTTACATCATTTGTTTCGATGGTGACTTTAAAGGGTTTCAAAAAATTTGATGTGGCTAAAACTGGTGTGGTGGTTAGCACTGCTTTTAAATTCTCAAATGCCTCCTGGCAATGTTCTGTCCACTGGAATTTCATGTTCTCTTTTAACAAATCTGTCAGCACTGCCACCACGCTACAAAAGTTTAGTCGAAATTTCCTGTAGAATCCACTCAATCCTAAAAATGTTAGCACTTCCTTTTTCGAGGATTGTCTTGGAAATTCCTCGATGGCCTTTGTCTTCACTTTTCTTGGTGTCATCCGCCCGTGTCCAATGTTGTGCCCTAAGAATGTCACTTCTGCCTTTGCGAATTTGGTTTTTGTCAAGTTTATAACCAACTTTGCCTTCCATAATCTCTCCAACAGCTCTGCCAAATGCTCCATGTGAGCTTTCTACGAATGGCTAAATATCTCTAAGACATCTATATAGACAGCACTGCCACAACACGGTTCATAAGTCTTTGAAAAGTGGCTGGTATGTTCTTCATTCCAAAGGGCTTGACTTTAAATTGATATAGCCCATTTGGGGTTACAAAAGCAGAAACTTCTTTCACTCTCTCTGACAAAGGTACTTGCCAGTAATCGTGAAATAAGTCCAACTTTGTGATGTAAGTGGTTTGTCCTACATTTTCCACACAGTCCTCCAGCCTTGGAATTGGGTATGAGTCAGATTTGGTCATGGCCTTCCAATAATCTATGCAGAATCGTTGAGTGCCATAAGGTTGGGGAACCAGCACAATTGGCAAACTCCACTCGCTTTGACTCAGCTCGACTTGCTTCTGAGCCCGCAGTACTTCGAGAGGTTTAAGCCTGTAGGGGTGTTGTTTTATTGGAACAGCATTCCCTATGTCAACCTCATGCACTATGGTATTAGTCCACCCCATTCTATTTCTACATTTGTCGTCATAGCACTGTAACAAGTCTTTCAATTCGGTTCTCTGTTCCTGGGACAGATAGCTCACTATCCTATCCCATTCTTTAAGGACTGCCCTAGTATTCAATTTATTCTGAGACGAATCAAAATACACGTCATCTGGATTTGATCCCTCGCTCTGAGTGGCAGTAACTAATACCTGTTTCTCTGGTTCACTGTGCCTGTTATAGCAGAGTTTCAACACATTCACATGACAGACCCGATAATGTTTTTTCCTATCTGGCATCTTTACCAGATAATTCACCTGACTCAACATCTTCTCAATCTGGTAGGGGCCACTAAACCTTGCATTGAAGGGATCTCCTACCACTGGTAACAGCACCAATACTTTATCTCCACTGGCAAATGTCTGAATTTAAAATTTCTAATCTGCTTCTTGCTTCATTAGATGCTGTGCCACTTTGGATGTTGTCTAGCTAATTCACCGACTCTGTTTAATCTTTCTCTTACCTCAGACACATTATCCAACTGTGAGATCTCCGACTTTGGATCTATCAACATTTCCTTAATTAATTTTAAAGGTCCCCTTACTTCGCGCCTGAATATCAGTTCAAATGGAGTAAACTGTGTTGATTTGTTTGGGGCAAACAATATAAATGGGATACCTTTATCGCAATTGTTTGGGTAATTCTGGCAATAAACCATTAGCATGGTTTTAGGGTCTGATGCCACCTTTCCAATGTTCCCCGGGATTCAGAATGAGATTTAAAGAGTTTGATGCCTAAACTATTCATGACCTTCTTAATTAGTTTGGTGGTAAATTGGACTGAATCTCACTGGGTAGACCAGAATAGGTAAAGAAAGTAAACAACTCTTCCACAACTTTTTTTGCATTGACACTCCGTAATGGAATTGCCTCCAGAAATCTGGTAGACACATCCATTATGGTTAGCAAATACTGGTTCCCACTTTTGGTTTTAGGGAGGGGACCTACACAGTCAATCATAACCCACATGAAAGGCTCTTGAAATGCGGGAATTGGCATCAAAGGTGCTGGTTTTATTACTGCCTGTAGCTTTCCTACCATTTGACACATATGACAGATAGGGCAAAATTCAACCACACCCTAATGCAATCCAGGCCAATAGAAGTTCTTTTGTATTTTAGCCCGAGTCTTCATCACTCCTAAATGAGGTCCTACCTGTAATTCGCATGCAACTTGTAATACTTCCTATCTGCATGCTACCGGCAACACAATCTGGTGCACTTCTGCCCATTTCTCCTCTACACTAACTTGCTGAGATCTCCATTTTCACCTTAGGATTCTATCCTTAAAGATAATAACACTCAGGAATACATTGTGATTCCTTTTCCGTGCAGGCTTTATGATACAGATTTTTTGTTGTCTCATCTTTTTGTTGTATATCCATTAATCGTTCAGAACTAAACACCTCTGCCTGATCCTCTACCTATTTAGGTTCTTCCTTTACTATTTCATCAAACAGAGCGTCAGCTAACTGGAACTTAACTCCTTCATCTCTCTCTTTGGTTTTCCCTTCTTGCTTTAACTTATGACTATGAGATCTTGTCACCAAGCAGGCCAGAAAAATTCCAGATTTTTCTTTTAACTCCTCAGTTCCCTGGTTTTCCTTTGGCTTCTCCACTACAATTGGTGTCACTGCCACTTTTGATCCTGCTAGGTCATTTCCAAGAACAAACTGTATCCCTGGAATTAACACTCTTTCAATCACTCCCACTTTCACGTCCCCGGTCTTGACTGGACTTTCCAATCTGATCTTATGCAGGGGAACACTAAATCTTTGTCCATCTATTCCACAGATTACCGCTCTCTCGGGCAACATTTCAGATGCAGTGCAAATACCTTCATCTCTTACTAATAGAGATTGATTAGTTCCTGTATTTCTCAATATTTTAACTTCTTTACCTTCTCCCCCTATTCCTCCTGAGTAAACCTTACACACAGAGGTGAAGTCTTTGTTCAGGCACTGTCTCACTACGCAGACCGTGACTAGGCTGTGCATTCTCCTGCAGCTCCTCGACTTCTTTCGGGATATCCTTCTCAACTAATCCCACTGGTTTAACATCTTTGACCACATCCTTTACCCCAGTGCCTTTCTTACACCACTGGCACTGTGACTTTGTGTGTCCCACTCCATTGCAGTGAAAACACTGAGGCCTCTTGCCTCCTTTTCACACTCTTTGGTTTCTTTTTTCACCCCTGGTAAACTGCTCCCAGTGTGATGTACTTTTTGTTTTTCGTTGAAGGATCTTCCTTTTTCCCAATTTCTATCCCTTCACAGAACTAAATTGCTGTCAGATGCTAAATTTCGAGATGCTATCTCTGCCGCTCTTCTTACTTTGGTAACTTTCTGTTCCTCAATATGAGTTCTTATCATCTCTGGAAGTGAGGTTTTAAACTCCTACAGCAGAATAATCTCTCTAGATCTTTCAAATTTGACATAACTCTTACCTGGTTCCTTCTTTATGTTTCTGAACCGTTGTCCATATGTTTCTGGTACCAATTTATAGGCACTCAAAATAGCCTGTTTTAATTCTTCATAATCTCTTGACACCTTATCTGACAGTGCTGCAAACACCTCACTAGCCTTGCCTAGCAAGTTGGTCTGAATTAACATTACCCATACAGTTTCTGGCCAATTTATCTGCCTAGTCAGTTTCTCAAAGGAAATGAAGAAGGCTTCTACATCTTTTTCATCGAATTTTGGTGATGTTTGGACATATTTATATATATCCCTACCATGTCTTTACTCATCATCACTCTCCACCTCAGTAAGCCTACCTTCTACCTTCATCTTCATCCATGTAAATTAACTTTCTTGTCTAATTTGCAACTTCTGAAGTTCAAACTCTCTCTCTTGGTCCCTCGCTTCTCTCTCTTTTTCCTTTTACTCAGCTAAGAACATTCTCTCCCTTTCTTTTCCTGGACAAGCCAATTTGCTACAGAGGGGAATGTCCGAACCCCTCTGATAATTAAACTGAAACACAAGCCCCAATCTGCTTTGACGGGATTAGAGGTTCCCTTCTAATAATTACCCCTGAAACACCCAGAGAAGCTTGCTTTTCTATATCTTCTAACTCTAGTTGTCTCATTTGCAATTTGATTTTTTTCTGACTCCACTGGCCTTGCCTGCTTCTCTGATATACCTAAGTGCTTGACCAACTCCATTACAATTTCAGCTTTCCTCTTGCCCCTAGTTAAACCTAATTCTATCCTGTTTGCTAATTCTAACAGTATATCCTTCCTTTGTTTTTCTAAACTTTCTCGGCAAATTTGGAAAGCATCTTCAAGTCCCAGAACCTCTTTAGCAATGTTAAGAGCCATTTCCCTCACTTTTAATTTAACCTACCACAAGTAACCGAAATTAAGCAGATTTTTCTCACCTAAGTTTTATTTAATGAGTTAGGACACTCATCCCCAAGTCTGTTTAAATCTGTCCAAATCTGTTCGGATCCTGTACACAGACCAGCCAGATCCCCACACTTGATCTGTCCAAATCCATTCACATCCCAGATTTGAACTGTCCAGATTCTGAATGAGACCCCAATTTGTTACGGAGGGGGAATGGCCGAAGCCTCCTGACAATTAACCTTAAACACAAGCCCCAATCTGCTATGATGGAATTAGAGGTTCCCTTCTAATAATTACTCCCAGAACACCCGGAGAAGCTCGCCTTTCCTTTTCCCTTGTAATCTGTTAAGAATGGTTAGAAGAAAGAAAATCCCTGATCCACTTTATATATAACAAGGAACAATTTATCTATTTAGCCTTAACAATGAACAAATTAACAGAATTACTAACAAACTGAACAATTTCCCCTTCGACTACTAACTACTCCCTAACTGAACTAAATTCTGCTGGAATGGTGTTCAAATAAACACAAGCCCCACTTACATAAACCCAATTAATAAGACAACAACAAATTAGAACTTAATCTCTCCACTTTCGCACAGACTGTGTCTACTGGAACCCTCTGCCTTGTGTTGATCTCATGCCACAAATGCCTTTCTTCCACTGATTCTACTGTCAGGGATGTTTTCTATGTGAAAACCCATAGCTAAAAAATGCCATGGTACCTTTTATCAATAAGATGGTGCTTTCTTAGAGTGCTTAGCAATTTCTTGTGAGAGCTTGGGGCTTATTCTCAGCTGGCGGACTTGCTCTCTGCTCAGATGACAGTTGGCTCTCTCTGATTTTCCAAATGCCCTAATCTTTATATACCCACCAATGACACATCAATTTCTTATAATAAGATTTGTTTCAGATTGCCAAAACCATCAGTTTTAAATTCAATTTCAGGTGGGTCGAGTTATGGATAGTGCGGAGGGCTGTTCTAGGTTACAAAGGGACATTGATAGGATGCAGAGCTGGGCTGAGAAGTGGCAGATGGAGTTTAACCCTGAAAAGTGTGAGGTGATTCATTTTGGAAGGACAAACTTGAAAGCAGGATACAGGGTTAATGGAAAGGTTCTTGGCAGTGTGGAGGAGCAGAGGGATCTTGGGGTTTATGTCCACAGTTCCCTGAAAGCTGCCACCCAGGTGGATAGAGTTGTTAAGAAGGCGTATGGTGTGTTAGCTTTCATTAATAGAGGGATTGAGTTCAAGAGCCGTGAAGTTATGCTCCGGCTCTACAAAACCCTGGTTCGGCCACATCTGGAGTATTGTGTCCAGTTCTGGTCGCCTCATTACAGGAAAGATGTGGAAGCGTTGGAAAAGGTGCAGAGGAGATTTATCAGGATGTTGCCTGGAATGGAGGGAAGGTCTTACGAGGAAAGGTTGAGAGAGCTAGGGCTTTTCTCTTTAGAATGACGAAGGATGAGAGGTGACTTGATAGAGGTGTACAAAATGATCAGAGGTATAGATAGAGTGGACAGCCAGAGAACTTTTCTTAGGGTGGAGGTAGCTATTACGAGGGGGCATAGTTTTAAAGTGAGTGGAGGTAGATATAGGGGAGACGTCAGAGGTAGGTTCTTTACTCAGAGAGTGGTAGGGCGTGGAATGCATTGCCAGAGAGGGTTGTGGAGTCGGCCTCATTAGGGGCATTTAAGCAGCTGTTAGATAGGCATATGGATGATAGTATAAGGTAGGGGTGGAGGTTAGATTGACATTAGGATTAGGGTAAAAGTTCGGCACAACATCGTGGGCCAAAGGGCCTGTACTGTGCTGTACTATTCTGTGTTCTAATTGGTTTTTGATAGCTCAGGGCCAGGTTCAAATTGCTTGGCTAAAATTCAAAACAGTTGTCTTGGAAAAAAAGTGTTGCTTGGCCTTTCAATATAAATGTTTGTATTTTGGATACTTTCTGTCCTGGCTCCCTGCTGCTGCTGCTCACAGACATACATTTTGGAAAATCTCTGAGCACAGAAAAAAATATAATCTTTTAAAGGGATGACATGCTGCTTTTCCCCACTATCATTTTTACCAACAAATTGTAACTTTGTGCCTTCCAATTCATGAATATTGTACACTGGCCATTTCTCAACATGGATGAGATTGCCTGGACATGGGAGGCTACCACAGACCGGTGGGGAGGGGGGAGGTGGTGGGGTGGGGGAGAGGGTGGGTGGCGTGGGGTGGGGGGGCAGTGGGTGGTGGTGGTGCAGTGGGAGGGAGGTGGTGGGGGCAGTTTCTGGTGTCATGGCCTCCTCTGCGGAGGAAGAGGTCACACCTCCTCTGTACTATAGCGTCCACCAAGGCATCCAGGTTCCTATCCACGATGTGAGGTGCCAACAAATGTTGCAAACCATGCAAGGCAGCTCCAGACTAACAGCACTTGCCCAGGTGCTCAATGCTTTTTCATAGATGGCATTGGCCCTAAGGTTGCCAGTCCATTCCAGGATATCATGGGAGGGATAAGTTCTTCTGAGTACAGTGAGTCGTTAGATTGGATTAATGTTGGATGAAAGCGTCCCCACTGGGGAAGGGTGAGTAGTTATGAGGCAGGTTTCAGACAATATGGTGAGAAAACTTGCTAGGCCTTGCATAAACAAACCTCCTGTGAAATCCTGAATATTGACACTTGACAAAGAAACATAATATTCAGCCCAGAATTTATGCATTGTTTGTACATGCTGGGCAGAAAACCCCAAACAATTCCTTTACAACTAGTTAAGGTGAAAGGATTAGAATTTATCTTTGTTAAATATCTGTTGTGGTTCTGATTTGAGTATTCTTACACTATTCAATTTGTCAATTATGTTCCATTCACAGGATTGTTTTTGTTTCGATCATTTTAAGCATTTGATAGGGTGTGAAGGCTTGTTAGGAAATTGTAGCTGTCAACTTCATATGAAGTAGGCTGGCAAAACCATGTCTAAAACACTAAACAATCTCTACATAATTTTTTTATGTTACCTATTGGAAGCCAAAAATACAATAAAAAATTTCAGAATTTTTGTAATAGTGTAGGTGGAAGTAGAGTAGGTATGATTTAAGTCTCACATACTGTGTCTGATTTGAATGGGGGTTGCTACATCAAATATGACAAATTTACAGGGATAACTGAACCAGGATGTTTTAACAAATTTCAATCCCTACTTCAAAGTCTTACATTCTGCTTTTGTTTCTATTTTTATTTCTATTGAATAAACATTAAAGTTCTTTGGACACTAAATTTAGAGTTGACTGCAAGCTCCAGTGAATTGTTCAGCCTCCGCTATTGGCCAATTGAACATGGTGCACCCTTGTGCCCATGGATGACATAGATGCAGCTTGCTCACTTGTGCCTGCTTGTACCTGAAATGGCAGTTATCCTCATTATGCAAGTGCCAGTGGACGTACCTCCAGAGGTTGCTGCACCTGTTTCATTGAATGTGCATCTTTCATCTGCAGGCAGAGTCTGAGGGTCCAAGAAAACCTATGATGACAGTGCCCCACGAGGGGTGGCTTCCTTAGCGTCATTATCATTGTTTTCCTCCCCTGCCTTTAGTTTTTTTTTTCTTTATTCATTCATGGGGGTGACGGCGTCGCTGGCTAGACAGCATTTATTTCCCATCCCCTAATTGCCCAGAGGGCAGTTCAGAGTCAACCACATTGCTGTGGGTCTGGAATCACATGGAGGCCAGACCAGGTAAGGATAGCAGTTTCCTTCCCTAAAGGGCATTAGTGAGCCAGATGGGTTTTTACAACAATCGACAACCTCATTAGATTCTTAATTCCAGATATTTTATTGAATTCTGCAGTGGCGGGATTCAAACCCAGGTCTCCAGGATGTTATCTGGGTCACTGAATTAACAGTCCAGTGATAACATCACTAGGCCACCACCTGCCCTGTACTCCTGATAGCTGCAGGTGTGTACCAACTGGGGTACAACTGTTATTTACTTCACACAATTCCATTCTTACAGCTCCAGTGACCAATCCACATTACAGTGCTCTACATGGAATGCTTCAAGTCAGTGTGCTGCACTTATATTCTCTCAGAATGAAATCACATCTGGCTATCTACGAATATCGTGCTCTATGAAGCAGCCTGCGCATTCAAAGCTGTCTGCCATAGTAGTGCAAATGAATTGAATGGATATTATCATTAATTATCATCCCATGTCCAACAACTGCCTTAAGGAACTTCAAGATACAAAAGCACATTTATTGCTACCAGTGGAGGTAGAATTTTTTTCTTGCAAGCACTAAGGGCCAGATGCTGCACCCAGCTGTACATTTCTGCTATCTTCCTGGAACTACCCACATCTGCTGCTGCCACTGTCTTGCCTCCGTTTTTTTTGCTCAAAATAGTGCTCTTCACTGATTCTAACCACACTCAAAGACCTACCGATGTGACTGTATCTGAGCTGGTGGAGGATGGACTTGTTTGATATGACTCCTTCTGTTCATTGGGTTATTTCCAATGGCGCCAGTGTCCTGTGTAGAATTAGGTAGTCATCCTTCATTGAAAGATACCCATGGAAGACAAAAGGAGAGCCTGAGAACTAGTCTTTGACAGTAGAAGCCTTTGCTGTGCTGAGACTTCCCAATGAAACTGAGTCTTTGGTATGCTAATGAACAAGGGGGAGTGTACTTATTATAAGCTTATTCATAAGAAGCTGTATGTATCAGCGCTGGCAAATCCTCAACAAGTGCTATGCCTCTGAGACTCGCTGAGGGTTCATTAAGTACCCTGGATACATATTCCTTCAATATTCAGGTGCAGCACACTCACTGAGGCTCCTCAGCTGCTTGTCTGCTGGAGATTGCATTTTGAGAGGCCTGTCATCAGGCAGTCACATTGCAATTGTCTTGCCAGAGAGGAGAAGCTCATCAAAACTTTTCTGACATTATATTCAGTTCCTGTGAACAACATTTCCGTTTCTGACTGTTTCAGTCACCTCCATCCATGTTTGCTTTGTTTGCCTTGATCATTTGTTTCCACCCTTTGGAAGAAGCATATTCCTTGATCACTAAACAATATTTAAGGCAGCAACTGAGAAGCATGGGATAGCTTTTTTCAAAAACCTATTCACTCCTAGGATGTAGGTGTCGCTGGCTGGCCAGCATTTACTTCCTGTCCCTTGTTGCCCTTGGAAAGGTGGCTGCTTGAACTGGTGCAGTCCTTGTGCTGTAGTAGTCCCACAATGTCTTTAGGGAGGGAATTCTAGCATAACCTAGGTTCCAAGCCTTTGCCTCATTTCTTGATCTAGTTCTTGCATTTTTCTTTGAAATGGCTGTTGTAGTAATAACCGTTGTGATGCATTTAAATAGGGCTCATACTTCTGCAGGTCCATTTAGATCCCACACCCATATTTGCTATTTAGCTTCTTGATTGCCGTCCAGCCAATTAGCAGGTCACCTCTTCATAAATTGCATACTCTGGCTACATCTTCCCAGATGCAAAATCTTGCCCTCAGTCTCCAAACTCCAGAGCTGGTCTTGATTGCATGTATTTAAAACAGTGAAGTATATTCCATTCCAAAGAGTTGTTGAAAAGTTCTAAAGTCATATTTCATGAAACTGATAACCCATGATCTTAATATCTAAACATCACAACATTTGCAAACATTAATTTGGAATTAGTTGTGGTCAACTAAAAAGTTTTTTTTCCTGGCACTGAGCATAATGACTTAAAAATATTAGCTTTACATGAAA
Organism: Rhincodon typus; assembly: GCF_021869965.1. NCBI lineage: Eukaryota > Metazoa > Chordata > Chondrichthyes > Orectolobiformes > Rhincodontidae > Rhincodon > Rhincodon typus. The sequence goes on from NC_063338.1 coordinate 53,594,113, forward strand.
TTTGTTTCATCTGACGCTAATTTTTTAATTGTCATTGTAAAATTTTTACTATTTATCTTATTATTTCTTTGATAAATGATCTTCAATCTGTATTTTTTAGTCATAATGTCAAAACTTACAGGCAATGCAGAATTCCACATGTGGCTCTGATAGTTCCTGCCATATTAGGTTGTAAGGAGTAAAGACTCAGTTTTAGTAAGATATTTCATGTTTTCAATATTTACCTTGATTTATTCCTTGTCAGAAAGTCATCTCAACACTGAAGATTAAAATCTGTAAATATTCACAAACCATCAGCCACTGTGAACAGGAAAGATAAATGGGTAGGGCACTTTTTAGGAGGATAAGGCGATTATCAAATTATCTTAAATATTTATGGCAAATAAATATAAAGGGACATTTCAGTTTGGTCTGCAGTCATATTATGATGTCTGTATAAAGCAACGTTTCTTCTCACCTTGTGGTTTAATTCAGCACAGATTTCTTGCTGCTTCCGTCTGTCATTTGCCAGCAACACGTCAGTCTCATGAGCAATACAAGCTTCAGCAAATATCATCACTGTCTTCATAAGCAAGTCCTTCTTGTCACGGGTCCAGCTCTGAATCAGAACCCTCCAGTGCTCTTTCTTAAATTGAAATCCATCCCATAATCTCCAGTGGTCAATCTGCAAGGAAGTAACACTTTGTTACTTTCTCAACAAAAATCTACCTTTTAGGGCAGTTTTTATCTGTTGGTGTTCTGAACTCTGTTCCATAAATCTTAAAAGATTCATATTTATTTATCAATTCTAAACTATTTCAGTCAGCATTTTGCTCATTAAGTTAATGGATGCAATGCGTAATCATTTTTTTTCCAAAACTGAGGTGCTCCTACCACAAGACATATGTAAAGCACTCTTCATATTGTCTAATGCCATTCATTCATCTTAGTTGCAGAAGTGCAATGTAGTCACAGTAATTCATACAAAATTAGGGACTTCTTACAATATTAACACAGGCTCACGAGACTAGAATGCCCAAACTCATCGGAGCTGATTTCCACTCATCCTTGAGATTTTTCAGTCCAGTCTACAATGTGTCGTGGAAGCTCCCAAACAATATAGCAAAGTAGGTAAAAGCTCCATTTATTAAATAACAAGTGGGTAGGGACAATGAATGTCCTTCATAAAATTTCCCAAAGTGCAAGACATGAAGTTTAACTCACATCCTGGAATCAAATTCCTTTTTGAGGGGAGCCCATGTTTATCATCTTCACTACTTTAATGTTTATATCTTCATTATGAAGACAGACTGGATCACTTAGGATTATATTCTTTAGAAGTATAAGGGGGCTTTCATAGAAACATGAGAATTCTGACAGGGCTAAACAAAGTAAATGAAGGAAGGATGTTCCTGATGACTGGGGAGTCCAGAATTGGATCACAGTCTAAGGATACAGGGTAGGCATTTAGGAATGAGATGAGGAGAAATTTCTCCAGGGATCGGTAAACCTGTCACAGAAAACATTGTGGCCAAAACATTGAATGCTTTCAAGTAGGAGTTCAATATAATTATTAGGGCTAAAGGAATTAAAGGGTATAGGGAGAAATTGGGAGCAGGGTACTGAATTGGATGATCAGCCCTGATCATGTTGAAAGGCAGAGCAGGCTTGTAGAACTGAAGGGCCTACACTTGTTCCTATTTTCCATGTTTCTATGTTTACTTCCACACAATAATCACTCAGTGTGATGACAATACCTCCTGACGGTGGAACACATTTAAATTTGGACTTGCGTCCTCTTAATCTGCTCTCACGGAGTAATGTTTATGTCATCTCAGGTGTCATGACTTTAACATAATGAGATTGATATTACCATTGGTGATTGTTCAATGCTGGGGAAAGTAATCCAAATAACTTCATATAGAGAAGGTTAAAGGTTGAGGGACTAGCAGTGGACTGTGGGATCCTTAACAGAAGAAGTACTATCAAAAGATTTACAAACTAATCTTTGAATTAGTCAATTTCACCCACAACAGTGAAGTCATGATGTTTCTACAATTTATAGTTGTCAATGAGAAAGCAACCTGGACAATCAGAAACCTCAAAGTGGGGGATTAATCATAGAGATCCAATTTGGCTAATGCTAAAATGTGTTCAGCACTGCAAGGTGCTGAAGTTCAAAGTTGAATGGGCCAGGGTTTTCTTCAGAGCTCAATTCTTTGACATTTGACAATAGCCTCCAAACTGTCACTAGGCACTTAATGTTTCCTTTGTAAATGGTGATCAAAACTGGACACAATGTTCAAGGTACACTCTGCCTCTCCTAAGAGAGGAAATAATTTTAGAATAAAATTTCAAAATCCCACATATACCTTCCTCTACAGTCAAAATAAAGGACTAACCAGTTCTTGCCTGGATTTGTGTGGCAGCAACCTCAACAGCATGTCCATGTAGAGCATATTTCGATTCTGTGTCTCATTAGAGTACAGATCCACAATAACTTGAAATGTCCAATGATCTCCTTCACTCCAACCACAATTCCTGAAAAAGGGAGAAATACCTTTAATTGCAAACCTAAACATAAAAAAACTTAATTACTTTTGCTACATAAGAAAGAAAAACCTAATTAGGTTGTATTTCCTCACTGTTGATGCATTAGGACTGCTACGGTACTGAAGGAAAGATTTCCAATTATGATGATTGCGCACCTGCAAAATGCTTTTTTTTGGGTTCCCTATTGCTTTTTAGAACCTTCCTGTGGTGCATACACATTGCATGCAGTTACTGGTCAGTCAAGGGACATGAAAATGCAAAAATAAAAGCAGCTGTAGATTATTTGGTCCCTCAAGCTTGCTCTGCTATTCAATAAGATTATAGCTACCTCAGCTCCACTTTCTCGCCAGTCCCCACAAACCCTTGACTCCCTTGTAGATCAAAACTGTAATTCAACCTTGAATAAAAATGAATGATCCACCCTCTAATGTTAAAGAATTTCAAACATTAAGGTGCCCCTGACTTCCAGCTCATCTTCACCTTGAATGGGAAATTCCTTAATTTGAAACTATGTGTTCTAGTTCCAGATTTTGCTATGAGGCAAATATCATGTCAGTAATTACCCTGTCAAGTACCCTCAGAATCTTATATGTTCCAACAAGATCACCTCTCATTCTTATGTGTATGGTTCCTAAAGATATGGTCTCAGCAATTCACTTTACAGTTCTACAAGACTTCACTATTTTTATAATCCATTCTCCTTTCAAGAAACATTCCTTTGTCTTTCTAATTATTTGCCCTATTTGAAAGCTAACCTTTCATGATTCATGCATATGGACACTCAAAATTTTCCGTTACACAGAATTTGTAGTGTGCATGTACATTGCACCTGACTTGACCTAAACCCATGTGCATTTGCACATTCAGAATGTCAGCCTAAGGTCAATGCATCCATTCAAGAATTACAGGCCCAATTCATTGCAGGACCTTGAGTTTGGAAAAAGTGTACTGAAATGTAGTCACTGCTGCAATAATACAACTAGCAATAAAACTTTCTGGCTGAAAGCCAAAAACTGTCTCCAAATGGCATTGAGCCTATCTTTGGCTTGGTATCCAAATATAAAAACTGCTTTCTCTAGACTTCTTGAATTTTTTGATAAAGTAACTGAGAAGGTTGATAATGGGAATGCCATGAACATTTTCTGTATGAATTTTAATTGAGTGTTTTATAAAGTATCACACAATGGATGGTTAACAAAATTGTGGCTTGTGGTCAGGAGAGTCATTGTAAGCATGAATTTTTTAAAATTGTCTTAAGGACAGAAAAGAATCAAAGCAATAAATTGTGAGTTTTCAGACTGCAGGATGGTAGACAGTGGGGTTAGGACGACTGATTTTTGATGTGTATAAATGATATGGGATATTGGAATACAGAGTGAAATTTCACAGTTTGCCAAATATACCAAAATGGATGAGTGTCAAACAGTGAAGGTGATATAAATCAACTGCAGTGGGACATGAATAGGTTAGCCGAATAGGTAGACAAGTGGCAAATGGAATTTAATACAGATTAATGCAAGTTAATCCATTTTGACAGAAGTGTTTGGGAGAGGCAGTAGAGACTTGTTTTAAAGAGTATACAGTGACAGTGGGACTTAAGGGTACATGTGCATTGATCTTTGAAGGTGACAACGCATATTGAGAGAGTGATTAGTGTTATGTCTTGGACAAGCGCCCAATTTTATGTTATGACCAAGATTGGAGGAGTGCACTGTCTCTTTCTAGTACCATGCAGTCTACTGTCACCCTATTAAATGGTTCCCCAAAAACTGGTGTGGGAATGAGAGATGCAATGTTTTTTTGCAAGTTGCTGTTTTCCCACAATCAGGCACAAGTGGCATGTTCTACAAAACTGCACCATGCTTTTGTTAAATCCTGGTCAGTAACAAAATTGACATGTGCTTGGGTCTTCAGGATCCCTTAATGTCCTGCCATTGAAACTTCATGGGCTTTGCTTAATATTGCCTGAAAATATTTGGGTGGCACCACTCTTGGTGAAATACTGAACACTTTTCATCTTGTGTAAGGAAGTCTTCAGTTGCTCATCAGAACCCATTTTTAACATTCTGGAATTCCTTTTTCTTAAGTTTAATTTTGAGTCAATTGTTCTGCTTTACTTAAGTTTGCATCAGCTCATTGAGCTTCATTCAGGGGAGACTTATTGAACATTTCCTTCAGATTATTCAATTCCCTAAAGAAAGGTTCAGACAGCCATATATCTGTCTGTGGTGTCAATTTGACTTCAACCACTGGAACTTGTTCGGTCACGATCAGATCACTACACATGAAGGATAAAGTTCTGGAATCTCTTCTGCAACTCCTCTGTATTCTTTACCCCTCTAGGTATTTCTGTGACTAATGGAGAAGCTATGACTTTCACTGCAACCATATCACTTCCCCAAGAGCAAGTCAATTTTGTCTATTGGTAAACTACAGTTTATAATTACAGTTCAGATGTTAGGACCCTCCAGATGTATTCAGTACAAAGGTAGAGGTATAAATTCCTGCTAAAATTGTTTGTTAAAACCATTCAACGTGCTCTCTGGTGGAAGAGATATGCCATTCCCCAGCAAAATAGTTTATTGGCTCCTGTATCCCTAAGTAATTTATCTGTCTTATTTGAGGGATAAGGAGTTACTTCTCCTTTTGACAAGAATAACTCTCAGGTATCTAGTGACAAAAATAATTGATGAGGGAAGAGCTGTGGATATAGTTTATATGGACTTTAGTAAGCATTTGATAAAGTCCCACATGGCAGATTGGTACAAAAACTAAAATCACATGGGTTTCAGGATGGGCTGGCTAGATGGAAAAGAACACTGGCTTGGTCATAGAAGACAGAGGGTAACGGTGGAAGAGTGTTCTTCAGAATGGGGACCGGCAACTAATGGTGTTCCACAGGGACCAGTCTTAGGACCTCTGTTGTTTGTACTATATATAAATGATCTGGAGGAAAATATGGGTGGTCTGAATAGTGAGTTGGCAGATGTTACAAAGATTGGTGGAATTGCTGATAGTGCCAACGATTGTGAAAGGTTACAATAGGATATAGATAGATTGGCAACTTGGTCACAGAAATGGCAGATGGAGTTTAACTGAGACAAATGCGAGGCGATGCATTTTGGAGGACCAAATTTAGGTGTGAATTATACTGTAAATGACAGTACCCTTAGGAACATTAACATACAGACGGATCTGGGCATGCAGGTCCACAGTTCCCTAAAGTGGCAACACAGGTGGCCAAAATGATTAAGAAGGCATATGGTATACTTGCCTTCATCGGTTGGGCATGGAGTACAACAGTTGCATCTATATAAAATCCTTGTTAGGCCACGTTTGGAGTATTGTGTGCAGTTTTGGTTGCCACATTACCAGAAGGGCATGGAAGCTTTACAGAGAGTGCAGAGAAGGTTCACCAGGATGTTGCCCGGTCTCGAGGGCAATGCCTGTGAGGAAATGTTAAAAAGACTAGGATTATTTTCATTGGAAAGATGGCAGCTGAGAGGAGACCTGGTAGAGGTCTACAAAATTATGAGAGACATAGATAGGGTGGATAGTCAGAGGCTTTTTTCCCCAGGGTTGAAGTTTCGATTACAAGGGGACACAGGTTCAAGGTGAGAAGGCAAAAGTTTAAGGGAAATGTGCAAGGAAAGTTTTTCACGCAGAGAGTGGTAGGAGCCTGGAATGCACTGCCAGAGGAGGTAGTGGAAGGAGGCACATTGGCAACATTTAAGAGTCGTCTGGATGATTACATGAATAGGGAGGGAATGCAGAGGTACAGACCGAATAAGGGCAGAAGGTTTGTGTTTTAGTTTAGTCAGGGCATGATGGTCGGCACAAGCTTGGAGGGCCAAACGGCCTGTTGCTATACCGAACTTCTCTTTTGTTCTTTTGTTCATCTCCCTCATACTCACCATGGTATTTGTACTCAGTGTCACAGTGGCAGTCAGAGCTTCAAGTTGGTTTGTTGTATTCTTGGTCAAGGCTCCTTTCTCTGCATTGACTCTGTGTACCTAATAAGTCCTATGGGTTTATCCAGAAACATCTACCTATCAATACAAAGGCTTAAAGGGCATCACTTCTAAGCTCAGCACCTTCCTTTCAGGTGTGAGGGGGATATCCCAGGGGATTCTCAGCTGTCCTTTCTCATCTCTAGCTACTTTTCTTCTTTTAACCCTCTCATCTTCTATCCTTCTTAGGTTTGTAGTGGTGATAGAAAAGGGTTTGGGTTTATGAACAAGCCTTTAATTATCACCCATTTTAGCTGTCTGGCTGCCAGTTGAAATCTTCGGCTTTTAATATAGGTTCTTACTATTGGAAAGACTGGATTTTTGAATTCTTCCAGGGAATTATTTCCATAAGGTTCTCGTACATAGTCTCTACCTTTAATGCCTCCATCCAACGACCAAAATTATTTTGCTTTACCCTCTCAAATTCTATGTAGCTCTGCCCAAGCAGCTTCCAAACATTTTGCCTGTAAGCTTCAGAAACTAACTCCCTATGCACCAAGAATAACTTTTTTTGCCATCTTATAATCATTAGAAGCCTCCTCAGAAAGCATGACATAGACTTTCTGAGCTGTGTCAGAAAGTTTGCTTTGCACAAACAGTGCCACCCCAACTTTTCAGCTATCTTTTCAAAAGAAAAGAAATAAAATGCCTCCATATTTCTTCCATCAAACTTCAGGAGGGCTTGTACAAAGTCTTGGGTTAGTGTCATGCCTTGAAAAGAAAACAAACTTGAAAAGTCGATAAAACTTTTATAATAGAATGGAGGAAGTGAAACTGAAGTCTCCTAATATTAGTTTGTCAGCGCTGAGAGATTGTTCAGTGATATGACTTAATTTGTAATTAAAAATGCATATATTCCTCATTCAACAACAGTTTCAATGGATTTTAGTGAGAACAGTGTATAAAAAGTTGAAGTTCAAATTCAGTTACAGATTCTGTGCTGATTATATCTACATAGGTTGCAACAATGCACCTGTGGAAGAACAGGTTATTGCTGACATCAACTTCCAGATTTCCACTCCAATGTTTAGAAAAAAATGTTCATGATATGCGAGGCCAGCATTATATAGCCAGCATGGTATGTGAGGCCATATCTAATTGCTCTACGGAAGGTGATGTTTAGCTGCTTTCTTGAATTACTGCAGTCCTTGTTCTAGGTAGTAGAGTTGCAGGTTTAGAAGGTGCTAGTGGAGGAGTCTTTGTGAGCTGCCACAGCGCATCTTGTAGATGGTACACGCTGTTGTCACTGAGCATTGATGCAAGAGGGAGTTAATGTTGAAGGTAGTGGTGAAATGAATACTAATTAAGCAGCTGTAGAGCGTCTGGAACCTGCAATGGCATTAAATGAAGTGCTTGGTATCAGGGCTCACTAAAAGGCCTCACTGCCCCAGTTTCAGATTTTCAATCAGCTGACATGGAGACTTTGTAGGATTGTTTTAATGGATTCCTGCAGCTCCAGGGGATTTTTAGTTGCATGCATGTAGCCACCAAACAGACCAGAGAACTTGATTCTTCACTAGAAATGGCCTCCACTCAATCAGTATCAGACTGCCCTGTGTCTACATGTCTGCACTTAGGGCAACTGTAATAATGCCTGGTTCCTGAGAGAGCACTAGATGCTTCACGCCAACATGCAGGCTCTGTGGATAGTTGCTGGTGGATAAAATTTATTGTCCAAAGAGGTGGTCCATGTCCCTGTCTTGTACCTAGGCAGAGAAGCAGAGAGGGGCTACAACCAAAATCATCTTTCAACATGGACCTGCTTTGAGCAGACCACTGGCATGTTGAAGATATGTTTCCTTTGCTTTCACTGTTTTAGTGGTGCCCTCCAGTCTGAGCCAGACAGTGTGTCCAATTTTGTGTTTGTTTTGCTGCGTGCTCCATGCTCCACAACATGACTATACAAAGAGGTGCGGAGCTGGATCAAGAGAAAAGATTGATACAGCACTCTTCCTCAGAGGAGGACAGGGATAAGAAGCATGAAAGAGGCACCTCAGAGAAAGTCAGGATCCACACATTTAAAGGAGGCTGCAAAAGCCATTATAAACTTCACAGTGATCAATTGATTGATATGGCTATAAGGATAAACCTGATTCAGCAACATTCAACATTCAGCAATGTTCCCAGCCCATGAAAATATCTCCTGCACCATCTTCCCCCACAGCTTTCTTCTCAGTCTTCACCACAATCCATTAACTGATCAACATTATTGTAAAATTATAAATCAAATGAGAAAAGAAAGAGATGACTTCACCCAGGTAATATGTCAAATGTAACTCACAGCATGAAGCATCTCACTCACACCAGCCCTACAGCCATCTGGCTGAGGACGAGATGGAGAAAGCCAGTTGCTGCAGTTGTTTCTCTATTCACAAATAATATTGAATGGCTTAGATCACCAGATCAAGCTGAGGAGGTTTTCCAGACATGTGCCAATGTGGTGAAGACCAATTGGAGTGCACTATCTGGTCAAGAGGGTTATACACCTATGGCAGCTTTCGATTAAACTACGTCCTGGAAAGTGAGGAGCTGAAATTCCTCAAAAGGAAAGCAGAGTTTTAAAGGATTCTGTGATTGAGTCAACTCACATGATGCAGCTTAATGGTTATTTCATATGTAATTTATAGAGGACAATAAACCACAACTAGTAGTTGATTCATGTTGAACTAAAATTGATTTTGAACTTAAGAACAAAGGTGATTAAGATGTTATTTAGTATTTGCTTTATTAACTCATGTGGAAGAAAAAAATTCTTAGGTTTTAAACTGTAGATTATCATTGCTTTTTTATTTTAATAAATAACAGAAATTTCTGAATAACTGGAATGACTGAAAAGAATTTTTTTAAAAGAAAGGTTACTGCTCCACTAGGATCATAACAATATCTGCAGAGAAACTAAAATAAGACAAGATTATATTTGCATTTTTCTGGAAACACAATACAACTCTGATCCTTGGACATACTTTGAGTTTTTGCCTAAAATCACATCAAGTAAAATGCTTGTAATTGAAGGTTGGGAGTTTTAAGTCAGCTGCCGACTCCCCTGATTTTCAGCATGCATCAGGTGGCAGGCAGATGAAAATCACTCCCTGTTTCGTAATTATACAAATATATCCACTGCAGTGTCAGGATTTTTTCATCTAATTGGCAGGAAAATCACTTGCAGATTAATCTCATTATTCACTTTTTGTGTAATTGTTACCTTACCTGTCTGTAAATTTAAGTTGGTGATTGATTTCCTCTAGCTGAGATTTGTACTTTGCATTCAGATTCTGGAACTCCTGCAGAACAGAGGCTTTCAAGTCAAGATATGGACATTCTAAGTAGTGCACATCCTCTGGAATTTCATCAAGATGAGGAGGGATTTCTTCCTGATTATAAAAGAAAAGAGAAAAAATTATGAAAAGTAATATCTCTTCCTATAATTTTCCATTTAATGATCCTAATATCCAATAATATTTGAAATAATATTAATGAAGTTAATCTTCCTATGAGTGTAAAACAAGAACAGCAAAATTGGCAGTCTCCACTTAACTCATGAAGGGAGATTTCTGGCCAATCTTTCAAGAGGGCTAAAGTTAACTTCAACACAACTATATTTATTGATCCCGTTATAACTCATACAAATTATTAAAAGGCCTTTTCAAACATTCTTGAAAACAATTGGAGACCGCACAGAATATTGAGGAAATTACAAATTTTCTTTACTGTACTGCTACCAGTTTACAGGGTGTCACAGCTTCTAATGCATTATATCTTTTCTTAACTAAAGAAACCAAAACTATTCACAGAACTTCAGATGTGCTTGAATAAAGGCAATGAACAGCTGCAGCACCCTTTTCCTATATTAATACTCAGTTCCTCGTTGATTGATTTTTTTTATTGCAATCTGTTTGGATACATCTATGTGGCAACTGGGACATGAACTCAGACCTTCTGGCTCATCTGTGTCACGAGAGCCCAAATTTTTTTTTAATCAGCCTGTTCGCAAATATTTTGACACACCTCTGCGATAGGCTGGACTTCATCAAGACCTTCTGAATTAGAAAGGATACTATTTGTGCAGCATAAGAGTCCCTTCCCTTACAATAAATGCCAATATTCTATTTACTTTCCTAATCACTTCTGCACCTAGATACCATTTGAAATTCATAGGCATCGGGTTTTAAGGCTTTGAAGGAGGCCCTTCAGTCCATCATATTTGTGCCAGTCATCAAACACCTATCACTTGTTCATTTTTCAGCAATTGGACAGTAGTCTTGTATGCTATGATGCTTTAAGTGACCATCTAAATAGTAAATATTATGATGGTTCCCACCTGTAACACCCATTCAAACAGTGAGCTCCAGATACCCACTATCTTTAAGGAAAAAAATTCTTCCTTAAATCACCTTTAAAACTTCCAGCCTTTTACCTTCAATTCCAACCCCCGTTATGAAGAGGAAGGTTTCTTCCTATCTACCCTATCTTTGGCCCTCATAATTCTGTACTCCTCAATTAGGACCCCCTCAGTCTCCTCTCTATGAAAACAAACCAGCCTATCTAGTTTCTATTCATAGCTGACTCACTAAACCCAGGCAACATCCTGGTGCACCTCCTCTCCACCCTCTCTAAATGCAATGCCATCCTCCCTATAGCTGGTGACCAGAATTGCACACAGCTGTGGCCTGACTAATAGATTCTACAGCTCAATCATAACTTCCCTGCTCTAGTATTCAGCATGTCAACTAATAGAGGCAGTATCCCGTATGTCTTCTTCATCACCTTTTTTGCCTGTCCTGCTGTCTTCAAGGATCTGTCAACAATCACACCACGGTTGCTCTGATCCTCTGTACTTCCAGGGTCCTACCATTCATCATGCACTTCCTTGCTTTGCTAACCAGACTGATTCTACACCTTGATCTTTTGAATGTTCAGATGTAAAGTTCAAAAAGCCAAATAATGTCTGTGAATCCAGATCATTCTTTTAAAAAAAGTGATCTCCCTTATTATTTAGAATTTGAAGTTGAAGTTGAAGTTGAAGGAGAAAATCCTCAGATATTCCAAACTGAAAAGTTTGGTTAGGACTTTAAATGTCCTCTTTAAAATGATAATGAAGCATAGCACATGAAACTGAGACACTGGATATTTTTTGAATCACTTTAGTTGTAGCTCTTTATTTTAAGATTTTCACCTGTCCAGACAACAGTACCCTTCATCTTTGGTATGAACCTGAGCCTAGAGTAACAGGTCATCATACCTTTTACTTGATACCTAGGAAATAGGCATATAGTAAATAAAAACTGAAGCCTAGAAGTCTACATCCAATTCAGCTTTACTTATACTATGTTTCACAACCAGATAAAAACAATTCAACCTTGATTCATTTATGACTCTTTTACATAAGTAAGACCCCACAGATGCTGGAAACTAAACTAAAAGAAACAGAAAGTGCTGGAAATGACGGTATCTAGGTAGAATCAATATTTCAAGTCTGTGACCTTTCTCATTTTTCTATTTTTATTTTATACTTCCTTTACACGGTTTGCTGTTATTCTAACATTCTATTTCACTTTAACCTCTCTTTGGCCTGCAGGAAAGTTTGTATTATATTTCCTAAACTTCTTGTTTCAGATTGTTTTGTCTTTTCTTCCCATCCTACTAATTTAAAATGCTTTCTTACTTTGTGATTAATTCTTTCTACCAGCACATCAGGATCATTTCAGTCAGGAGTAAATCAACTCAGCTATACAGCTTCCAGTCAACCTAGTACTCATCACAATGTTCTAAGAATCTGAAATCTTTAAGTGCAATCTATTGAGTCCTATAGCAGTTGCCATGCCAAATTGAAATGAATGATTGATGTCAATTTGAAAGTACCCCAAATAGAGAATTTCATGATTTAGGTATTACATGATGAAAGAAAACATAAGAAAGCAAATATGTACATCCACTATTATGCCACATGATCCAATAAGATAATCAATATGGCAGCAATCAGCAATTTTAATGTTCAAGTACAAATAGTTGCACACATTAACAAGGCAGTAAACATATTACCTCAATCCTTTGGAGATCAGTTGACTTTGGACAGAAGCTTACAGTCCCAACAAGCAGATTTGCAAATGAGGGGGCATCAAGCTCTGTGCGTTTCCTGCCACCCAGTGTCGACCTAGCCATAATTTACAGGCTAGTGGGCAACTGCCCTTGCACCAATTGAGGATCCCAAACTCTGTCCCCACCTAGGTGACCTACATGCTGTGACGTGTGCACCCCAGCCCCTACTTTCTTTGGGTCCCTCACCCAAGGTCCTCCTATTTTGGCCATGTTAAAATACTACCAATCTATATTACCTGTCAACTGGCACCTAGCTTTCTGGTTTTTGGACCGATTACACTGGTGCTACTGACTCCTCTGAGTGTTGAAATGGCTGTGGGATAGCCCATTGGAGCATGTTAAGTTTCACAATAACATTTTTGGTGGCAGTGGAGGAAAACCCACCACTGGTAAAATCCTGCCCCATGTTTCAAACTGACTCTGATTGCTCCTGCTGTATCCTATCTCCCTATGGCATTTCTTTATAAATGTCCAGCTCACAGCGTATCAACGTAACTGCAATATAATTATCCTTCAACCAGTTAGTTGTGAATCTTTGAAATTTTCAATTGTAGTCTACTGTGGATACTTAGTAGACGAATATATTCAAAACAGAGACAAAAAAAAAATTTTAGGAAACTAGTTATAGGGATAGTTCAGGAAATGAGAAATGCTTTCAATGGTTAGCTTACTCCTGCTCCTATTTCTTATGTTCCATGTTCTTATTTAGCCAAAGCTATGCCAATTTCTGGGATGGCAGCATTGATGTGTGAAGACAGGCTGTATTCGTTAGGACTATAATCACTGGATTTTACAAGAAAAAGGGGGAATCTCATAGAAACCTATAAAATTCTATCAGGACTAGACTGGGTAAATGCATGATGAATGGTCCCGATGACTGGGGAATCTAGATCCAGAGGTTACAATTTAAGGATATGGTGTCGGTCATTTACGACCAAGTTGAGGAGAAATTTCTTCACCCCGACAGTGGTGAGCCTGTGGGATTCTTTGTCACAGGAAGTGGCTGAGGCCGAAATATTGAATGTTCTTAGGGCTAATAAGATTAAAGGTTATGGGGAGAAAGCGAGAAAAAGGTTCTGAATTGGATAATCAGCCATGATCATGTTGAATGGTGGTGCAGGCTTAAATGGCCAAATCTACTCCTGCTCCTATTTTCTGTGTTTTTATATGATCATTTTGTTTCTTCCTGATTCTTCAATGTTTCTGGCTATTACGGTGCTGTGCACAAGCTAAATAATGAAACAGTTTAAGATTGCACCATTGACCACATCAACTGGTCTTGTCATGCCAACTGGCAATAATTGAGGAGAATTGACTTCATGATTTCTGGATCACCAGGATGTTAATTGCAGAGCTGTGTCATTCACTACAAAGATAACTGTAACTGACCTGCAAAGAAACATCTTTCCACTGCAGGCTCTCTGATACTTTTCAAATAATGAAAGGAGCTCATTTTGAATTTCAAATTAAGGTCAAAGTCAAGGAGATTTGGGCTGAGTGGTATTTCATAATTTACATGAGCCAAAAAGCATTCATCGTTCCAATGCTTCAGTGTCTGGAAGACCAGAAAATGGACCTTCCTGTTCTGTATAATTTTAAAAATTATTTACCTCAAATTCAATATTTTTGATCTGTTCTTCCAAGATGCTTCTCTCTTGCTCAAGCATGTCTGTTATCATCTTCTGTTGGTTTCTTACACATTCCACCTAATTGCATATAAAGGTGAAGAAAATATACATGCTTCACAAGCAAAAGAATAGCAAGTGTTAAGAAGTTATAGTTATTTTCCCCCTCAGAGTAATTTAAACAGTAGTATTTTGAGAAATTTTGGAAAGCTTTGACTGACATTTATGTTCTCTTGATTCTTAGGTTGGCTACCAGGCAGCCACATTCAGGCAGGTAAACTAGCCTCAACCTCCTACAGACACCTTGTGGCTGAGTAGAAAATCCCGGTTATACTCCTTTAGTAGGTTTTAAGTCACCCTTAATTGCTTTCTTTGGCTTTCTGCCTCATGCAGGGACAGCCCTGCTGACACCCCATTCCATCTCTGCAAAAATAGAGCCGGTGAACTTATGCATAGGCAATCTGCACTATTTTTGGCACTTGAATTCTTCTATTCACTGTCCTAGCTGGTCTTAAAAGTCATTGAAAAACTCCGTTCTTCATAATGTGAGTCTGTTTACTACCAATGCTCACTGTGCTTGATTTGTTAAATCTGGCTCAGGATTCACAGAAAAGTAAAAAGATTAAAGAAGTTGCTGGAAACAAAAAGCTGTAAATAGACAGTAGACATTCTGAAATATTGTGAATAAATTTTTGCTACACACATGGAAACTAGTGCAATTTCTGCATAGCTCCAAGATATAAAATATACAATACCCTTGGGGACAGATTATTCTCAATTACTTGCACTGGAGGCTATCAGAATTATAATACATTCAAACATAAGAACAACATTTAGCTGCTTCACCAAAACCTTCCCTTCATTATAAGGTCAGAAGAAAGGATGTTTACTGATTATCGCAGAACGTTCATTACCATTCATGACATTTCAGATACTAAAGTAATCTGTGTTCCTATACAGAAAGATCTAGACAACAGTCAGTCTCGGGCTTGACATTCAAACCATAAGAGTTCCAGGCAATGAGCACTTTTAACAAGAGAGAATCTACCAATCTTCCCTTGGCATTCAATGGCATTGCCTTTGCTGAATCTCCCATTATCAATATCCTTGAGGGATACCATTGAAATCAGAAACCAAACTGAACAACCACATGAATACAGTGGCCACAAGTGCAGAGACTGGAAATTCTGAGGCAAGTAAATCACTTTCTGATATATACAAAACATAAGAGTGTTGGAACACTTTCCACTTGCTTAGAGAGAGATTATTATGCTTTTTTGTGAAAAATTCTGAGGGAAAGGCATAAATGAAACTTGACATTGAGCTTAATACGGCAATTACTTTTGGAAATTCAGTGACATTATTGTATCTCCTTAATGAAACGTAATGCTTCTTATCAGATTGTTACAGAAGTACGAATAGAATCAAGGGATAAGAATCAATGAAATAGCAAGTTGTCTTAAAGTTAGAAAGACAATTTGTTCTCCCTGCTTGTCAAAACTTAAAAATTCTGCTAAAAGCAGCAAATGTGGTTGGTGAAGAGTATGGGAGACTACTAAATGGGATTAGTGAGAAGTATTAAATCTGTTAAAAAAAAGTTGGAGGAAGCCACTACATCCTCCAGTAAGCCTTCTACTGTCATGTGACTTTCACAATAAGGTTACCTTGGATGCAAAGTTATAAAACAAATTCAGACATACTTTCATTCCACATTTATAGATGTTGCAAACACATTTGGTTTGTCGAGAATAATCCTGGGTACAGGTAAAAAGGGTTTTTGTGAAAAATCATGGAAAAGAAGATCAAACAAGGAACACCAATGAGGTTTCTTACTGATAATGAAGGTGAATTTGTCAATGATTAGTTCAGGGACATAAGGGAAGCATGAATATCATGATCCCGAATGCCACAGTTGAAAATCTTTTCAGTGACAAATTCTGTGAAATGAAATATGGGGTAATCATAAAATGTTGAAGAAATGCTGAGATGGGGAATAAATGCTAGCCTAGCCCAGCAGTGCCTATATCCTGTAAATGAATAAACTGGGAATAAATTAATTTAAAAATTTTAGCTGATCACCAGGTTGCAAGTTGACAAGTGTCCTCGCATGGGTGATTCATGCAAACAATTCATTCCAGATGTTGGAAGATATTGTACCTATCATTTAGTTTATGGGCAAAATCCCCAACTGCCTGCTGTGCTGTGTAATTGTCCTCTTGCTGCAGAAGATAATACAACAGTCATGAGGTCTCAGAGAAAATTCAGAAATCATTGAGGCTTAACATAGGACAACTTAATTCAGGAGATTTGCTGTATTATAAAAGAGAGGGTCATAGATAATGAAACAGCCCTGCCTTACTCCAATAATCCTTATTAATCCAATCAAATATCAGTCTAAGCCAGCCCTGAAGATATTCAATGATTCCGCCTCCAATGCTCTCAGGGGCAGAGAATTTCAAAATCAAAATTGGATCAATGGGCTAGAGAGTAGCAGATGGAGTTTAATGTGGATAAATGCGAGGTATTGCATTTTGGGAAAACAAACAAGGGCAGGGCTTATACAATAAACAGTAGGGCCCTGGGTAGTGTTGTAGAACAGAGAGACCTAGGGGTTCAGGTACATAATTCTTTGAAGTTTACATTACATATGGATAGGCTGGTTAAGAAGGCATTTAGCATGCTTGCCTTCGTTGCTCATAACTTTGAGTATAAGAGTTGGGACATTATGTTAAGGTTGTACAGGATGTTGGTGAGGCCTCTCCCGGAGTACTGTCCAGTTCTGGTCTCCAAATTATAGAAACAATATTATTAAGCTTAAGAGGGTTCAGAAAAGATTTACCAAGATGTTGCCTGCAATGGAGGGTTTGAGTTATGAGGAGAGGTGGATGGAATGGGATTTTTTTCATTGGAGCATAGGTGGTTGAAAGATGACCTTATAGAGTTTTATAAAATCACGAGGCGTATAGCTAAGGGGAATGGCAGGTGTCTTTTCCCTAGCATGGAGGTTTTTAAGACAAGGGGACATATTTTTAAGGTGAAAGGAAAAAGATTTTAAAAAGACATGAGGGACAATTTTTTTAAACAGAGACTGGTTCATGCGTGGAATGAACTTCCAGAGGAAGTGGTGGATGCAGGTTCAGTTACAACATTTAAAACACATGTACATAAGTGCATGAATAAGAAATGTTTCGAGGGACGTGGGCCAAGCGCAGGCAGGTAGGACTAGTTTAGTTTGGGATTATGGTCGGTATGGACTGGTTGGACCAAAGGGTCTGTTTCCATGCTGTATGAGAATAAATTCCTCCTTTTCTCTCTGTAATGTGAGATCCCTTGCTGTGAAACTGTGCATCCAGTTCTAAATACCCCCAATGAGGGAAAACATCCTCTCAGCATTTATCCTGTCAAGTCCCCTCAGAATCTTATTTTTTTTCCAATACGTTCACCTCTCAATCTTCTAAATGTCAACAAAAACAACTTTAAAAACCCATATCTTTGATCAAGCCGTTGGTCATCTGGCCTAATAACTCTTTATACAACTTGATGATTTTGGAACTTGCTCTCAGACACCCTTGTAAAGTACGTTGTGATATTTTATTATATTAACAGCACCATATAAATACAAGTTGTTCACTTTGTCGCTGTGTTAAACCAAAATTAAGGAGAATTTAAACTAATACCTGATTTTTTGTGATTTTGTTGTTTCTAGAATGTGTTACCTTTTTGAGTAATCTCAATATATAAATGTAAAAATTAGACATTAATGAGCATAAATGTTCACCCACAATAAGTTAAATGCAAAGCAAAGTAAGCAAAAATTGTTTTATGATTTGACATGAAGCCTAATGTAAATAAAAGTTAAATTGAATAGTTTTTGTACCTGCTGCTGTATCTGGCAGGAATTAAATCCATCACCCTGGTAACAGTGCTGCATTTCAATCAGCCTTTGTTTCAAGTCTTTCTTCAATTGGAAGATTGGATCCACTGTACCTGTTCTAAAAGCTTCTTGGTCTTTTCGCAACATTGCACCTTGTGTTAGAGAGAAATTCTCAATGTGCCTGCTACATATTGATTCTTTAAAAGGATAGAATTCAAACAATTTCACTTTACTACTGAAAAGCTTAAATTTCTTGAGTGACATTTTATTACTTTTCATGTGAAAGTATCAATGTACAAGGAACTATTCAATTATGATAGAACAGTTAAAACAGTTTTAGAAACTGGACTCAGCAGCAGTTTCAGACTTATTTTATGCATTTGTGGGATGTGGGCATTGCTGGCAAGGCCAGCATTTGTTTCACATCTTTAATTGAAAAGGCTCAGGATGACATATATGGATGAGACATGATGAAACACAATGAACTATAAGAAGGGAGAGTTATCTTGGCTAGACCTATGAAAATCAACCCCATGAAACAAAATCAAATCAAGATTGATTGTTGTCCAACAATTTTTTAGTCAATAGTGCAAACACTCTCCCTCATTCTGCTCTCTCTGCAGAATATTTACGTTGCTGAGTGTAAAAAACAATGATTTAACATTGTTCAAGTATCACTGAAATCATATTTTCTTTATATTTAAGCCATAACTTGTTTGCTTCATTCCCTGTACGTTCCTCTTCACCCGTGAAAAAAGTAAGCTCTTGCTGGAGTACAAAATAACACATACCTGACAATCCACAAGCGGTGGTCTCAGCTGCCAGCTGGAGAAGCAGAATTCCAAAACAAAAGCAACAGCAGAGATAAAAGAAAGCCAAAAGGTAAGAAAAATGTCCAGATTTCAAAATCTAAGTTTTATCTCCATAAGGGTGTTTGAAACAACCAATGCAGGCACCCGGGCCTAGCCACAGCCATTCCGTGCAAGACCTGCACTCGCTGATTAACCTGCTGCAAAAGGCTTCAAAGAAAAGAAAAACAAAAAAAAAACAAAAAAGAAAAATAGAAGAGAAGAATAGAAAAGTAAAAAAAGAAAGTAGACAAGAGATGTTGAGGCCTGGGCTCAGAAGTTCGCATGTAGCTCTGCTACTCCATTGCCATCTTGTTCAAGAGAAATACAATAGCAAGCCAATCCATTACGAAGCACTGTAGAATTTTTGTCAGCCATGTAATGTTCTTCCCAATGACACAACAGGGAGCTATTTTGCTGGAGGAAGAAGTCTATTGTTACAGAAATGCTCAGAACTCCAAGATCACTTAGCTGAAGTAAAATCTCTGCACAATTAATGAGTGATGATCTAGTCTTTCAAAAAGAGACACCAGTGGGAGAGAATAAGCAGCTTTGGTCCCTCGTTAATCCAGAGACCTGGTAATGTTCTGGGGATCCAGGTTCGCATCCCACCACGGCAGATGGTGGAATTTGAATTCAATACAAATCTGGAATTAAGAGTTTAATAATGACCATGGATCCATTGTCAATTGTCAGAAAACCCATCTGGATCACTAATGTTCTTTAGGGAAGGAAGCTGTCATCCTTACTTGGTCTCGCCTACATGGGACTCCAAACCCACAGCAATGTGGTTGACTCTTAACTGCCCACTGGGCATTTCGGAATGGGCAATAAATGCTGCCTAGCCAGCGATGCCCTTGTGCTGTGAATGAATAAAAAAAAAGAAGCAAGTTTTCCTTTCAAAATTTAGGATTTAACAAAAGTTTCCTATCAGTTCTGTTTTGGCAGTTTATTCTGTTGTCCATTCTAGTACAGTCCTATTTTCTTGTGGAGTCCTTGCCTACATCTGAACATCTTCATTTCACAGCAAATGTCGAGCTGATACCACTACCTACAGAAAAAGAAATTCCTGTACTAGAGGTATTGGAGAAGTTTTCATCTCCTTATCTCCAGCATTATCTTCAGAATGTCCTTCATTATTGTTCTCGTCTAATAATCCCTAGATTAGAAAGCAAGGCGGTTAGAAAAGAGAGTGAGAATTTCACTTGCTTTTTTTTCAAGAAGTACAATTAATTAAATCCTGGAGATTTCTCCTTTGAAGCAGTTTTTCCTTGTTTGATCTTCACTGCAGACTATCAAAGACCGTCATCAGAACTTGTAATTCCACTCTGCCAATGTGTTGGCCCTCGGTGGAAATGACGAGGGAGCACACAAGTTCTACACAAGAACCAAGAATGTTATTGGAGATTAGACACTGAGGCACAAGAGATTTGTAGAGGATGGGAAATGGAGTAAAAACATAATATCTTCATGATTAGATGTTAATAGTTAAAAAGGGATAACACAAAACAACTCAGGGGAAGATGTCGATAGAGTAATATAAAATGTCTTCCCTTACAATCTATATAAGGTTGCTATTCACTCACAAGAATGTAGTTTTCACATCACTGCAGTGGGTCACATTTATTGCACCTCACACCCTCCTGATGTTTGGTCCTTTGATCAGGTACTGAGTGCCTTTGAATGAGGGAGGCTCGCCTCCCACTTCCCCAGGAACCACAATCAACGCATACAGGTTTGCATGTCGTATTACAGATACAGCAAGGACATCAATACCAACAGTGGTGGAATGTGGCTCTTAATTGTCTCTTAAGGGTCTCAACTGGCAATAAAACAGGAAAATTATCCATGGGATTTCCTGATCTTGCCAATCAAGGTGAAGCTGGAAAAGCTGTGAGAGCCTTACCCACCAATTTAAAATCTACAAACATGTCATGTGGGAGGGTATTAAATACTATCCACAGAATCACACAATAGTCACAGTGCAGAAGGAGGCCATTGAGACTAACCTGTTGTGTGAGCTCTCTATGAGATACTCAACTCATCCCAAACCTCTGCCCTTTCCCCATAGCCTTGCAATTTATTTTACTCCTCAGATAGTTATCCAATTCCCCTCTGAAAGCCACAAATGAAGTTGCTTCAAACTCACTCTCAGGCAGTGCATTCCAAATCCTGACACGACAATGTATTAAAGACATTATTGTGCTTTTGGTTCTTTTGCTAATAACCTTAAATCAGTGTCCTCTGGTTCATAAACTTTCCATTTTCTCTGTCCACACCCCTCATGATTTTTTTAATATCTCTGTAAAATCTGCTCTCAACCTTCTCTTCTCAAAAGAGACAGCCCAGTTTCACCAATCTGACCATGAAACTGAAATCACTCAACTCCAGAACAATTCATGTAAATCTTTCCCACAACCTCTGCTTAGATCTTTCCTAAAGTGCAGTGTCCAGCTGAATCTGAGCTAGTGTATAACAAAGGTTTACCACAGTTTCCTTGATTTTGTATGTATGCCTTTATAAAGTTATCGAGGTTTGATATACCTGTCATGGCCAGCACAAGGGTTTCTGTCAACTCGTGAACTTTCTGTCCATCCACCCAAGAAATATTGTGGAAAGTGGATGCTTTAAAATGGTCACTCACAATCACCAAAAATTGTCAAACCCCTCATGTGTAGTTCCCTGGCCTGCCCTCAGATCTCACTCTGTTCCAGGCAACCTCCAGCCTCAGTGCTCAAGCTGCTTCTTACAGATTTTTGCACAACTTGTTAACGTGACTTAGTTATTCAACAGGTTTTTTTTTGAAGTTTCACAGTGAGTGCAGGACTTCCTAGACGCAGAATATTTACACACTAATATGCAGGCATAGTTAACTTAATTCCTCAAGTTACCTCTCTTTTAGACACAGGTTTACAGAAAATATGAACCAGGTTTCTGTAATTAACAAGATTTCCTATTTATTACAAATAATTACATTCTTGCTTCAAGTAAACAATTATGAACCATCAATATATAACTCTAATAGATAAAACTCTAACAACCTTATAAAATGTTATAAAACGGACACATATGGACATAAAAAAATGTCTTGGATGGAGGGAAAGATTGGGATGGCAGTTCAATGGTCCCTGTCCACACGCTTTGCTGAGATGATCCTTAGGCTTGTCAGGGATTGCTGCTCCAGGTACTGTAACCTGCTTGCAAGAGGCAGAGGATGTCTTTTTGACACTTATAAAATCACTGACTTATTGGTTAAGAACTGTAGCTTACAGCAACTGATGAAGGAAAATAAACTGACTTTCTTCTGGCTTGAGGCTTTTTTTGCTATACAGAAAGACAGCTCCATCCTTTTTAGCAGTCTATGGCTTCCGACCAAACATTCTCACCCATGAGGTATTCAGCAACTTGGAGCCAAGTACATAGTTGTTGGGAGGCAAAAGACCTTTGTCATTGAGGTCTGGTCACCACTCCACAGAGCAATCTACAACTTGTTGCCAGGAGAATCTCCCTTTGTACCCACCCCTTCATATTATAACTCATCCGTAGTAACCTCATTAAGTGCTGAACAAACAGCAGTCTAAATAGCATTTACAATTAATTTTTTTTTAAACAAAAGTGCAGTAATCCTTTCCACAATTCATGTTTTTTTTAAAACAGGCCTTTTCCCATTTCAGTCCGCAACTGAAAAGTACAGAAAAATAAAAAGATAGGGTCTTTAAACCACCCATTGCCTGAACACCATCTGTTCCCATCACTGTGTTTGATGAATAGAAATTAACTACTTTAATTATTTCAATCTGCATTAGATCATACAGATATGTATGGAGAATAGATATTACTAATTAATTTATAAATACTGAATAGTTTTGTTGACAAAAATAATACATTACTGAAACTGATCTTTACATAACAACCTCAATTGTTCTAATCTCTACTAGTTTTTAGTGTATAAAACTGCACATATGTTAATATTTAATTCGTCAGTAAGGACCACATGGTCAGGAGACGTGGACTATTAAAAGTCAGCTATTAAAGAGCTAATGAAGAAGTAAAAATTGATTGTGAAAGTAAATAGGTATGAAATATAAAAACAAACAGAAGGATCTTCTACAGGGATAGAAAAGAGAGTAGCTAAATTAAATGTAGGACCCTTGGAGAATGCAACTGGAGAATTATTAATGGGCAACAGGGAAATGGCAGATAATTTAAATAATATTTTGCATTGGTCTTCAGGGTGGAGGATGTTATAAATATCCTAAAGAGAACAGATAAACAAGATGCCAATGGAAGGAAAAGTCTTGTAAAAGCTTCTATTATGAGGGGAAATATATTTGACAAACAAATGGAACTGAAGGCAGGCAAGTTGACATGACCTGATGGCCTCCATCAAAAGGTTTTAAAGGAAATGGCTCAGAGATTGTCGTGGCATTGGTCAAACTCACTGGATTCTGGGAGGTTCCAGCAGTTTTCCAATCTGCTGGAACCTCCCAATATGACATACTTGCTCAAGAAAAGAGGAGACATAAAGCAGGAAACTAAAGGCCAGTTAGCCTAACATCTGTTGTTGGGAAAATACTAGATCCATTGTTAAGGAAGAAATAGCATTTAGAAAAGCTTAATGTAATCAAACAGAGGGGAAATCATGTTTGACAAATTTACTCGGTCTCTTTGAGGTCAAACTAGTAAAGATAATAAAGAGGAATTGGTAGACATGCTTTATTTGGATTTCAAAAATGCATTTGATACCTTACCACAAAAGGTTATTGCACAAGCTAGCAGCTCATGGTTTTGGTGATAACATATTAGCATGGATTGAGGATTGGTTAGCATATAGATGATAGAGATTCAGAATTTATTTTTCAAATTGAATGGATGTAACTAGTGGAGTATAGCAAGGATCTGTCCTAGGGATTCAATTATTTACTATATAGTCAACATGGCTTTGTGCATGACAAATCTTGTCTCATTAACTTGATTGAATTTTTTGAAGAGATGACAAAAAGATTGATGAAGGCAGAGCGGTGTCTATATGGACTTCAACAAAGCATTCGACAAAGTTCTGCACGGTTGAATGATTAGTAAGGTTAGATCATGTGAGATTGAAGGGGAGCTAGGCAATTGCATACAAAATTGCCTTGAAGGTAGGAAACAGAGGTTGGTGGTAGAGGCTTGCCTTTTGGACTGGAAACCTGTGGCCAGCGGAGTGCCACAAGGATCAGTGTTGGGTCGACTGCTTTTCATCATTTATATAAATTATTTGGAGGTGAATATAGGAAGCACGGTTAGTAATTTTGCAGTGGACACCAAAATAGGTTGTGCAGTCGACTGTGAAGAAGATCATCTCAGAGTACAATGGGATCTTGATTAGATGGGCCAAAAGACGGAGGGGTGTAATTTAGATAAATGTGAGGTGTTGCATTTTGGTAAGGCAAACCAGGGCAAGACTCAAACAGTTAATGGTAGGGCCCTGGGGAGTGTTTGTAAACAAAGAGACCTGGGGTGGAGGTGCACAGTTCCTTGAAAGTGGAATCACACATAGATACGGTAATGAAGAAGGCGTTTGGCACACTTGCCTTCATTGGTCAGAACATTGAGTATAGGAGATGGGACATCATGTTCTGGCATTGGTGAGGCCACTTTTAGAATACTGCATACAATTCTCATCGCCCTTGTATTGGAAGGACGTTGTCAAACTTGGGAGGGTGCAGAAAAGATTTACAAGAGACTGTTGCTGAGACTGGAGGGTTTGAGTTATAGGGAGAGGTTGAACAGGCTGGGGCTCTTTACCCCTGGAGCATCAGAGGCTGAGAGGTCATCTTATAGAGGTTTATCAAATCATATTGGGCATGGAGAGGGTGAATTGCCATGGTCTTTTTCCGAGGGTGGTGGAGGCCAAAACTAGACGGCATAGGATTAAGGTGAGAGGGGAAAGATTCAAAAAGGACCTGAGGGATAACTTTATCAAGCAGAGAGTGGTGCGGGTATGGAATGAGCTGCCAGAGGAGGTGGCGGAGGCTGGTACAATTACAACATTTAAAAGGCATCTGAATGGGCAAATGAATAGAAAGGGTTTAGAGGGATATGGGCCAAACACTGGGAAATGGGACTAGGTCAGATTCGGATTTCTGGTCAGCATGGACAAGTTAGGCAGAAGAGTCTGTTTCTGTGCTGTATGACTCTATGCTTGCAACTTTGAGGAACAGGTAGAGTGTAATCTATCCAAGGTTTCTGGTAATACAAAAATAGATGGGAGCGCATGTTGTGATGAGGACATTAGAAATCCGCAAGGAGATATAGCTAGGTTGAGTGAGTGGCCAAAAAATTGTCAGAAAGAAGTTAATATGGGAAAGTATGAGGTCATGAACTTTAGTAGAAAGAATTAAAAGGTAGACTATTATTTAAATGGACAGAGTTTCACAAAAAGTGCATCACAAAGGGATCTGGATATTCTTGTGTATGCGACACTAAAAAATTAGCATGCAAGTGCAATAAGTAATTAAGAAAGCAAAGGGAACTTTGGCCTTTATTGCAACGGGGTTGTACTTTAAAAATATGGAAAACTTGTTACAACTGTACCGGGAGCAAGCACAAAAGAGGTGTTGAGGCTTCAGGTACAGCAGCTATGATATTATTGAATTAAGACAGGTTAGAGGGCGAAATGGCCTCCCCCTGTTATTTCTTATGTTCATACCTTCTTATATGGAAAGTTGTGGATCTTATGAACATAGCAACAGGAGTAGGTCATGCAGCCCCTCGAGTCTGCTCCACTATTCAATGAGATCATGGCTCATCTATTGTTTAACTCCATAAACATCTCTTTGGCCCATATCCCTTAATACTTTTGCTAAACCAAATGTATCTATCTCAAATTTCAAATTATCAACTGATCTAGCATCCACTGCTGCTTGTGGAAGAGTTCCAAACATCTATCACGCCTTGTGTGAAGCAGTCTTCCTACCATCTGTCCTAAATGGTCTGGCCTAATTTTTACACTATGACCCCTAGTCCTAGAATCCCCAACCAGTGGAAATATTTTATCTTTATCTACCCTGTCTTTTCCTGTAAATATCCAGAAGACTTTGATCAGATGACATAACAACCTTTGAACTCGAGAGAAAACGGGCCTAATTTTTATAATCTTTCGTCATAATTTAACTCCTGAAATCCAGTATCATTCTTGTAAATCTACATTGTACTCCCTCCAAAGCCAATATATCCTTCTGAAGATGTGGTGCCCGGATCTGCTCACAGTTCTCTAAGTGGGATTGGATGGGCATGACAAGCATTACATGGAAGCTAGATCAGTTAGGGTGTAAATTCCTTTCCCTGATGAACCAACTCTGTACAACAAACTGAAAGCTTGTATATATCTATTTTAGTAATGTTAGCCAACAAATATCAAACTTGTATCACAGGAGAGATTAGGGTAATTAAAGCATCTTTATCAATGGCATGGCCAGGATCAGCAGGAAGGATGCAAGGATTGGAGGTCAGTCTTGGGACCATTCTGTGTTTTTTGGCACAGCTATCTATATATATAATTGGTAAGTCATCAAGGGATAAGCAACACATTTTAAGATTTCAAAATGTAACGCAAGGATAAGAATGCGTCCTGAAACTCTGGGGCTTATACTGGCCTTCTGCCATTTTACTAGAGCTACACCAGTGTCTTGTTGTAGTAACACTGAAGGACTGCAGAAGTACCAGAGAACTTCAAAACCATGTTTTGATAAGGGCACTCAGATACTAAGGCAAACGACGTGAGGAACATACAAGAAAATAAGAACTAAAAGCAGGAGTAGGCAATTCTGCCCCTCAAGCCTGCTCCACCATTTGATACAATCAATGCTGCTTTCACCTTAGCCTCAACACCACTTTCCTGCTGGCTCTCCATAACCCTTCAACCCATTACTAATTAAAAATCTGTTATCTCCTCCTTAAATTTACTCAATATCCCAGCATCCACTGCACTGTGGGGTAGTGAATTCCATAGATTCACAACCTTTTCAGAGAAATAATTTCTTCATATCTGTGTTTTAAATCTGCTACCCCCTATGCTAAAACTATGACCTCTCATTCTAGATTACCCCACATGAGGAAACAGCATTTCTATTTATACTTTATCAATCCCTTTTAGAATCACATATATCTCAAATAGATCTCCTCTCATTCTTCTAAACTCTAGAGGGTATAGATCTAAACTGCTCAATCTTCAAAGACAAACCTTTCATCTCGAGAATCAATCTAGTGAACTGTCTCCAACACAGCTGTATCCCTCCGCAAATAGGAGGACCAAATTGTACATTATACTCCAGATGCAGTTTCACAAATGCCTTATACACAGTAGCAGCTGCAGCAACACTTCACTACTTTAACATTCTATTTCTTTAGCAATAAATGCCAAAATTCCATTTGTCTTTCTCATTATGTACTAAACTTCATCTGCCAAATTTTGACCCACTCACCTAATCTAACAACTTCAATTTCTGAATTTCTTATTTCTTCATTGCAACTTACTTCCCCTCTATGTTAGTGTCATTTACATATTTGACTATAGTACTTTCTATCCCCGCATCCAAGTCATTAATATAGATTGTAAATAATTGGGGCTCTGAGGACTAAACCCTGTGGCATCCCATTAGTTACTCCTTGCCAACCAGAAAAAAAGATCCATTTATCCTGACTCTCTGCCAATCCTCTCTAGTTTGCTAATCCTCGATCCAAGCTAATAAGTTACTCCTGAGTCCATGTGTTCTTATCTTGTGTATTAACCTTTTGTGTGCGGCACCTTATCAGATGCCTTCTGGAAGTCCAAATATAATCTATAGGATCCCCATTATTCACACTGCTTGTTACATCTTCAAAGAACTCTAACAAATTAGTCAAACATGATTACTCTTCATAAAACCATGCTAACTCTGATGGTTTGTATCTTGATTTTTCAAATGTCCTGGTATCACTTCATTAAATGTGAATTCTAACAATTTCCCAATATCACAGGTTAAACTAACTGGTATGTAGTTCCTACTTTCTGCCTCCCTCCCTTTTTGAATAGGTATGTTATATTAGCAATATTACAATCTACTGGAACCTTTCACGAATCCAGGGAACTTTGGAATATTATAACCAATGGATCTACTATCTCTGTTGCCACTTCCTTCAAGACCCTAGGATGTAGGCTATCAGGCCCTGGGGACTAGCCTGCCTTTAATCCCAATACTTTGTTCAGTACATTTCCCCTAGTATTTATCCCCTAAATTCCTCTCTTTCAAAAACATCTGCATTAATACTATCCCAATAGTAACAAGTGGTGTCCTTCAACGCGCAAATTGAAGCAAAATATTGACCTAGTGGCTCCAACATTACTATATTCCTAACTATTAAATCCCCAATCTCATCATCCAAGCAACCAAAATTCACTACACATATGGATTACACGTACCATATTCTTTCATTTCAAAATAGAATACATTTTCAGTGCTTCCATCTTCAAGTAATTGCTGAAGCTGTGATTCTATCTTTTGCCTGTAAAAAGAAAAATCACTAAGTTGTATAGTTATTGCTATAATTCTTGTAATATCGCTATCATACTCATATTTATATCACTATGATACCTATATTCATTTATTGTATCTGCTGTACCAGCAAATGTTGCTGAATGGCAAGCAGGGCCAGGAACACTACTAATGTTGCACGAAAATTTTAGTATTAGAGACAGTCATATAGCACAGAAACAGACGCTTTGGTCCAAATCATCCATGTTGACCAAGTTTCCCAAATTAAACTAGTCCCACTTGTCTGCATTTGGCCCATATCCCTCTAAAACTTTCCTATTTGTGTACCTATCTAAAATAACTGCATGGAGGCCTGTAACCCGTCACCTAGTCACCCTTTATTTACTTGTGCACAGTGCACTGGCTGTGGCCAGCCAGCTCAGAGTCAGTCACCTCAATTGAGGAGATTCTAAATCTCCTGTTAATTTTTTTTCGTTATATTAATCTCCTGTTAATGTTGGTAGTCAGGGCTTTCCTGATTGGGGTTGTTAACCTGGGCTAATCAAGGACATCATAGTCAACAATGTCCACCTGGTTCCAATCACTACATCCCTCCCTCTCTAAGACTGGGGATGTAGGCCTGCTCTTTCTCTTGTAGCTTTTCCTGCAACGTTTCGAACCAGGTACAGCTCATCTGACTCGGACTCTGACACGGGCGGTGTGTACTGGACCGCAGCCCATCTCTTGCGTCCAAAGCATCTCGGGAGAGTTTCTTCCTTTTCTTCCGGCGGTAATGGTACTGAGGCTGCATCCATTTCGAACTCAGGTTTCCTTGAC
Organism: Rhincodon typus; assembly: GCF_021869965.1. Taxonomy (NCBI): domain Eukaryota; kingdom Metazoa; phylum Chordata; class Chondrichthyes; order Orectolobiformes; family Rhincodontidae; genus Rhincodon; species Rhincodon typus. The sequence goes on from NC_063338.1 coordinate 53,623,429, forward strand.
ACTAGACAGAAGGGGAAGAACCTACGGTTTCTGACAGATCTTCTGGCTGTCCTGAGGGGCTAGGTATGTTTTGCTCCTGCCCCGTTAGCGAGGTAACAGTTTTCAGGTGATCCACATGTTTGTTCAGGACTGTATCACCTATCCAAACTTTGTAAGTCACAGGACCTGACCTCGTGTCATCCTTACCTTGTACCCAGACAGGGCCATTTCCATGGTTCCGGCACCAAACTTCATCTCCTGAATTAAACTGTCTCACTTGCTTAGAGCAGGCATGTGATCGACATTGGCGTTCCTGCTGCCATTTCACCGTCCAGCCCCCAGGTCTGGAAATATCAGGTTTAACCTGATGCGGAGTCTTCTCCCCATCAGCAACTCTGCTGGAGCTATCCCTGTTGTTGCGTGCGGGGTGGTCCTATAATCAAACAAGAACCGGGACAGTTTGGTACCAAAAAATGCTGTACGTTGCTTCTTCAAGCCTGCCTTCAATGTTTGGACCAGTCTTTCCACTAGACCACTGGATGATAGATGGTATAGAGCTGTTCTTATGTGCCAAATGCCATTTGACTTTAGGAAATATTCAAATTCCCTGCTGGTAAATGACGTCCCATTGTCCGTGATCAATACTTCCGGGCGTCCGTGAATCATGAACGACGCTCGCAGCTTCTCAATCATCATCCCTGAGTTTGCCAAATGAACTTTATGTACGCCCAACCACTTTGAATGAGATTCCACAATGACCAGGAACATTGAGCCGATGAAAGGACCAGCATAGTCGACATGCAACTGAGCCCAGGGTTTGCCCGGCCATTCCCAAGTACATGGTGGTGCTGCTGGTGGCAATTTTTGTCCTTTTTGGCACTCTGAGCACTGCCCCACCAACACAACAATGTCGGCATCCAACTCTGGTCACCAGACATAGCTTCTTGCTGGCATCTTCATCTTGGAAAAGTCTGGATAACCCTGGTGGAGTTTGGCCCGTATCTGGCCGTGACCATTACTCAGGATAATCACTTTTGCTCTCCACAGTAACATGCCGCCCTCTATGGTCATCTGGTCTCACTGGGTCCAGAAGGGTTTCAATCCTGGTTGCAATGGCTGTTCTGTTTCCCCCATTACCACCAGCTGTTTTAGTTTTGCTAGGACAGGACCTTTTTGTGTCCATTGTTGGATATTGTCAGTGGTGACTGAAAGGGTGTCGAGGAAGGTTAAAACCAAGACAGATTCTTTCAAGGGGTCCACAACCAGTGGAGTATCTGCCAGTGGAAAGCAGCTCAAGGTATCCGCATTAGCCACTTGCCTTCTTGGACGGTGATTTAATTTCTACTTGTACACACCGAGAATAAGGGCCCAACGCTGAACTCTACCAGAAGCTATGTGTGGCGCTGCTTTAACTTCCTTCAGTAGCCTTAGCAGGGGTTTGTGAACTGTTATTATGACAAATTCCCATCCGTAAAATACTGGTGGAACTTCCTCACAACAAAGATGACCACCAAACCTTCCTTCTCTACCTGAGCATATTTGCGTTTGGCATCAGCCAAAGTCTGGGCAGCATACGCTATCAGACATTCCTGTCTGTTAGGCCACCAGTGAGACAACACGATCCCGAAACCGTACGGGGACGCATCACATGTCTGAACTACCTCTCACTCCGGATCATAGTAGGCCAACACCTTAGATGACGATAGCTGCTTTTTCACTTCTCTAAAGGCTACTTCTTGGCTACGCAACTGTTTCCAAGGCTGACACTTCTTCAATAGCAGGTGTCAGGGTGACAAGATAGAGGTCAGGTTGTGTATGAATTTTCTGTAGTAATTCATTAAGCCAAGGAAAGACCTAAGCTCCAGTACAGACGTGGGAGCTGGGGCGGCTTTGATTGCCGTCACTATCTTCCAACAGGTGTAAACCGGTTTTGTTGACTCTGTAACCCAATTCGGTCACTTGGGAAGCCTGAAACATACATTTTTTCCTTCTAAGGTGTATGCCCACCTGGGAGAAATGCTTAAGCACTATATCCAAGTTCTCCAAGTGCTCTTTATTGGTCCTCCATGTTACTAGTATGTCATCCAGATAAATGGCAACGTGGGGTGGCCCTTGTAAAATGTTTTCCATGGTCCGCTGAAAAAGGGCACAGGCTGATGATACCCCAAATTGCAGTCTTGTATATTGGTATAAAGTTTTATAGGTATTAACTGTAACGTACTTCTGGCACTCCTCATCTAGTCACAATTGCAGGGAGGTGTGGTTCATGTCCAGCTTTGTAAAGGACAGCTCCCCTGCCAACTTTGTATACAAGTCTTCTGTGTGAGGGATTGGTTATTTATCCAGCTGTGAGAAGCGACTTACCATTTGCTTAAAATCCCCACAAAGAAAAACTGAGCCATCAGGCTTCGCAATCTGTACAACCGGTGCTGCCCATTCTGCAAACCACACTGGTTTGATGATTCCCTCACTCTCCAGCCTCCTGATTTCCACCTCTACTTGCCCGCAAGGCAAATGTGACTGGGCAGGTCTTGCAAAATCTCAGAATCGCTTCCTGGTCAACAGGTAAAATGACTTTGGCCCCTTTGATAGTCCCAAGCCCTTCCTGAAATACTCCTCGGTATTTCACCACAGCTTCACTGAGGCAGCCATTTTCCAATCAAAAAATGTTGAGCCAATCCAGGTGAAGCTCTCTCAACCAATTCTGCCCCAATCGGCTTGGGCCCGAGCCTTTCACTACCAGCAGTGGTAACTGTATCAACTGCTTCTCATAGGAGATTGGGAACAAGTCGTATCCTTAATCTGCAACAGTTGCCCAGTGTATGTTCTCAGTCTGGCTGAGGTCTTGTGCAAACTTAAAGAGTTGGAGCCTCAAGCGAAGACAGGTTCTGCAACCACAGATACAGGTGCACCAGTATTGACCTCGATGCGAATTGGGTAACCATTTAACCAAACATTAATTTTAATCGGTTTCAGTTTGAACATTGCTAAGCAATTTAATTGCTCCAACCCACATGTAGGTGGACTTTCCAGGATGTACACTTTCTTGGATACTGGCCTATGAGTTTTCTTACTTAGGTCAGGCCTTGTAGGACTCCTTTTCTGTCTCGAGTGCACATTCCAGCAGCTGGCTTGCTGGCCCAGATCTTGCAGAACATGTTAGCCACTTGGCCGAGGCTCAGCTTTGTTGTGGGATTCTGCTATGGACTGGCCCTAGGTAGCAGTGTTCCTCTGCTCAGGATATGCCATGTGCAAGGCTCTGCAATTGCCTACACTCAAGTGGTGTTCCCCAAGCTCAGTCGGACAGGTGATGGAGTCTACTTCCATTGGGATGCCCTCTAGCTCGCATATTCAACTTGCCGCATTTTCTAATGACAAAGCCAGTTGTAGTGCCTGTTTAAGATCCAGTTGGGCTTCAGCTAATAGGCACTTATGCATGGTTACATCATTAATCTCACACACCAAATGGTCTTTCAGCATCTCATTCAGGATTAACCTAAAATGACATGCCTCTACCAGTTGTCTTAACCTTGTCAAAAATCCCAACACAGAGTCCCCTGGTTCTCTAACAATGGAATTAAACCGAGAGCATCTTAGAATTAGAGAAAGTTTGGGGTCATAATATTCCCTTAACCAACTCCTAACTCTCAGAAGACATTAGTGTCTGGTGCCTCTGGGAAAGTTAAGCCCTTATAACCGAAAATGCTGCAGGTCTGGAGGCAGTAAGGATTACTCGTTGCTTTTCATCTGCCCCAATGTCATTTGCATGTTAAAAAAAATTTGCATTCTTTACATATACCGGGCCCAGCCTTCTCCAATGTAGGATCAAATGAGTCAAGCTTCCCAAATAAAGACATGATGCTAGAAATGCTTATCCAATGCCAAGATGACTGCTGCAAGTGAATGTTATTCAGGCACATACTGCTTTGTCCTATCACCACTGAAATAACTGCACAGATGCTGGTATCCTGTCACCATGTCACCATGTCACCATGTCACCATGTCACCATGTCACCATGTCACCATGTCACCATGTCACCATGTCACCATGTCACCCTTTGTTCACTTGTGCACAGTACACCAGACCTGGCTGGCCCAGAGTCAGTTCCCTGGACTGAGGAGATTCTAAATCACCTGTTAATATTGGTCAGCCAGGGCTTTCCTGATTGGGAATGTTAACTGGGCCAATCAAGGACATCATAGTCAACAAGGTCCACCTGGTTCTAATCACTACACTATTCAAATGTCTTTTAAATGTTGTAACTATACTTGCACCTACCATTTCCTCCAGTGATTCATTCCACATAAGAACCACCCTCTGTGTGAAAATGTTGCCCCTCAGGTTCCTTTTAAACTTTCTACTCGCATCTTAAAAATATGCCCCCTAGTTTTAAACTTCCCCACCCTAGGGAAAGATCTTTGCTATTCACTTTTTCTATGCCACTCATGATTTTGTAAACCTCTACAAGGTCACCTCTCAACCTCCTACACTCCAGTGAAAGAAGTCCCAGCCTATCCAGCCTCTCCGTATAACTCAAACCTCTAGTCCCAGCAACATCCTGGCAAACCTTTTCTGAACCCTCTCCAATTTAATAATATTCTTCCTATAGCAGGGAGACCAGAGTCCTCCAAAATGGCCTCACCAACATCCTGTACAACCTCAACATGATGTCCCAACCCCTATACTCAATGGTCTGAGCAATGAAGGCAATTGTGCCTTCTTAACTACCCTGTCTACCCATGAGGCAACTTTCAAAGAACTATACACCTGTACCCCTAGGTCCCTCTGTTCAACAACACTACCCAGGGCCCTACCATTAACTATATAAGTCCTGCCCTTGATCATTTTACCTCGCATTTATACAAATTAAACTCCATATACCACTCCTCAGCCTATTGGCCAATTGATCAAGATCTCTTTGTAATCTTAGATGACCTTCTTCACTATCTACAATACCACCAATTTTGATGTCCACAAACTTATTAACCATGCCTTCTAAATTATCATCCAAATTGTTTATATAATTGACAAACGACAACAGACCCAGCACTGATCCCTGTGGAACACCACTGGTCACAGGCCTCCAGTCTGAAAAGCAACCCACCACCACCACCACCACCACCCACTGGCTCCTATCATCAAGCCAATTTTGAATCCAATTGGCAGCTCTCCCTGAATCCTACATGATCTAACTTCACTAAACAGTCTACCATGTGGACCCTGGTCAAAAGCATTATTAAAGTCCATGTAGACAAAATCTACTGCTCTGCCCTTATCAATCTTTTTGGTTACATCCTCAAAAAACTCAATTAAGTATGTGAGATACAATTTCCCATGTACTAAATCATGTTGACTATCCCTAATCAATCCTTGCCTCTCCAAAAGCTTGTAAATCCTATCTCTCAGATATCCTCTCTAACAACCTACCCACAACTGATATCAGATTGGTCAATAGTTCCCAGGCTTCTCCTTACAGCCTTTCTTAATTAAAGACACAAGATTAGCCACCCTCCAGTCCTTCAGCAACTCACCCGTGGCTGTAGATGATACAAATATCTCTGCTAGGGGCCCGTAATTTCTTCCCAAACTTGACACAACATCCTGGGATACGCTTCATCAGGTCCTGGAGATTTATCCCCCCTTTATGTTTTTTAAGACCTCCAGCACCTCCAGCACTTCCTCCTCTGTAATGTGGACTGTTTTCAAGACATTAATATTTTTTTCCATGAGTTCCCTGGCCTCCATGTCTTCCTCCACAGTAAAAACTGACACAAAATATTCCTTTAGTATCCCTCCCATCTCCTGTGGTTCTACACATAGATGACCTTGTTGATCTTTAAGGGACTCTATTCTCTCCCTAGTTGCTCTTTTACAGAGTCTTAGATTCTTAAAGCACGGAAACAGAGCTTTCAGTCCAATCAGTCCATGCCAACCACATCACAAACTAAATTAGTCCCACCTGCCTGCGCTTGGCCCATATTCCTCCGAGCATTTCTTGTTCACCTACTTATTTAAATGTATTTTAAACACTGCAACTGTACTGGCATCCACCACACACAAACCACTGTCTATGGTTTTTACTTTTGCTCTTAATGTACTTGTAGAATCTCTTTGGGTTATCCTTAACCTCATCTGCCAAGGTTATCTCATATCCCCTTTTTGTCCTCCTGATTTCCCTCTTAAGAATGCCCCATACCCCTTATACTATTCAAGAGATTCACTTGATCCCCATTGTCTATATCTAACATAAGCCTCAATATCTTTACTCATTCATTGTCCCCTACTCAGACTAGCCTTGTCCTTCACTCTACCAGGAGAATGATGCCTCTGAGCTCTCATTACCACACTTTTGAAAGCTTTTGAAAGCTTCCCACATGCCAATCATCCTTTTATCTGCGAAGTCTACTCCAATCAAATTTTGAAAGTTTCTGTCTCATACCGTCAAAATTTGCCTTACTCCAATTAAGAAGTTTAACTTTAAACAAGGCCTATCCTTTTCCATAACTAATTTAAAGTTAACAGAATTATGATCACTGATCCCAAAGTGCTCCCCCACCAACACTTCAGTCACTTGTCCTGCCTTATTTCCCGAGAGAAGGTCAAGTTGTTTTCCTTCCCTAGTGGGTGCACCTACATAATGATAAAGTAAATTTTTTGAACACATCTAACAAATTCCTCACCATCCAAATCCTTAACATAATGACAGTCCCAGTCTATCTTTGGAAAGTTAAAATTGCTTACTATTGTGACATTATTTTGACATGTATCTGAGACCTCTCTACATATTTGCTCTTCAGTTTCCCACTGACTATTGGAGGGCCTATAGTAAAATCTCATCAAGGTGATCATCCCATTCCTATTTCTGAGTTCCATCCATATAGCTTCACTGGACAATCCCTCAGAAATATCCTCTCAGTACAGCAGTAATAGCTTCCCTAATCAAAAATACTACTCCCCTTCCTCTCTTGCCTCCCTTTCTATCCTTTCATAGCATCTAAACTGTGGAACATTGAGCTGCCAGTCCTGTCCCTCCTTCAGACATATTTCTGTAATAGTTATGATGTCGCATCCCATGTTTCATACATGCCCTCAGTTCATCTGCCTTATCCATAAGAACCCTTGTAGTGAAATAAATGCAGTTCAATTCACCAGAAATGCCTCGTTTTCTGACTTGCTCTTGCCTGCCTTTTCTAATTAACTTGCTCTCTTTAACTTCAGAACCATCCTTGTCTGTCTTGCTATCCTCACTACTACTTAGGATTCCCCCACACTGCCTTCCTACTAGTTTAAAGGCTCCCGAATAGAACTAACAAATCTCCCCACCAGGATATTGGTCTCTCTCCAGTTCAGGTGAAAACCGTCTGTTTTGAACAGGTCCCTTCTGTCCCATAAGAAATCCCAATGTTCAAAAAATCTGAATCCTTGCCCACTGCACCATCTCCTCAACCAATGATTTATCTGCCCTATCTACTTATTCCTATTTTCAGTAGCTCATGGCACCAGGAGTAATCCAGAGATTACTACCTTTGAGATTCTGCTTTATAACCTCCTACCCAACATCCTGTATACAAATGTTTCAATTCGGGTGCTCTCTGTGTACTTGCAAACTTTCAAGCCTCTGCTCACAGATATCCATTTTAAATCTCTAAGCACAGAAAAGCACATTATGTTTTAAAGGAATCATGTAATGCTTTACCCCTTAACATTTTACAAACACCAGATTCTAACTTCATGCCTCCCAATCCACAAGTACTCGACACAACTTCTCAACACCTCCCCCGAAGAAAAAAAAGAATCATCATTATGAAAATTCAGAGATAACAAGGTGTAGAGCTGGATGAACACAGCAGGCCAAGCAGCATCAGAGGAGCAGGAAAGCTGACGTTTCGGGTCTGGACCCACAGCAGGCCAAGCAGCATCAGAGGAGCAGGAAAGCTGACGTTTCGGGTCTGGACCCTTCTTTCTGAAGAAGCTCTACACCTTGTTACCTCAGATTCTCCAGCATCAGCAGGTCCTACAATCTCTGAATCATTATGAAAATTCAGATTTTTTGCTTTTTTTAAAATCTTAACTCCATTATATTACTAAATCCATAGCTCATTACTCTACAGTTACACATTTTATACCGATTCTATTACTATATAACATTGAACACTAGCATTCTCTCTTATATAAGCATTTTTTTCTTAAACTCGCAATAAAGCATCTGCGACATTTTCACGACCTGCAACGTGTACAATCTGTAAATTAAAAGGTTGTAATATGAGACTCCAAAGAAATAATCTGCTGTTTTTGTCTTTAAATCTTTCCAGAAATGTCAAATGTGATAGGTAAGCACAATTGTCTTTGATGCATTGTTTGCAACATAAACATTAAAATGTTGTAAGGGCATTAACAAACTCAGTAGCTCTTTTTCAACGGTTGAATATTTTTTCCGGTGGATATTGAGTTTTTTTGAAAGTTAACTGATTGACCTTTCAATTCTACAATCATTTTCCTGTAACAACACAGTTCCAACCCTTACATCAAAGTCGCCATTGACGCAAGCGAAGGGTTTCAAAAAAATTTGGTGTGGTTAAAACTGATGCGGTGGTTACCACTGCTTTTAACTTCTCAAATGCCTCTTGGCATTGTTCCGTCCATCGGAATTTTATGTCCTTTTTTAACAAATCCATAATGGTGCCACAACACTACTGAAGTTTTGTACAAATTTCCTGTAGAATCCACTCAATCCTAAATATTATAGCACTTCCTTCTTTGGATGCCTGGAACGCTCCTGTGGTGGGTGCCTGGAACGCGTTGCCAGCGGAAGTGGTAGAGGCGGGCACAATAGCGTCATTTAAGATGTATCTAGACAGATATATGAATGGGCAGGGAGCAGAGGGATACAGATCCTTGGAAATTAGGTGACTGGTTTAGATAGAGGATCTGGATCGGCGCAGGCTTGGAGGGCCGAAGGGCCTGTTCCTGTGCTGTAATTTTCTTTGTTCTTTGTTCCTTTGTTCTTTGAAGATGGTCTTGGAAATTCCTCAATGGCCTTTTTCTTCAAGTTCCTTGGTGGCATCCATCCATATCTGATGTTGCGCCCGAAGAATGTCACTTCCGCCTTTACAAATTCTGTTTTTGCCAAGTTTATGACCAACTTTGCTTTCCGTAGTCTCTCAAAGAGCTCCGTCAAATGCTCCATGTGATCTTTCCACAAATGGCTAAAGATCATTAAGTCATCTATGTAGACAACACAATTAGTCAATCCTGCAACAACTCTGTTCATAAGTCTTTGAAAAGTGGCTGGTGCATTTTTCATTCCAAAGAGCATTACTTTAAATTGATATAGCCCATTTGGGGTCAGAAAAGCAGAAACAACTTCTACTATCTCCAACAAGGTACTTGCCATTAGCCACAAAGTAAGTCCACCTTTGTGATGTAAGTGGCTTGTCCCACATTTTTGCACACAATCCTCCAGTCTTGGAATTGGGTATGAGTCAGATTTGGTCACAGCATTGACCTTCCTATAATCTATGTAGAATCATTGAGTACCATCAGGTTTGGGAACCAACATGCTCAGCAAACTCTACACACTTTTGACTCATGTCTATGATGTCTTCTTGGTGCGTCGCTTCCAATTCCTTCTGAACCTGCGCTGCTTTGAAAGGATTAACCTGTAGGGGTGTTGTTTTATCAGAACAGCATTCCCTACGTCAACCCCACGTACTATGGCATTAGTCCGCCCCATTCCATTTGTCCATGGGTCCTCATAGCACTTTCAATTCAGTTCTCTGTTCCTGGGACAGATAGCTCACTAACCTATCTCATTCCTTAAGGACTTCCTCATTATTCAATTTATTTGAAGGCACAAAAATTCTAACCATCTGGATTTGATCCTCACTTGGAGTGACAGCAACTAATACCTGAGATAACAAGGTGTAGAGCTGGAATGAACACAGCAGGCCAAGCAGCATCAGAGGAGCAGGAAAGCTGACTTTTCGGGTCTAGACCCTTCTTCAGAAAAAAAAACAGAGTTGGACCGGTGCCAGGAGTTTCCCCTTCCGTGGGAAGTCTGGGCATGAGCCTGCGGGCGACGGTCCGAGTTCGATGGTGACAGCGGCTTTACTCTTTCCAAGCCACGCCGCATGCAACCTGCCCGCACCCTGTTGCCCCTCTGTCTCGCCAGAAGGCAGGGTCGAGGTCCTTCCAGTCTCCCATGGGCTTTTTTTTTCATTAACTCATCCCACACCCCCCAACCTGTAATCAGCATTAATATCACTTTTTCCCAGTTATTTTCAGTTCCGATGAAGGGTCACTGGGCTTGAAACATTAACTCTATTTTGCTCCGTACAGATACTGCCAGACCTGCTCAGTTTCTCCAACATTTACTGTTTTTGTTTAAGGTGGTGACACAGATGTATATTAGTTGAAATCTTAATGATTATAAAGATACGGTTGCATGACTCGAACGTTTTACCTTAAATGAACATTTCAGGTGTTAATTCTTACCTTACTTCCATCAGTTTTGGGTACTCCTTCCACCATACCCGCCGATGTTGATTAATCAGTGTATGCTCTTTGTTTACTTTTCCTGCTTGCAAGATTTTCTGAATCTATACATAAAATAAAAGGATTAAAATAGTAAAATTCGCTATTGTTCAATCAATAAATTGCACAAGGGAATGGGGTACTGAGTCATGGAAATTGAGAATTACTGATCAATGCTAAATTATCTGACTTCAAGCAACAGTAAGAACATGACAATTGGCAAAGGACGAGAAGAGAATATGTCAGCCAAGTTTTACTTTTTAACCATCCATTTGTGAAAATTTTATTTATCTGTAGGCTTAATTGAGACAAAGATCATGAATGGCAACGATACATCAACATTGTGGATTGAATTACAAGAGTCTTTACTCTTGAAGAACTCAAGCATGAAGAATAGTCAACAAAGTAAAACAACTGAAGACTATACAGCATTAACAGAAAAAAAACTTAGCATGATTCAAAGAGAAGAAAAAAATAAAATCGTGAATCACTGCATTTCATTCTTCCCCTTCCTTTGTTACCTCCTTCAGCCTTGGAAACCTTTGCTTCAATTTCATTTTCAACCTATTTCATTCACCTCCACCATTGGTGGTCATAGCTTCAGTTGGATTGTCTGGTCCCCAAGCTGTGAAATTCCTTCCTAAAGACTCTCACCTTTACTTCCAGATACTCCTTAAAATCTGTTTCTCTGTCCAAGCTTTTCACCTTTTCTAATACCAACTTCTGTGTGATTTTTGTTATGTTATGTTAAAGGTATTATATAAATGTAGGCTGTTGTAAAACATGGTCTGAATTCAACATTTACAAAACCAAAGTTTGCAAGCTCAAGTGAGAACTGTAAACACACTACAAGTAGCAAATGGATTTGAGCAGACATAGCTCTTGCTGAGATCTGACATTGTAAATAAAACTATATCTGAGAAACTAATCTGTTCCATCCATAAACAGGATACTTTCTACCCTTCACCTCTGTTATGTCTTCCTTCTACTATTACCTCTATTCAAGCAGACAGAGTGATTATCTGCTCCTATCTTTAGCTTTTACTTAGCACTCCCTCAACTCAACAACACAAATTAGATCTGGAACTGAGTGAGATGGAGAACATCACAGTCATTTTCAACCACTCCATGGCATAGCGGAACAGTACCCTAGACAATACATTTTCTTATTAATGCAAATTCACTATATTTGATTTGATTTGATTTATTGCCACATGTACCCAGGTACGGTGAAAAGTTTTGTTTTGCGTGCAGTATAGGCAGATTATACCATACAAAGTGCATTAGGGTAATAGAACAGAACAAGGAAATTAATGTTACGGCTGCAGAGAAGGTGTACAAAGAGCAAGATCAACATTAAATTTGAAATTTGAGAGGTTCATTCAGAAGTATAATAACAGTAGGGAAGAAACTGTTCTTGAATCTCTTGTTTATGCTTTTGTACCTTCTGCCTGATGGAAGAGGTTGGAAGAGATTATAATGGGGATGGGAGGAGTGTTGATTATGTTAGTTGTCTTTCCGAGGCAGTGTCAAGTATAGATGGAGCCAATGGATGGAAGGTTGGCTTGCGTGATGGACTGGATTGTGTTCATGACTCTCTGCGGTCTCTTACAGTCCTGGGCAGAGCAGTTGCCTACCAAGCCGCGATGCATCCGGATGGAATGTTTTCTATGGTGCAACTATAAAAATTAGTAAGAGTCTTTACGGAGATGCCAAATTTCCTTAGCATCCTGAGGAAGTTGAAGTGCTGTTGCACTTTACCGACCATCGCATCAACATGGGTAGACCAGGCCAGAATGTTAGTGATCGTCACCCCTAGGAACTTGACACTCTCGACCATCTGCACTTCAGCTCCATTGATGTAGATAGGGGCATGGCCTCCACCTTGCTTCCAGAAGTCAGTGACCAGCTCTTTCATTTTGCTGAGAGAGACTGTTGGGTTTACACCACACCACCAAGCACTCTATCTCTTTCCTGTATTCTGTCTCATCATTGTTTGAGATCTGGCCTACAATCTTGGTGTCGTCAATGAAACTGTAGAAGGAGTTAGTATGAAATTTGGCCACAAAGTCATGAATGTATAGGGAGTATGATAAGGGACTGAGTACACAGCCTTGCGGGGCGCCAGTGTTGAGGATTGTCATGGAGGAAGTGCTGTTGCCTATTCTCACTGAATGCAGTTTGTTGGTCAGGAAGTCAAGTATCCAGTTGCAGAGGCTGGAGCAGAAACCTAGGTCTCAGACTTTGGGGACTAGTTTGATTGGAATGATAGTGTTGAAGGCGGAGCTGTAGTCAATGAGTAGGAGCCTGACGTAGGTATCCTTGTTATCCAGACCGTACAGGGATGATTGTAGGGCCAGGGAGATAGTGTCTGCCGTGGACCTGTTGTGTTCTTAGCGAATTGCAAGGGATCAAGGCAGGCAGGCTAGAAGGCTAGAGTTGATATGAGCCATGATTAACCTATTTATTCGAAGTATTAGTTTTAAAAAATTCCAAATCTAATATCTTAATGCATGAATAGTTCAATGCCAACATGTTGGTGAATTTTATTTAAAGAACTAGTTAATTCTGTTTATCAGATTTAAAGGCCACACACAACACAGATACTGGCAGGGGTCACTGCATTGTACACAGACATATTGTTAACAATAAACCATGTGTGGAAGATTCCAGAATGCCTTAAAATCACTACTCAACATTGTGAGTGACAATATGCCCATGCCAGTAGACTAGTTCTGCAAAACTGAATGGTGTAGCTACTGTAGAATTTTAAATCAACCAAAGAATCGACTTCCCGTAATAAAGGCTCATAAATGCATTTGTTTGCGCTTCTCTGCACTGTTCCAACAGAAAAGGCATGAGATGATCTACTACCACAGCTCTACAAATATTCATTTTGAATCAGTAGCTCGGAGATGCATAAGTAAATAGTTGTTTGACATGCCTTTGGATTTTTCCTCCAACCTTCTGAGTTAACATCTGGTTCACATATGGTCTTCATTAGATAACTGGGAGGACAAACCTAAATCTAGCCACAAAATGATTAGGTGGATTTTTCAATTAGTGTCTCAGTACTATCACACAGCTATTACAAGGTTATTCCTTTAAATCAATTGCTTTTGATAAACTGTTACATTAATTTAAATAGGCCCATAGAGCATAAAGCTTATACTTTAAAAGTTTATGCCTGAAGGTTGGCACCTCAGACAAAATAATTTATATACTACTGCATTATATGTTCAATTCCAAAATAATCATTTCAAAAATTGATCTGCTCAAATCAATTTTGTCAGATTTTAAATTACTTGTCATGATAGGCTAGCATCCAAAATGGATGATGGGATAAATTCAATGGAAATGTTTAATTTTGCGTATTAGAAACTCTTAAAAAAGATATTGGGCAGGTGAGATGTGGCAAATTCATTATAAAGGAATTAAAAATATCTTGAAACAGTAAATAAAAAAGGAATGGCAAGTGCAGAATTCAAATCACTAACAGTGATGGGCATACTCTATGTGAAAGGAACACTAAAGTAAGCACTTAAGCGGGATCGAGAGATACTATGTTGAAGTTGAAAGATGTGAAAAAGACATCAACAGGGTAGAAGGACAGGTCAGGGTCCCTTGCCCAAATAGTTAGTTCATATAGCAATGCACAGAGCATTATTACGATCCCGTAGAGACTGTTAATTCTTAAGATATATGAATTCCTCAATGATCTGTTGCAAAGAATAGCACAAGATTTGTTTTGACCAAGATGGGAGAAGTGTACTGTCTTTCTCTAGTTACACTACTCCATGGGTCACAACATCAATTTAATTGTTCACCTTGTTCTGAGACATACAAATTAAGGAAAGGAGTAGGTAATTCAGTCCCTTTCAGCCTGCTCCAGCATGCAATAAAATCATGACTGATCTGATTGGACACTCATATCCACATTATCATGCAACCCTTGATAAGCTTTCACTTCCTTGCATAACAAGCACTATCTACCACTGCCTTAAAAATATTCAATGACTCTTCGTCCACCACCTTTACAGGAACAGAGTTCCAAAGATGTACAACTGTCCCAGTTTAAAAAATTCATCTCATCTCCATTTAAATGGGTCTAATTTTTAAATAGTTCTAGTTGTATGTTCTCCTAATAAGAGGACCTCTCAAAGACCCCTCCCAACTTCTTCCAATGTCTTTTGTCAGGCAAAATATACAAAAGCTTAAACACACGTACCAACAGGCTCAGAAACAGCTTCTTCCCTGCTGTCATTAGACTTCTGAATGGACCTCTCAAATTTTAATTATAACGTTGATCTTGCTTTTGTGCATCATTTTTTGCAGCCGTGACTTTGTATTCCTTGCTCTGTTCAATCACCTTATGATGTGACTGTACTGCATGCAAAACAAAACTTTTCACTGTACTTAGGTATATGTGATAATAATAAATCAAACCAAATCTGCGTCAAGATCCCTTAGAATCTTGTATGCTTTAATCAAGTTACCTCTTACTTTTCTAAATTCCAGCGATACAAGTTTAACCTATTCAACCTTTCCTTATTAGGCAACACTCCCATTCCTTAAACCAGGTGAACAATGTTGTACACAATGCTCCAGTTGTGGTTCACCGGTGCCCTGTAATACTGATGCATAACCTTCCTACTTTTGTATTCAATTCCTCTCACAATAAATGGTAACATTCTGTTAGCTTTCTTAATTACTTGTTGCACCTGCATATCAATCTTTCCCAATATATGCATAAGGATATCCAGATCCCTCCACATCTAAGAGCTCTGCAATCTCACACCATTCAAATAAGGTGATTCTTTTTTATTCTTCAAGCCAAAATGTGCAATTTCACATTTTCCTACATCGTACTCTATTTCCGCATCTTTGCCCACTCACTTAACTTAGCTATGTATCATTTGTGACCTCCTTATGTCCTCTTTACAACATCATATGGCTAAGTATATATTGTCTACATTAGACTTTAAAAAATTAATCAGACTTTGTTAATAAACACAAAATTATTAATTCTAATAAATAAAACTTGTTAAATGAGGGTAAAGAGAAGATTAAGTTGATTGCACTCTGCAGTGATTCACTTTGGGGAAAAAAATTGTTTTAGCCAATAATGGTTTAGCTCTTGAAGGCAAAAGGGATAAGGCTTGAGACGATTGGATAGTTGTCACTGGCTATGTTGTTAGGTGTCATCAAGTAAAAGCAATTGACACTGAAATTTTGGCAGATATAGCTTGCTCAAGAAACACAGCATTAAGAAGTTGTCCTGTTGCCCTTCAAGAGGATATTCAGGTTTCACACTGAATTCACAATAAAGATGCTTCAGAAACAGGATGTGATGGTGCCAGTGTTGGACTGGAGTGGACAAAGGCAGAAATCACACTACACCAGGTTATAGTCCAACAGTTTAATTTGGAAGCACATGAGCTTTCAGAGCATAGCCCCTTCATCAAGTACAGTGAAAGTCACTGCACCTGACAAAAGGGCTGCGCTCCGAAAGCTTTGTGATTCCAAATAAACGTGTTGATCTATAACCTGGTGTTGTTGTAGACTTCTGACTTCAGAAACAGGAGATACAAGCTGAGCAGCCTGTTGTGTATTAAGCTACACCAACTGAAAACTGAAACCAAGTCTGCAAAATACTGTTCAAAGACAGAGATAAGGAGATTATTTTTCTCTCAGAGAGTTGTGCGACTTTGAAACTCTGCCTTAGAAGACAGGATCATCAAATATTTTTAAGGCAGAACATTGTGGTTAGGCAAGGGAATCAAAGGTAATCAGGGATTGATGGGAATGCTGAATGCAAACAGATCATCCACGATTTAATTGAATGTCAGAGTATGCCCCTGTGGCTAAAACATTTACTTCTGCTCCTGTTTTGTATGTTCATAAGTAAACAGAATAGCCATAAAATCCTGTCATAAAAACACAGTCAGATGTTTCACCGGAAGTGAGTTCAAGCAACCAAGCCCAGCATTCATCCAACAACTATGGGGTTTCCAATGTTGTGCTGAAAACAAGGTTCAGATTTATTTTTGCATTTACCTTTAGAAACAAATCCTGCTGTCCCCACAATCCTTCAAACTCAAGACCACAAAATTTTGAAATATGTAGACATCATAACAATTGTAAAGCTGAAGACTTTTACAGTAAAACAACTGAAATCAACATCAATGAAATAATACCTAGTAAGCAACTAACATATGAAACTACAGAACAGGGTACTCCACATTAACGTCTTAACACATCCAAAAACACAACACAGACTTATGACCAGATGAATTTCACAGGAGGTTACATTTCCTATTCCAAATTATTCCATTTTTAATTTATTTAAAAGGAGACATAACCATCCAGCAGTTATAGCAATATAAAAGATAACTGAGTGAATTGGAGGCTCAGATGCCGATTAGAAGGCATGAAGTAGTGGCTATGACTAAGATGTGGCTATATTATAATAGCTTCAGAAAATATAGGGCTTCTGCAACTGGTGTGGTGCACTGCTGACATGAACAACAATATTATTATTTGATATGTCAATTTTCTTTTGGTTTTACAGCAAATATTGAATTATTTAGAGTTGGTTATTTTTGCCCCTTTAAAAAGGAGACACTTGTTTTAACTGATTTTGAGTCAGTCATCCAAAGTTGACTGTTCAAAGACTGGAATACAAATGGTACAGGAAAGATAATTTCATCGATAAAAAATACTATTCCAACAATGGTAAGAGAGGAAAATGCAAGGAAAAGAATGAGGCCTTTACAATCTCTTGCAATTTGAAAAAGTTATAAGGAAGGGAAAGCAATCAGCAGACGCTATGATCAGAATTGATAAATGAAGATAGCACTCAAAGCTGCAATGGAAGTTATAGGCTTCTCAATAGCAGTGACCAAGTGGCGGAATGTATTAATTCATAGAGTGCAGAAGCTTTTAGCAAAAGCAGGATAGTTTAGATTCAGAAGTGCAAAGTAGCTCTAGTCAGTGACTGCGCATTTCACAGAAATTTTAGCTGATTAAGAAGAGTCAATATAGATAATAGAATGTAGTTCATGTCTCAACTTAACTGAGATTTTTAGGGAAGTGGCTAGTGGTAGAGATGGGAATGGCAATGGAATGGTGGGAAAATACCATATGAAATTTACAATAAAGAAATGCAAAGTGACTCCTTTTCATAAGAAGAACATGACAATGCAGTGGGGGAGGCAGTGGCCTAGTGGTACTATAGCTGGACTGTTAACCCAGAGACCCAGATAATGTTCTGTGGGCCAGGTTCAAATCCCACCACAGCAGATGGTAGAATTTGAATTCAGTAAATATCTGGAATTAAGAATCTAATGATGACTGTGAATCCATTGTCAATTGTCGGGAAAAACCCTTCTGGTTCACTAATGTCCTTTTGGGAAGGAAACTGCCATCCTTGGTCTGGCCTACATGTGACTCCAGACCCACAGCAATATTGCTGACTCTTAACTGCAATTAGGGATGGGCAATAAATGCTGCCTGGCCAGTGACACCCTCATCCCATGAATGAATAAAAGAAAAAAAAACAAAAGAACACAATATTAAAATGTGTGCTGCAGCACAGGGACTCCAAAATCCTTGAAGGTGGCATAGCACATTGGGAAAGCAGTTAATAAGGCATGCCGAATTCTTGCGTACAAAAGCAAATTATCCTATTGTTATAAATCACTGGTCTGATTTGAAGACAATAATTGTCCCCAATTCCGGCACTTTACTGTACAAAAGACATGAAGGCATTGGAGACGGTGCGGAAGAAATATTTAAGAATGGTTTGATGACAATAGATGTCAGTTATATGGGTGGAATTATCTCTGAGAAGAGAGAGTTGAGGAAAGGATTTTATACAGATGGTAAAAGGTATGACAGCTTGAGACAGAGTAGATACAGAGAAAATGTTCACATTTGTGGATAGGTCAAGAACCAAAGCACTCTAGTTTAAAACAATTGACAATAGAAACAGAGTTAACATGAGGAAACTTATTTTTCACAGCAAAACGTTTGGTTCTGGAATGCAATAGCTTAGAGTGTGGTGGAGGCAGAATTAGTCATGTACTTCAAAATGGAACTATATAGTTATGTGTAAACGAAAAAAATTGTAGGTCTATGGTGAAAAGTAAGGGAAGGTGGATTAGCTGTGTAGCTGATACAGAGAGATGGCATAGACATGATGAGCTTTACAGTTTCCTTCCATGCTGTAACCGTTCTATGATGCTGTATAGCTTACATGGACTACTCTTAGGCAATTGATACATTCATGAGAGTTTTAACTAAAATTTGTGAAACTAAAGACAAATTATTGACCCTGATTAGGAGAGGTTAAGTGAGCCAAATGACAACATTTTCTGCTAAAGCCCATCAATTTAAGATTATAAATCATGTATGTAATAGTTTTATGGTAGTACAGAATTTAGAAATTGCAAAAAGGGGACAGGCAATCAGAGGTTCCATACTGCACTCATCCGAATAGGACACAAGAACTTGAAAAAGGGACACCAATTGATACAGCGTGAGGAGAGGGTGCTGATGAATTGGGCCATCATTGACATGGAGTTGCAGTTAACTATCAATCTGAGTACTCAGGCCAGACAGTTAGACTCTAAATAGTCAGGGTGTTATCATGGGGATGTAGCATGGATTGGTTTTCATAACCCCTTTTCTTTTCCCATGAGAAAGGTACAATGTGTGTGCACATTTCTTTTGCCAATATAAAGCAGGGTCCTCTTTATATAAATATATTTAACTTCTAATTGACCAAAAGTATCATACTTTGAGCCTGACCGATAATTATAAATTGGTTTTTGGTTTCTTAGCACAGCCCAGATTATTTAACAAATGATTTTCAATAGTAGGCTAGCTGAAAATTTTGACCATTTGGCCAAGCCAAATGCGGGAGCTTTAGAGGGGAGACAAGTGGCTGTTGAAGATTAGAGATAATTTAGTAAAAGGTTTGTTCATTTGAAATCAGTTATGCAGATGAAAATACTTGTCTTTGGTCTCCTAATATTCCACATTCCCAAGGAAATTAGATCTCATGGGTGGAATAGTTAGTTTCATTATATCTGGTTACATACCACACTCACCTGGATTTACCTTGATTGCCTTACAGTTTCAGGAATGAAATTCTCAATTCTTTCCAAAATTGGTCACTGTATGTTTTTACATGTCATTGCATTCCCCAAGATGGGATTTATTAGATACATTAGAGGTGATACATGAGGTTCCACTCTCAAATGGGTAGGGACTGTTGGTCTTTTCTACCCTGTGTGTACAGGAAAATGGTAAGCAAGGTAGAAAAGAGAAGAACAGTGAATAGAATAACCTCTCCAAAGTTACAAACAAACAGAAATTGCTTGAGAAACTTAGCAGTTCTGGCAACATCTGTGCGGAGAAAATAGACTCAACATTTTGGATCCAGTGATCCTTCCTCGGAACTGCTCTTTTACTTTGAAACTGTCTCTATGTTGTATAAAGTTGAGTTTCTAATATTCAAGTAGCTGTATTCTTCTGGTTATCTCAAAGTCACAAGAGGTGAACAAGAAAACTCAGTTAGCAAGTTTCTAACAGTCCAAAGATTAAACATATAAATGAATTAACATTTCCATAGCTGGTATGCAGTCCAAGCTGTATTTTCTTTCAGTCCTGTTTGAGATACTGTTCTAAAACGCAGTATTCTTTTGATTTGATTTGATTTATTATTGCCACATGTACCTAGGTATAGTGAAAAGTTTTGTTTTACGTGCAGTTCAGGCAGATCATATGATACAAAGTGCATTACGGTAACAGAACAGAGCGAAGAATACAATGTTACGGCTGTAGAGAAGGTGCACAAAGAGCAAGATCAACATTAAATTTAAAATTTGAGAGATCCATTCATAGAATCCCTACAGTGTGGAAACAGGCCCTTCGGCCCAACAAGTCCACACTGACCCTCAGCACATCCCACCCAGACCCATCCCCCTATAACCCACCTAATCCACACATCCCTGAACACTATGGGCAATTTAGCATGGCCAATCCACCTAGCCTGCACATTTTTGGACTGTGGGAGGAAACTGGAGCACCTGGAGGAAACCCACACAGACATGGGGAGAACATGCAAACTCCACACAGACAGTGGGTGGAATCGAACCCGGATCCCTGGCGCTGTGAGGCAGCAGTGCTAACCACTGAGCCACCATGCCGCCCCCAAAAAATAGCAGAGCAATACGTGCATTCCCTGACCAGGAAGAGAACTCGGGCCGCGGCGGTGAGAGCGCTGAATCCTAACCACTAGACTGCCAGGGAAGGCGCCAAGTGTGCGTGCATATTTTCTCAATTACAAGTTCTATTTTTCTGCTTTATCTTGCTTAATGCGCTTCGGTGTAACCAGGGACTCTAGATTTGGCAGTATCAATCTCTCTTTGTGTAGAGAGGTCTATACTGTGCCTATAGCACCTCCCTTTTGAATATCTCACACTGGTTTCCCTTCAGTTAGCTATAACATTTGGCCGACTTTTGCCAGATTATCTCTTAAATTCATAAAGTGTACCTTCCTGATAATCCACTTTTGCCTTCCACCAATGCTGCTAAATCCAACCATATCAGGATCACCATCTGTAAAGTGGTCATCCACCACTACTTTATTCACCTACTCAGCTACATTCCCAAAGACTAAATCTCTCATTGCACTGGTTACATGCTGCTTAAAATAGCTGTTTTGAACACAGTTCAGAAATTCTGTGCCCTCTGTGCCTTTCACATTGTTTGTACCCCACATTAAATGTGATTGAGGCCCCCAATTTTTCCTTCAAATGAAACTGTCAACACTGATATTTGACAATTGTTAAGTATGCTCCACTATTTAATACAAACATGGTATTTAGTCACATCATTATTCTAAAGTTAGCTGCAAAGGCCTGAAGACCTAACCAAATGTTACGCTCCACTTATTCCCAATCAGCATAAATGTACAAAAAAAATACTTTGAAACTAATGGAATGATACATTACTTTGAAAGAACATGCTAATTTCCAGATCTAGTGTCTAGGTAGTATGTTTATAAAAGCCTTAAAACCCCACTTGCTTAACATTTGTGGGTTTCTCCTAGATACAAAAAGTGAGTCCCAAATTTCATAATATTTAAGTGATCAGTTTGTGATAACTTGAGTTACTATAAAACAAAAATAAAAATGCTAGAGAAACTCAACAGGCCTGGCAGCATCTGTGGAGAGAAAAACAGAGTTAAATGTTTAGAAGTCAGGTAACATGGAGAAGAAGCTGCTCTTGAATCTATTTCAATGTGTATGCAGACTTTTATGTACTCTGCCCGATGGAAGAGGTTGGAAGAGAGTATAACCAGACTGGAGGAGTCTTTAATTATGCTGGTTGTTTTCCCGAGGCAGTAGGCATTATAATTGGAGTCAGTGGATGGAAGGCTGGTTTTCATGATGGACTGGGCTTTGTTCATGACTCTATAGTTTCTTGTGGTCTTGGGAAGAGTAGTGCCAAACCACACTGTGATTAATTCAGATAGAATGTTTTCTATGCTGTATCAATAAAAATTGGTAAGGTTTCTACAAGGTTTCCAAGTTGTTAGGGCGATTTGGCAACTTGCTTTCTGGAAGTCAATGTCGAGAGACATGCAGAAATAATCTTCCAAGATATGTCTGAACACAAATTGATGCCTGTCTTACAATTCCTCAATGAACTAGACCAAATTGAGAACATGCCACGTAGGGAAATAAGCAAATGAAACAAAAACAGGAATTGCTGGCAAAACTCAGTATTTGTGGGAAGAAAGCAGTGATAGCTTCTCCAGTCCGGTGACTCATCATCAGTTCGTTAACTCCGCTTTCTTCCCATTGATGCTGCCAGACCTGCTGAGGTTTTGCTGGCACTTCCTGTTTTGTTTCAGATTTCCAGCATCCACAGTTCTTAATTTCATACAAGCAACTGAAGGTTTCTTTTTTATTGACTCAGGATGTGATTGATGCTGGCAGGCCTGCATTTTTTGCCCATCCCCAATTTCCATTGAACTGAAAAACTTGCTAGTCCATTTCAGAGGGGAAAAGTCAGAAGTCACATGACACCAGGTTTTGTCCAGGGTAGGCAAAGGATCTAGGCCCGAAACATCAGCCTTCCTGCTGATTTCTGAAGAAGGGTCTCGGCCTTCCTGCTTCTCTGATGCTGCTTGGCCTACTGTGTTCATCCAGCTCTACACCTTGTTATACCAGGTTTTGTCCAACAGGTTTATTTGAAATCACAAGCTTTCGGAACATAGCCCTTTCATCGTGTGACTTCTGACTTTGTCCACCCCAGTCCAACACCGGCACCTCCACGTCATTTCAGAGAGGAGTTCATGGTCAATTACAATGCTGGTGATCTGGCGTCACATGTAAGACAGACCACATTAAGATGGTGGATTTCTTTCCCCAGAGGATGCTATTGAACAAGATGGGTTTTTATAGCAATCATTTGTAGTTTCAGGGTTACAATTACGAGCTTTTCATTGCAGACTTTTTTGCTTATTGAACTTTAATTCTATCAGATGCCATGGTGGAATTTGGACCACATCATCAGAGCATGAGCCTAGGTCTCTGGATTACAAGTTCTGTGACATTATCATTATGCCATATTCTCAGTCATTGCTATACTTCTGTTTATCATTGACTATTATTAGTTGTGGTATTGAATTTTGTTGTTACTTTTGCACAAAATTGATTTACCTTAAGATCAGTGTGAAGACATGCCACCTTTTTGGCTTCAGCAAGAGCCTGAAGTTGTTCATAGTTAACTGGCTTGTACTTCTGACTTCCAAGGCCGTATTTCATTCTTATAACCAGTTTCTCTAGCAGAAAATGATTAAAGCATTAGAAATTTCAATGCAATGTCAGGATTGCTTGTGCAAGGAAAGACGAAGTACAAGAGCAAATAAAAAAAAATTGATTTTGAGTTTGACATCTTACTTCTTCCACAACACTCCAGATGTGATCTTGCCAGGATTTTGTAAAACTTAAGCATAATCTCCCTTCTTACACATTCAATTCCCTTCGCAATAAATTATAACATTCTATTAGCATTCCAAATTACTTGCTGGGCCTACACATTAGCCTTTTGCAGTTCATGCACTTATATTATTTACCTACTATTGCCTCTGGTTCATTTGGCAATAACTTTAAATAGGCATCCTCTGGTTCTTGGCTTTTCCACCATGGGAATGGTTTCACCATCCCTAATCTGTCCAGACCCTCATCATTTTGAACATTTCTATCAAATATTCTCTCAATCTTTTTTCTCTAAGGAGAACAGTCCCACCTTTGCCAATCACTCCACTTAACTCATTCTTGGAATCATTCTCATCATTCTTTTCTGCGACATCAGTATAGCGTTCACATATTTCCTGAAGTGCAGTGCTCAAAACTGATCACATATGAATAGGAAAGGTTTAGAGGGATCTTGGCCAAATACTGGCAATTGGGACTACGTCAGAATGGGATGTCTGGTCAGCATGGACGAGTTGGACTGAAAGATCTGTTTCCCTGCTGTAAAACACTAATGACTCTAAGATCATAATACTCCAGTTGATGCTGAATCTGTCTTTTGTAAAGGTTCATTAGTAGTTCTTTGCATTTGTACTCTATGTTTCTACATATAAAACCCAGGAACTCATATGCTTTTCCAAGCATTGTCTCAACCAGCTGTGCCACATTCAACAATTTGTGCATATGAATATCTCGGTCTCTCTACTCCTCCACCCCTTTTAAATTGCAACCCTTACGTTGCCTATTCTAACTCTTCCTTCCAACATGTGTCACTTTCCACTCCCCTGTACCCTTTCCATCAGTGTTGTCTTCTCAAAATCTATCAATATCCTTGTCAGAGTACACAATATTTCCAAGTTTTGCCATCTGCAAAGTTTGAACACGTACCCAAGTCTAGGTCATTAAAAATAAAATAAAATTTTATTTTGAAATCAAAATTCATAAAATCAGAAATGTTGTAGTTCTAATCCTGATTGCTGGGGAATCCCATTATATTCCTTCCTCCATTTTGAAAAACAAACACTAGGTCTGTCTCCTGTCACTCTAGCAACCTTTTATTCAATGTGCTTGTCAGCAAAGTCGAGCCCATCAACAGCATTGCCTTAATCAAATCTCTATGCTACCTCATCAAAAAAAATTATTCAAATTCGTTAAACACTTTTACACTTACATTCTTCCTGGGATGAGGGAATTATCTTATGAGGAAAGACTGGACAGATTGAGTGTGTATTAAATGAAGTTTATAAGGATAGGAGGTCATCTTATTGAAACACATGATCCTTAGGGAACTTGACAGGATGGATGCCAACAATCTTGTTATGTGAGATACTAAACTTTAAAATAAGGTGTCTCCCCTTAAAATGGAGATGAGAATGAGGTTTTTCTCTCAGAGGGTTATTCATACGTGTAACTGTCTTTATATTTTTAAAGCTGAGTTAGATTACTGATTAATAAGGGAGTGAAAAGTTATAAGGGCTAGATAGGTAACTAGAGTAGATGCCACAGTCAAATAGCCATGATCTTATTGAGTGATGGAGTAGGCTTGAGGGACTGAATGGCGTACTCCTGCTCTTACCTTGTAAGTTCATATGTTTTCTTAATTAACCCATGCTTGTCCAGGTGATTTAATTTCTCCCAAATTACCATTTCTAAAAGCTTTGCCACCAAACAAGATTAATATTGACTAGCCTGTCGTTGCTGGGCTAATTCTTATGCCATTTTTTTGAAGAGTGGTGTCATATCTGCAATTCTGCCCTTTTCAAGCACCACCCTGTATCGAAGGAGGACTGGAAGAGAACAGCCAGTACTTCACAATTTCTAACTTTATTTCCCTCAGTATCCTTGCTACATTTGAGCTGGTCCTAATGATTTATCAGTGTTAACACAGTGTTACGTTAACTCTGATTTTTTTCTTCACAGATGTTGCCAGACCTGCTGAGCTTTTCCAGCAACTTCTGTTTTTGTCCCTGCTTTACAGTATCTGCAGTTCTTTCAGTTTTTATTCAGCCTGTCTAATTTCCTTATTCTAACTAATTTTTGCCCCATCTAGTATTTCAACCATCTCTTTCATTACTGCTTTGGCAGCAGCAGCTTCATCAATAAAGACAGATGCAAACTGCTCATTTAGTACCTTAGTCATGCCCTCTGCCTCCCTGCCAAGGTCCCATTTATGATCCAAAATCAACTTTAATGCTTCTTTTTCAACATGTTTACTATTTTGATTAATATGGCTTATGTTAGTTCCTTGCTGTTCCACTTTTCACAAAATATGCGACTCTACTGTATGGTTGCAAATGTTTTTAAGTGGACATCCTGTTTGATTAACACTATGAATTTTAAATCCATTGGAATGATATTAATTATTATAAAAATTTACAAAATATATAAAATCCTAGAGTCAAAATGGAAAAATAATTAAAAATACTGTATGCGATACACTTAGAATTCAGACTCAAAACTCTTTGCAATGTTGACAATGACATTACACACAATATTGAATTTAGTACAATTTGATTAATAGTTCCAACACTATTATTGACTCTTCAGTTAACATACAAATAGTATAGCAAAAAACAGGACAAGAAAAATAATCCAATGATTACATTTATAAACAACAACTCCAAAGTACTTTTAATTAACAACTGGTCTGAACAATACATTGTAATAATGTACCATCTAATTAATGAAATGTTCTCGTGCAAAATGGTGTTTAAATTATTTGTGCATTTCCTGAATCCAATTTTATCTTCACCAGATAGTAGGAACTGCAGATGCTGGAGAATCTGAGATAACAAGGTGTAGAGCTGGATGAACACAGCAGGCCAAGCAGCAGCAGAGGAGCAGGAAGGCTGATGTTTCGGGCCTAGACCCTTCTTCAGAAATGGGGGAGGGGAAGGGGGTTCTGAAATAAATAGGGAGAGAGGGGGAGGCGGATAGAAGATGGATAGAGGAGAAGATAGGTGGAGAGGAGACAGACAGGTCAAAGAGGCGGGGATGGAGCCAGTAAAGGTGAGTGTAGGTGGGGAGGTAGGGAGGAGATAGGTCAGTCCAGGGAGGACGGACAGGTCAAGGGGGCGGGATGAGGTTAGTCGGTAGGAGATGGGGGTGCGGCTTGAGGTGGGAGGAGGAGATAGGTGGGAGGAAGAACAGGTTAGGGAGGCGGGGATGAGCTGGACTGGTTTTGGGATGCGGTAGGGGGAGGGGAGATTTTGAAGCTTGTGAAGTCCACATTGATACCATTGGGCTGCAGGGTTCCCAAGCAGGATATGAGTTGCTGTTCCTGCAACCTTCGGGTAGCATCGTTGTGGCACTGCAGGATGGACATGTCGTCTGAGGAATGGGAGGGGGAGTTGAAATGGCTCGCGACTGGAAGGTGCAGTTGTTTAGTGCGAACTGAGCGAATGTGTTCTGCAAAGCGGTCCCCAAGCCTCCGCTTGGTTTCCCCAATGTAGAGGAGGCCACAACGGGAACAGCAGATACAGTATACCACATTAGCAGATGTGCAGGTGAACATCTGCTTGATGTGGAAAGTCTTCTTGGGGCTTGGGATAGGGGTGAGGGGGGAGGTGTAGGGGCAGGTGTAGCACTTCCTGCGGTTGCAGGGAAAAGTGCCGGGTGTGGTGGGGCTGGAGGGGAGTGTGGAGCGGACAAGGGAGTCACGGAGAGAGTGGTATTTGTTTTGTGCTAAGTCCGAGTACATAATTGTTAATGTAATGCAAACCTTTCATGAGAAAAAGTAAGTAGCTTACCTTTGGCAATGAGTAATGTGCTGACTTAAAGGATATTGACATTAGAACTGTCAATATTTGTTCATTGTAAACCTGATGCAATAGTTGTCCACCTTAGACTTCTGACGATTCTTTGGCTTTAAGAGGTGTATTTTGCCCTTTTCTTTTAATGAAGAGAGGTCAAGACAGAAGTAGTGAGCGGTCTGCTTCAAGCCAATGAAGTAAACAGGTTGTGAGGCCTTGGGTTTTTTAAAAGGTTGGAACAATAGAAGCAGTGTGAATGGGTGGGGTTAAGCTCCCATCAAACCAGGAATTTACGTCTAGCTTTCAATAGCTGTTGGGGTTGTGATAGTTGCTACATCTCTCTCTCTTTCTCTTTGCTACAATTAGAAGCTTAGGTTCTCTTCCTGCTGCTAGAACTGCATGTGAGACAGTCTATTTCACTGAATTTGCCTTTTTCAAGGGCATGTTTATGGGATGGTACTACATTGGAATTGTTGCTGTTTAGTACTTAAATAATCTATCTTTCTGTTAAGTTTTCCAATAGAGTTAAGTTATTCCGATCTTTTCTTTTGTTTGTAATTTAACTACAGTGTATGAATAAACTGTATTTTGCTTCACGCCTGATAATTTGACCAATTGAATTGCATCTGGATCACAATGGCTGGCACTTGGCATTTTAAATAAGAAAAAAATTAGGGTCTAGGCTATCTCTTTGACATGTTTTGAAGGGGCTTCGTCTGATCCATAAGACTTTAAAACCTGAGCATAAATTGTCTTGTACTTAACCATTCTGGGTTTCATTAATGAAATTGCCACTGATTATTTGCTTGTTCACTAATTTTGTGTCGCCATACACAATCAAAATTATGGTTTCATGATGCCAATGTCAAATTTTATCCTATGTTTTTAACAGGTTGGCTTATAACGTTCAGGCAATTAAGTATTTAATATTTTAATAAATCTAAAACCGATTTCCAAAACATACTTAGAGATTAAGCATTGAAAATTGTTTTGCTAGCTTCTTTTTCTAAACTGTACTTCTTCTCTCCCAATAATACTGATTCATGTCAAATTAATTGGGTACCTTGCGCATGTCATTTTTTTCTTGAGAGACACCAGACAGCAATGGTGACAAATTATTTGGGCACATGACATCACAGCAACGCACAGAATTCAGTATCAGCCACTTAATAAAAATCTAGAGCAAGAACTCTAGCTTACTTCATCCCTGGTCAATGCTAGTTGTAGCAATTCTTATGTTGAGGATCAGCTAGTTCTGAACAAAGTGAAACATTAGGTCTGTATACCTCAGGCTATCTGTACCAACTTGGACATCAGAGTCAGAACTGGGAAAGCAGGAAGATTTTTCTTTTATGAAAATGTTATTTTTGAGCCATGATAGATGGCAAGGGTAGACTACCTAACTGCACTAATGACAATATCAAATTTGGATTGCATGGGTTACCAAAATGAGTAGAGAGTTACTATTAGTAAGATCTATGGTAAAATACCTGCATCATCTGCTCTGTGATTTGTGATGAACGTTCGAAGATCTCTTCCACTCATTCCTCCTAAAGAAAAAGTAGTTTGTATCAGTTTTATACACTTTTTTTTTAAAAATTCAGATAATTGTAAAGGCCACTTATTTTGGATTGTAGACTAAAATGTTGGAAAAGATATTGCTTTAAACCAACCAATTTGTGGAAGAAGTTGCAATTTTTATAAATTACCGGAACTCGTTATGAACTGTATGAACAATGTTGCCTCATTCAAATTGTGAGGGGAGAATTTTAGAAGCATTGACTCCAGGTGTGTGTTCAGGCGGTCTTGCCCAGGGAAAGTCCTTTGCTTGGTTTTTCAATTAACCAGTTGATTATTTCCTGGGCAATTGGCTACAGCCCTGGATGTGAACCACAGAACAGAAACATCCAACCTGTTAAAACCAAAAGCCCTTCAATCTCAAGTGACACAAAAAGCTCCAATGAACTATTCTCACTACTATTTTCCTGTAAATTGCTGTCTTTGCAAGTTGCCCGTTGAAAGAATAAAAGGGGGTGGGGTTGAGGAAACCACCTTCAGAGACACTGAAAGAAGCAAATTCTCAACCGGTGAATAAAATACAGCATCAGTGTGCAAACAACCTCATTTGATCAGCAGAGAATGAAAGAAAGTGGAAGAAACCTAAAGGAAACAACTCATCAACTCCTGTAGTCCAGATTGGTGTTATCAAATTGATTCTCTCTGATTTTTTATTCTTTTTCTATCCCTAGTATTCTTGTCTCTTTATGTTTGCCTGTAAGTGTATTGGCATTCTTTTCTAAAAAAAGGTAGAATTTAAGTTATAGAGTTATAAGTTGCAATTCATGTTTCTTTCTTGCCATTGGTTAAACACAATTTTGATTACAAATAGTGATTCTTTTAGTAGTGATAAAAACCAGTTGTGCATATTCCTATAACCTGAATTACACAGGTACAATTGGACAATTCAAAGTTTTAAACAAGTTTTCACATTTGTGACAAGTCCGGAAATAGGGGAGTCTGATTTCCAGTGCACTACTCCTGTGAGGCATGGCAGAACTAGAGTATGCTCAATATGAAACATTATTCTATAAATTATTGAAGCAACAACTTATTTCACATTTAGAGTTACAATTCAAATTGGAATACATTGTCATTGACCTGAAATGTTGGGTGAGATTTTAAGTTTTTCAGGTTGCTAAATGTTGTCTGCATTTTCTGTTTTTTGTTTCATTTAACACAATCATCTTTATTGTTTCCCAATCTTTAATGATTGTCAATGTAAGTTGAAGCATTAGGGCAGAATCTTAAGGGAATTGAGTGTCAAGAAATGTGGTAGAGTAGGTCTATCTCAACATCAGGAATAACATTCTGCATCCTTTAATTAAGTTCCAGTAAAGGTGAAATCCTCATGAGACAATGGCAAGTTGCCTACTAAGGGGAATTATTGCCTGTTAATGACTTTATTAACTGCAGATCTTGTCCAATTAATATGCAGCTTTCCATCATTCCAGTTGCTATGAATTTTTGTCATGGAAGTCAGAGAAAGTACTTGGCAAATTCAGTTCACTACTTGCTCCGAAGGAACTCCATGTTGAACACCAGGTACCAACATCTCAGGGCACCCCATGTACTACCCTAGACATTGGCATCTGTCATGTGTCAGCCTCTAAAAATCCTAATGAGAGAACTCCAATCCACTTACAGTAAGCTTCTGCACTTTGTTGCTGCACTTCAAGGTTCAATGGAAACTATCATTGTAACGGTCCAGCAAAAACAGTTTGTGTTCAAGGACAAGCAGCCAATCCATGGACTAGACCTGGCTTACTCTCTTCGTGTTCATTCACTTTAAGCTTACTTGGACGCTCCCAGCATCCATGCTTGCTTTCCCATTACTTGCATTTATCTGTCTTGCCCATCAGCCAGAAATACCAAACTGACAGTTCTGCTGTATTGCTGTGCCATTTAGCACAGACATGAAATCAAGAACTTTGTCATGGTTGTCAGCAGATCTCAGCAGTTAGGTCAAACAAGAAAACCTTTGGTCAGGGACTTGGACACGGTCAGTCAGCCACTTAGGGTGGTCAGAGTCAAAATCATCCTCTCATAAGGAATTTGCAGCCAAATGTCAGGCAGCCTAGTACCCGTCTTGATCCACCCTATTGTAGTCTGTTTTCCTGCTGGAATGACTAAAAGGGGCAGATGTTAAGAAAGATGAAAGTGAGTAGCATAGCGGTGTAAGAGATGAGGTTCCCAGGTGTGTCAGTAGGCAGCTAGGGAGGGCATGCTAGGATAGTGCTGTCAGGGGATGTGAATGACAGCAAGTGAGAGATGATATTATAGGCAATAGTGAGAACAGTACAGCATGAGCCTCGGTGGGAGATGGGTACAGTAGCCGAGATAAAGTGAGTGTGAATTTTTGGATAGAAAATTGTAGTACCTACACTGATGGCGTGAAGGCCACTGACCATTTTTTTACAGTTGTGTGCATTCCTCCTAAGACTGCACTGGCCTGAATGGCAACCTCAGACCAAGCTGGCATGGTGGTGTAATGGCTCTACTGTTGTTCCTGGCACCATCCTGTTCAATAGGTCATCCAGGTCTTCGCATGCAAAACAGGACACTAAATTTCCTTCTCTGCCACGTCTGGAACTAATGTCAGTAAATGTGAATGGCAGTCCTGAACAGACATAGCCTGTCAGGGTGCACAATGGCCTTTTAAAGATGGCATTAGGGTTGCTGGTCCATTTCTACAAATATGAATTGTTTCAGGTACAACAAGTGGTAAAATAGGGCTAGAATCAGATTAGAAGGACATAATTGGAGTGGAGTAGGTGGTTAGTGAGGGATGTTTTATAAGATGCGGCAAGAAGCCTCATTGGCCTTGCGGAGAGAAACTCTTCACAAAACTCAGTGAAACTGACACTTAGCCAAAAAAATAGAAAATTCAATCCTATAAATGAGTTTTAGTACTTTTACTGTTCATATTACCAAAAAAATGATAATAGAAAATTTCTTGTAATCTGAAAACTTTTAGTTATAATGCTAACATACAGCTAATTGATAAATCTGTTTTGGCATATGAGTTTTAAAAAGACTTTGGAAAAGAATCAGAACAAAATAACTTGGTTCAATGGTCTTACCCATTATAATGTTGTGACTCTAAGATGTCTGCATACTATATTGTTGTGATTCAGAAACCTTGAGAAAGTTCATTGCCACAAATTTTTGTATTGGCATTAATCTCAGCTACAAGTACCAAGTGATGATGGCTGGCCACATGATGTCTTTGGTAGAAGATAACTTGATCTTGGTGAAAAGTAAATAGTTTTATTACATCTGAGATATCGGATGTCTTTTATAAGACATTGGGCTCAACATAAAAGTGCACATTACCGTTAGCTCCATTGACTTAGCATCAGAACAACAACTTTGAAAGACTGTACAAACACTGGTAAAGACTCACAGTTCCTCCAAAGAGCAGTCATAGCAACATACAGCATGGAAACAGACCCTTTGGTTCAACTCGTCCATGCCCACCAGATATCTTAAATAAATCTACTCCCATTTGCCAGCATTTGGCTCATATCCATTTACATCCTTCCTATTCATATACACATCCAGATGCCTTTTTGACCCCTTAATTGTGCCAGCCTCCGCCACCTCCTCTGGCAGCTCATTCCATCACCCTCTGCATGAAAAAGTTCCCCCTTAGGTCCCTTTTAAATCTTTCCCCTGTCACCTTGCCCTGCCTTCGAGTTTTGGACTCCCCTACTCTGGGGAAAAGACTTTGACTATTCACCTTATCCATGCCCTTCATGATTTTATAAACTTCTATAAGGTCACCCAACCTCAGACGCTCCAGGGAAAGTAGCCCTACCCTATTCAGCCTCTCCGTTTAGCTCAAACCCTCTAACCCTGGCAACATCCTTGTGAATCTTTTCTGCGCCCTTTCAAGTTTCACAATATCTTTCCTCTAGCAGAAAGACCAGAACTGAAGCCAGTTTTCCAAAAGTGGCCTTACTAATGTCCTTCCTATCTTGATTGGCAAAGCCTAGCATGATGTGTTAACCCTTTCAAGTGCTAGCTATGTTATAAAACGTTATTCAGTGAATAAGTGAATCTTATAGCCCAAAAACGTCTCCAGTTCAATCTCTGGTCTCCACTGAGATAACAGCTACAATGTTCTTAAAAACAACTTGCATTAATATAGTTCCTTTAATGTAGCAAATTGTTCAATGGTGTTTTACAGTTAAGTACAACAGACTAAACATTTGGTCAAAGATGGAGAGTTAAACAAGTGTCTCAAAGGAAATGAGAGATGGACAGATAGAGAAATAGAAATTCTTAATTTAGGGCTCAGATCACTAAAAGAACATTCTTCAATGATAGCATGAAGAAAAGGAGGATACACAAGAAGCTAGTGTTGTAGGAAGGAAGAGCACCTAGACTGTTGTAGAGGTGGAGGAGGTTTCAAAGACAGGCAACGGAACGGCCATGAAGGGATTGGAACACAAGAATGACAATTTTAACATAGATGTTTTGGTAAACTGGGAGCCAGCAACCATAAATTGTGACAAATCAATAAGGCATGATGCAACAGTGTTTTGGATGAGGAGCAGTCCATGGGGTGTGAAGGATGGACAGTCAGCCAGGATTGCATTGCAATGTTTGAGCTCTGAGGTGACATACACTTGGAAAGGCTTTTCGGAGCAAATGGAGAGCTCAAAATGAGTGATGTTACAAAAACAGGAGTGACTCTTTCAGGAGATAATTATGGGTTTAGAAGATCCAGACAGCATCAAACAAAACACCAAGATGCAAACAGTCTGTTTTAGCTTAAGGAAGGGGTATGAAATCAATGGTTAGGAAGAAGCATAGCAAAATGGGGGATATTAAAGAGCATTTAACATAATTTTTATCTATATTCACGTGTCATGCTCTAGATTTACTAGGTTCGTACTTGTTCTGTTCCAGTCTTTCAGTTACAATAAGCAAAGACAGAAGAATAGCAAGTATGACGATGTGTTAAGACATTAAGTGACCAAGAAACTTGGACAAATGAACACATTTATTAGAAAGTTACAGTTTCCAAATCATAAAAATGTTAAGAATCATAGATAATGTAGGTTCTCATACAGGATTTTAAAGTTTAAGTATATTCTCCAAAGTAAAGGAAATGGCTAAAGTTGTTAAGTCTCAAGCAAGACCACGTTAAAATATTCCTTTCTTCCAATTGTGATGCTGGTGAAATGATAGCTAAAGAAATGTATTTGGGACAGACATCAATCACATCCCTCTGAAAAAAAAGTAGATAAATAATTGATTGAAAAACTGTTCAGAGGTTAAATATGCATGTAAAGTTATAATTGTTCGATATGCCAGAGTTAGGTTGTTAATGCTAAGTTAATTGTATCATCATGGTGAAGTTTACGCAGGTGAAAGGCATTGATTAATTAAGTACTTAGAGCACATATAAAGGAAGTCTGTTGTGTGTGTGGTCTTAAGGAGATAATGTTTTATGTAAATTGTAAGATTGTAGTTTTTAAAAAAAAAAACTGGAACAAAAAAAAAAAACTGGAACTTAATATTTGGTTGTATTTTGGCCATATGTTGTTGATCTTTGGTCACCTGGTATGGAGGGAGTAGGCAAATTGGAGGACCTCATTGTTGGTCCTCTTCTAGACCTAGCCAAAATGATCATGAACAGGTCTACATAAATGGCTGTCTGCCTTTTTGTGTGTAGTTATGTCTGCACCTGGATTTTCTTGGTAAGGGAATATGCTGTGTCCACTACTATGCTTGAGACCTTCTGTGACCAGAAAGTAATGCAAGAGGTAGAGTGCATGATATCTGCACAAATGAAGTTAACTTAATTTTCTTTTGAACTCTTCTGTCCTTTTTAACAGCCTGATGACCTTTTTAAATTGGTTTAATTGGTTGTTTTATATATTTTAAAATATAAAGAATGTTGAGGCACACAAATACAGTAAATCTAGCACTGAGTTTAAAATGTTAGTAACTAGTCTTCTACTTCCCTATATGGCTTCAGAATGAAAACACAACAGAAAATACTAACCTAAGGTAAAAACTGGAAGCCAGGGGTGGGGGATAGGAAATCAAATTTTTATGAATAATGGCTGAAAACAAATATAAATTACCCATCATGTTCTTGGAATCTGAATTTTATGGTGGCTGGGGTGAAGTATTTAAATAGTTATATGGGACTTGAGTTATGCCTTTAAACAAGGGTAAGCATAATTTCCTTTTTTTTTGTGGGGCAGTTTGGGGAGGATTAAAAAAAATTGGAAGTGAAGTATTTTGTCAGCCAGTTGACTACTTGTTTTGGATCTTCTAAGCCTCATGGATGAAATTTACTAGGAAAACCTCTTGCATACCAAATGAGGTATGGTCAAATTTATAGATTTCAAAAGTTGAGTGGTGAATAGAGCAATGTCATGGATTTATAGACAAGATTGCTGAAATAACCTCTATAATTTAGAAGGTTCTTAGTGATGAGTCACATTTAAATTGCTGTCTCTGTTAAGGTATCAAATAGTTCTTGGTCTTAACTTGTGCTCTATCTCTGAAAACAGCCTTTTGGATCAAATCCCTGCCCTTTGAAAAGGATTCCTGGGGAAGTAGTCATTTCTAGCACCTTTCACAAGAATGAGGTTTTTGCACTTCTGGCTCTGCAACAGAATTAGAGTAATATTACCAGTAATGTTCAGTTGGTGTTTGGTTTCATGCTTGTTACCTGGCTTCTGAATGAGTTAATACCTGAATTGGCAGGAATGTGACAGCAATAGTGCCAATGAAAAAACAAGTAGTTGGGGTTGAATATAGTGATGTGAAAAATGTTGAATGTCTAGTTTAATTCATTGGCACATACTATATTTTTAATCCATAATTTTTGATTGCTTTTATTGCATAAAATCAAAAGTGTTTAAAGTAGTGATTGTAACAAGGTCAGCCAGCTGGACCTCATAGAATGAGTTCCTTGATTGGGGCTGTTAATCTGGTCTAATCAGGAGCTCTGGCTGACAAGCTTGTTTAGGTTTTTTTATGGTTCCTGACTGTATGATGCAGTACTATAGAGAAGGACTATTTCTATGTCAATAAATGAGGACTTAGTGACTAGATACTCCTCTCCAGAGTTACAGGGGGTTTTGCTATAACATGTTCTGGCAACACTAATTGGCTATAAGGTGTTTGACGAATAGGGGAACACTATTTCTAACACGTCAAGTTGTGTTGGCTATGTGATTCCGTAGAGTAGGCAGCTTGCTGTCAGGAGCCCTTTGTTAATAATTTCTACAGTGAACTTGTACAATATTGTGATTGAGTTCCCAGAGAAATTCTCCCTGTCAGCCTTTCTTAAAATTGAAAAGAAGCCAGCAGGTCTGTTATCAGAAAAATTAGGGTGTAGGGAAAGTGGAAAAACAATATTCCTAACTTTCCTTTAAAGGAAACACTGAAGCACAGGAGCTGGGTACAACAGGCTGCTCCAGCAGCCTATGTAAGTAAGCAGTCAGATCATGGTTGACTTGTATTTCAACTTGATTTTTCCATCCTTGCGCCATATCCCTCCATACCCTCGGTGTGGATGGCTGACGGAGTCGAAGTTGCTATGGCAACATACGTGTATATGTCGCAGTCTGGAACTTTGGATAGTCACACGGCTGACCAGGAATCTCCCAAGCCTACACTCTGCTACTGGCAGTGTTGGAAGGATTTGCAGATTGACATGAGATCTTTAGGAGCGCGCCTTCCCTGGCCATTGAGTTCTGAGGCAGGACTTGACCTTCGATCTTGCTTACAAAAGCTTATACCTATAACAATCTCGATCTTACAAAGAGCTTGGCAGCCACTGAAGTATTAAGTGCAGTCATTGTAGAAAATACAACAGCATTCACGCATAACTCTCTCTCAAGCAACATGTGATAATGATCAGACAATCCGTAATTGTGTTGCTGACTATGATATAAGTATTGACCAGGACACCTGGGTAACTGTCCTGCACTTTTTGGAAATAGTGAGGACAGATGTGCAATCAGAAAAGGATCTGCGAAACAGCTGTCACAGTCGGACCAACCTCTTTGAACAGCTGCCGACCGTAGTGCTATCCTTTGAGTCACGCTTTTGGTGGTCTGCCCCTAACTCCGCTTTTCTCGTTGGCCCAGTTATTTTCTATAGCGTGATTTTTCTGGAACGCAACTATCGCGTTCTAGCAGAACCGCCTGTATTTTGGTTTGAGTGCGTCAACCTAAATGAATTTTACAGCATAACCCCGAAACTGAACGTTTTGGTGACGATCTTTCAATCATCACTGGATAATGACAGTGGTCGTGTCAAAATAAATAAGGGAAAAGCCTTAAACCCGCCAAAGCCAGCAACATCCTTGTAACCCTTTCAAGTTTCACAACATCGCTCCTATAGCAGGGAAACCAGAATTGAACACAGAATTCAAAGTGGCCTAACTGATGTCCTGTATAGCTGCAACGTGACCGACCCAACTCCATACTCAATGCACTGACCAATAAAGGCAGGCATACCAAATATCTTCTCTATCCTGTCTACCTGTGACTCCACCTTCAAGGAACTATGAATCTGCACTCCAGTCTCTCTGTTCAACAACACTCCCCAGGACCTTACCATTAAGTGTATAAGTCCTGCCCTGATTTGCCTTTTCAAAATGCAGCACCTCACATTTAGCTAAATTAAAATCCAGCTGCTGCTCCTCTGCCCATCTGATCAAGATCCCATTGTACTCTGACATAACCTTCTTCGCTGTCCACTACACTTCCAGTTTCGGTGTCATCTGCCAATCTACAACCATACCTCCTCTGCTCACATCCAAATCATTTATATAAATGATGAAAAGCAGTGGACTCTGCAAAGATCCTTGTGGCACGCCACTGGTCACAGGCCTCCAGTCTGAAAAGCAAACCTCTACCACCACCCTCTGTCTTCTACCTTTGAGCCAGTCTGTATCCAGTTGGCTAGTTCTCCCTGTATTCCATATGATCTAAACTTGTTAACCAGTCTACCACGAGGAACTTTGTTGAATGCCTTACTGAAGCCCGTATAGATCACGTCCACTGCTCTGCCTTCATCAATCCTCTTCGTTACTACTTCAAAAAAACTCAGTTGTTAGAGTGACACAATTTCCCACGCACAAAACCATGTGGACTATCCCTAATCTATCCTTACCTTTCCAAATACATAAATCCTGTCCCTCATGATTTCCTCCAACAATTTGACCACCATTGGTGAACCTCCAGTCTGCCAGCACCTCACCTGTGGCTAACAATGAAACAAATATCTCAGCAAGGGGCTTGGCAATCACTTTCCTAGCTTCCCACTGGGTTCTAGGATATACCTGATCAAGTTCCAGGGATTTTTCCACTTTTATGCTAACACTACTTGTGGGCTTCAAGCACTGGTTAACAAACTAGATGCAAGATATTGTGAAGTGACCAGCCATCTAGCAATTAGTTAATCCCTTCATGAGAAGAAAATGGTGGATGTTTACATGAGAAATGCACAGGGTGAAATTCCTAGCAGACTTTGCTTTGTTTAAAGAAAAACTGGAAATACTCATTAGGCAGCACCTGTGGTGACAAATAAAGCTAAGATCTTGGGTTGATGATATTTTCTGGCTTTGAAATATTAGTTATAACAGATTTTAAGCAAGTACAAAGCTGATAGATGGAACAAGGAAGGGAGGTCTGTGATTGGAGAGACTAAATAACAAATGGGACGGTTGCACAAGGCAAAAGAAGATAGTAACTGGGTAAGTAAAGGAATAAAAAATCTTGGAGTATAAATAGGACTAGTAGAATCATCACTAATGCTATGATTTGCAAAATAGGGGACAGATTACAATCCAAAATTAAACTCCACATTGGATACTTAAACTTTGGGACTCAACCTGAAAGTGATGTGCAGTTTGTAAGTTTTGATTGTACTTCAGTCCAACAATGGATGGTTAAGGACAAAGACAAGAGTTGGCATCGTCTCAGAATTAGTTGATTTTAAGGTACAATTGAGGTATCCACCAGAATGTTACTGTGGGAATATTTCATTTTTGGTTTGTTTTGAATGCTGAAAAGGGAGGGAATAGAAAGATGTTTGGATAAACTAATGCTGGAAGAGGTGGTAATGACAGATGTTCAATTAAATTTGGAGATTGTGGAAGGGGAAGAGGACAAGAAGAAACTAATCTCCCCAGGAGGGGGAGAGAGAGAACAAATATAGGAAATGGAACAGACACTACCCTTTTCGAGCATCTTTATTAGGTCAATCTACGAAGACTAGTAATTAGGCTGAATGTTTGGCGTAACATTTAATCAACGGGATTTGAGAGAAATTTAACAATGTACACTTAAGAAGCTACTTATTTATCAATCACCATATCTTGCAATGAAATTGTCAATGGTAAAACGCCGGTTTATCTTGGCTCCAATATTTATCTTGGTTTCACAATGCTAACGTGCATCATCCACAAAAACATTCCGGAGCGAAAAAAAAATCAGTTTACTGGGAAAATAATTTACCATTACTTCCTCCTTTTTACTGCCTAAACTGGTGACAATTTGACTCACATCACAGAAGTCCTGGCAGCTGTGATCACATCTCGGATTGATGGGTGAGCCTTTCCCAGAGGCGAGTTCCAGTGCTGGGGGAGCCAGGTGAGCTCGCTGTAGTGGAGGAGGCCGCACTCACCTTGCTATCTTTCTCACTCAGCCGCGGATTGTTGACAGGCGATGCCGCGATGGCAACCAAGTACACCTTTCCCAATTGGCTGATTTCGCAGGGGCAGCGCCCAATGGAGGCGAGGGTAGCTGGTAGGCTGACCAATGCGGCCAAGCCGTGCCCGAGAGCAGGGCGGTGACGCGGGGCCGATCGGTTCCAGCTTCTTCTCACCCTTCGAGTTGGGAGTTGGGAGTTGGGAGTTGGGAGATGTGAGAGTGAGCGGTTGTGGTTGCGGTTGCTGGAGAGGGGCTTTTGTCCCCTTCCAATCTTTTCTGGTGTTTCCTTTCGAAGTGTGGCCCGGTCAGCCAGAGCAGTAAGTGTTTCGGTGTAAGTGAGGAGTATGTATGTGTGGGAGCGAGCGAGCGCGAATGAGCAGGGAGCTTGGTTCATGAGTCACAGACAGGTGTTCGCACACCCGTGGGCCAGAGGAAGGTGAGAAACGTTTCATGGGTGGCTGGGATCCAGAGCTGGCGTGTTTTAATCGTCTCCAACTCCTGCCACCCTTCTCCTGTTCGTGTCTCAATGTTCAAAGACCAGGGACGGAACGATTTCCATGACCATTTGGTTCCTATTGTTCTTGATGAAAACCGAGGCGAGAATACCCACGAAATGATTCATTTCAATTAAAAATGGTGAGGTGGTTTTCCGCGATTGCGGACTGTTTCACTTGAATGAGTCCTTCCCGCAGTGAAGGTGTGGCGGCAATAAAATGAAATTTTCTATTGAGGTATAACTGTATTTTGATTTCGTGTCCTTTTTTTGGCTACGTATTTTCTTCCCTGCCCCTTGTTTAGTATATTTTTCAGTGCAGTCATAATGGGATATGGCCACTGTTTAGAAAACAATCGAAGGGGGTTTGAGCGCTTATTTTGCATCATTATTAGGAAAAATACGCCTTTGCGCCACTGTGCTGCATTGGCTGTACTGGTCTGTCGAGAATACGATCCTTGATTGTTAATGGTGATAAACCAGTCCCTGTGCGGTAACTGGGCGTTACCAAATCTGTGTGTGACTGTGGTTTCTGTTTAACTTTCTACCGGTTAGTAGACTTGTGTTAATATCGAATATTCTTAGTTGCTGCAATTTTTTTGTATTTAAGTAATTCTGTCTGAGACACTGCAGAAACCTAAAGCGGAGCATTGTCAACTGCACATGTATATCTATTCTATCCTTTGATTTTGTTATTGAAAGACATTTTGTAGGCGTGATACGAATTGGGTAACTTAAAGGAAAGTCGTATTTCCAGACAGTTTTAGTGAGTTTTCACTTAATTAGCAAAACGCCAGTTTTTTTTCTTTTGCTTGTTTAAAAGCTAATAAAATTACTTTGTACAACAATATTTTTCTATAGGGAATTTTACAGAAGTCACCTTTAGTAGACAGGTTCCTTGTTCAGACAGCATGCTGTGTTTCTCAATTTAACTTATTTGCTTTCTTTGCATGTATACTGTATTTATGAATAATGTACTTTGATTTTTCTGCTGAGTTTAAGTTGTTTGGACCACCTGTAACAAGTCTTGCCCCAAGTGAAAACAAATCAAATCTTGCATTCTCTTTTCTTTTAAAAAAGGAGCTATGCAGGGATAGAACAGATAAGCAGAGTATGCAAGATGCAGGGTCTTTTGTTAGATTTCCAGATGTGGCATTGTAGGGAGAGCAGCAATAATACCAGTTGCCTCCTAAATTTAACTTGCAGTTGAACCAAAAATGGTGGTGTCAGATTACAGTGTTGAGCAGAAAAAAGATATTGTTTCTTGTGTGCTTCAACTTTTATGAATATTTGTGTGGTGTAGTGAACAGTGAAGAAGTTTATGAAAAGAACAGGACCTTGATCAGCTGGGCCGAGGAATGGCAGATAGAATTTAACTCTGCATAAATGGAAACTGTTGCATTTTGGAAGGCAAACCGGGGCAGAACTTAATTGTAGTGTCCTGCGCACTATTGCCGAACTAAAAACCTTGGGGTGCAGGTTCATATTTCCTTGAAAGTGGAGTCCCATGTACACAGGCTAATAAAGAAAGCATTTGATACACTTGCCTTTATTGGTCTGTGCATTGAGTATAAGAGTTGGGATGTCATATTGCAGCCGTACAGGACATTGGTTAGGTCACTTTTGGAATGCTGTGTTCAATTCTTGTCTCCCTGCTATAGGAAAGATGTTAAACTTGAAAGGGTGCAGGAAAGATTTACAAGGATATGTTGCCGGGGTTGGGGCATTTGGGGAAGAGGCTGAATAAGCTGGGGCTGTTTTCACTGGAGTATCAGAGGCTGAGGGATGAGCTTTTGTAGAGGTTTGTAAAATCATGAAGGGCATGAATAGGATGAATAACCGAGGTCTTTTTTTCCCCCAGGGTAGGGAAATCCAAAACTAGAGAGCATAGGTGAGAGGGGTAAGATTTAAAGGGCCGTAAGGGGCAACTTGCTCACACAGGGTGTTGGGTGTATGGAATGACCTGCTGGAAGAAGTGGAGGCTGGTATAATTACAACATTTAAAAGGCATCTGGATGTGTACATGAATAGGAAGGGTTTGGTGGGATATGGGCCAAGTGCTGGCAAATGGTACTAATTTAATTCAGGATAGCTGGTTGGCATGGATAAGTTTGACTGAGGGTCTGTTTCAGTGCTGTACAACTCTAGACTCTATAACTGCAAATAATGATCTTAAATAAGTAATTTATGCAATGATGTCAATTTATGTCATGTTTATTGTGACCCAGCTGGTCATACTAGTAACTGTAGTGCCTACGTGCCATCTCACTGCATTAGTGACTACTTCCCATCATTCTGAAGTACTGACAAGAACAGGAGGGGCTACTTAGCCCCTTGGGTCAGATCTCATTCAATGGGTGTCTGTATCTTGCCCTTGTAATTGTATCCGGTATTATCCATTCCACATGGCAGCTGGTGCTGAAATGTGCAACTATGTGTCTAAACACATCGCTATCTATATTGAGATAACAAGGTGTAGAGCTGGATGAACACAGCAGGCCGAGCAGGAAAGCTGACGTTTCGGGTCCGGACCCTTTTTTTGTCAGCTTTCCTGCTCCTCTGATGCTGCTTGGCCTGCTGTGTTCATCTAGCTCTACACCTTGTTATCTCGGATTCTCCAGCATCGGCAGTTCCTGCTTTCTCTCTCGCCATCTATATTGTACTAGATTGGCGATTGGCTATTGGCTATTCTATCTTTTCAACTCTTTTTATTCTGGGCATATTGAAACAAATACAGTATAAAAATAGGATAGAAACAACTTTCTTATTTGGAATATTTCAACACTGTCGTCTCAAATGTCTGCACTTTCTAAAGGATACAGAGAGGTTGATTAAACATGACTGCTTCCATGCTGGTAACTATTTATCAATTCTTCTGTTGTTATTTCATCCTCTAGGGAAGATTCTGTCTGCCTGAATACTGAAGCTAATTGGCCTGTAGTTTTCTGGATTAGTTTTAGGGATGCTTTGTCTCTATAGTGCTGGCCACAGGTATTTTGAGTTGTAACTACAGTTTTATGCTCTTACTGTCTGCCAATGCATTGCCACTTTTTTTTAAACAACCTATCCAATGTGCTTTTCAGATTTGCAATTGGCCATCTAATGTTGATTTGATTCTCAGCAAATTCATTTTACTGAAAGATATATTTTGTGTTTGGGGTTTTGAAAGGGTAAAGTTTTTTAAGGTGCAAGAGTTTAGAAATCATTTCTTTCAACTGTTCTTGTTAAAATGAAGTGTCACGATGACCAGTCCCCACCTGCCCCCGCCTCCACCTGCATCCACCTATCACCATCCCACCTACCTTCCCCCAGCACCAACCTACTCTCTCTTTATTTCCCAGTGCCCTTCCCCCTCTCCAGTTCTGAAGAAGAGTCCCAACTCAACATCGACTTTCCTGCTCCTGTGATGATGCCTGACCTGCTGTGTTCCTCCAGCTCCACACTGTTGACTCTGACTCCAGCATCTGCAGTTCTTGGTACCTTTTCCTGTTGTTTGAAAAGCCTGGTGTGAATTCTTTAGACCTGAGGTAACAGTCGGTTATGCAAACTGGTCATTTTGATAATCTGAGATGGTAGGAACTGCAGATGCTGGAGAATCGGATAAAACAAGGTGTAGAGCTGGGTGAACACAGGCCAAGCAGCATCAGAGGAGCAGGAAAGCTGATGTTTTGGGCCTAGATCCTTCTTTAGAAGTGTTGATCCAGCTCTACACCTTGTTATTTTGATAATCTCATTGGGATTTTATGCCATTATAAATTTTAGGACAGATGATGGAACAATCGTTAGTGCACTGTCCTTTGGTAAGTCATGACGCTACCTTTTTGTGAATTTTGTACACTTTGAAGATTTTGCAACCAGAGTCTTCCACTAGGTTTCTCAGTTGGTTTACTTTTAAGCCTTTGTGTCTGTTCAACCTATTATCCAGTGAGAGAATCCCCTTCTACTCACCACTCCTACATTTTTGTTCTTAAAGCCTTTCTTCATTTTCTCTTAAGTGTTTGTGGTGCCCATCTAGTGGGGCTCAACTATAGAGATAGTAAGAACTGCAGATGCTAGACTCAGAGACGTGTGGAGCTGGAGGAGCACAGCAGGCCAGGCAGCATCAGAGGAGCAGGAAAGTTGACGTTTTGGGTCGGGACCCTTCTTCAGAAATGGGGGAGGGGAAGGAAGCTCCGAAATAGAGAGCGGAGGGGTGGGGCTGGGGAAGGTAGGTGGGATGGTGATAGGTGAGTACAGATAGACAGTGTTGGGGATTGGTCAATGAGGTGGGAGGAGCGGATAGGTGGGAGAGAAGGTGGACAGGTTGTGTCAGGTCAAGGAGGCGGGGATGAGAGGGATGTTGGAAATGGGATGAGGCCAGGGGTGGGTAGGTTTTGAAACTGGTAAAGTCCACATTGCGACCATTGGGTTGTAGGCTCCCAAGGCAGAATGAGGTGGTGCTCCTCCAGTTTCCGGGTGGTGTCATTGTGACGCTGGAGGAGGCCCAGGATGGACATGTCACCCAGGGAGTGGGAGGGGGAGTTGAAATGGTTCCTGACTGGAAGGTGTTTCTGTTTGTTGCGAACAGAGCGCAGGCGCTCTACA
The DNA here is from genome assembly GCF_021869965.1 of Rhincodon typus. Classification (NCBI taxonomy): domain Eukaryota; kingdom Metazoa; phylum Chordata; class Chondrichthyes; order Orectolobiformes; family Rhincodontidae; genus Rhincodon; species Rhincodon typus. The sequence continues at coordinate 53,668,074 of NC_063338.1, forward strand.
GAGCGGTCTCCGAGCTTCTGTTTGGTCTCAGCGGTGTAGAGGAGGCCACATCTGGAGCAGTCGATACAATGGACCACATTGACAGATGTGCAGGTGAACATCTGTCTGATGTGAAAACTGCACTCAACTACAGCTGTTTTTGGACCAAATATTATTGAAATGAAGTGCCCAGATTGCGCAAAAATGAAACAAAACATCAGATTTAATGTGTATTAATCAGTGCATTTGGGCTATAGGTGTTTTATTTGTGTTTTGAGTTCTGCATAGGGTTGCATCGCAAATTCTTAATTGCTAACATTGCCACAGCTAAACCGTATAACCATTTTTAAAAAATTCTTGTGATCTGGGTGTTCAT
>NC_063338.1:53668928-53680404 GCF_021869965.1 Rhincodon typus
ACCTGTTCTTCCTCCCACCTATCCCCTCCTCCCACCTCAAGCCGCACCTCCATCTCCTACCGACCAACCTCATCCCGCCCCCTTGACCTGTCCGTCCTCCCTGGACTGACCTATCCCCTTCCTAACTCCCTACCTACACTCACTTTACTGGCTCCATCCCCGCCTCTTCGACCTGTTTGTTTCCTCTCCACCTATCCTCTCCTCTATCCCTCTTCTATCCGCCTCCCACTCTCTCCCTATTTATTTCAAAACCCCCTTTTCTGATGAAAGGTCTAGGCCCGAAACGTCAGCCTCTCTGCTCCTATGATGCTGCTTGGCCTGCTGTGTTCATCCAGCCCTGCACCTTGTTGTCTCAGATTCTCCAGCATCTGCAGTTCCTACTATCTCCATCAGGAACATATACTTTTAATCGATAAGTATGCAACTGTCTCTATTGCCATCTTAACGTAAAGAACACAAAAGGCAGTAACTTTGAGCAACCACCCTCAGAATTTAGACCAAGAGGACAAAGCTTTACAAAATACTGCTCCATTGGAAGTCAAAAATCACAGAACTGATGAATAAGGAAGTTTTTTTCCCTTCCCAAAATCTGCTCTAAGAAATCTATCTTTTAGGAGAAATACCACCACCTACTCAACTACAGAAGTCATTGCAGCTGCTGGATTTGACTTCTTGCATTAACCTCTTCATGTCAGCAATAAGGGTTCATGCAATGGGTCCTAACTGTCTAAGAAACTCCCAAAGCATCTTTGCTACAAATATCCTGGTTTTATCTGTAATTGTTGGGAGTCTTGGTTCTATAGTTCTTGTTAATTTCACCTTATCTCTAAAGAGCTCTGAAATAGCTTTTAACAAAGTGACCTATAACTTGCTTAAACGAAAAAAAGAAGTGTGACTGCTAATCTATTTAAATTTGATATTACAAATTAAAAAAAGGAGGCTATACAAGTCATATTAACCTATGGTTTGGTGAACACTTAATGGACACACCTGGTGCTCATGACAAACAAATTCATTCCTTAAATCAAAAATTTCTGATCTTGTATTTTTCCATCACAAAGACTACTGATACCCATTTCCATCTCTAACATCAACCAGCTTGCATATCTACCTCAGACCACATTGCTGAAATCTTCCTCTGCTTATTAGATACTTCAAAACTACTGTGATCAGTCTCTGGAGTGACTCCAATGTTGACCAATCAAGTTTTTAAACTCATTCATAGAGGTAGGCATTACTGGCTAGGTCAGCAGTTACTGCCCATCACTAATTGCCCAGAGCACAGTTAAGAGGCAACACATTGCTTTGGGTCTGGAGTCACATCGCAGATTTCTTTCCCTAAAAAGCCACGTGAACCAAACTGGTTTTTACAACAGTGGTTACATGCACACCTTTTAATAACTTGAATTTAATGCCGGTTTAATGTGCTCAAATTTCACCATCTGCCATACAGGGATTTCAACACATGTCCTCAGAACTTTAGCCTGGAGCTTTTAGATTGTTAGTCTAGTTTTTCCCCCACATTGTCTCACCTGGTCTCTACCCATATCACAGTACCAAATCAGCTCTGATCAGTCACGAATGCTATGCAATGGTGACAAAAGTGAACATTTCTCCCTTTCCTCCCCCACACCAAGTCCTCTTGTACCCAACTGCAGTCTTTAACACAGTTGACCAAACCACCCTCCTTCAGCACCTCTTCCCCCTGTCATTCAGCTGGAAAGGGATTTCTGCCCCATTTATGTGCTGCCATTCAGTGATACATTCCAAAAGAACAGTGCTAGTTCTCCTATATACACCAGCAACATACAACTTCACATCACCTTCACCTCCCGCACACTAAATCAGACTATTATTCTCAATGAAAAGAAATTTCCTCCTAATGGAAGACAGAAATGCTGCTGTCACTGCTCCAGGCTACTCCCTAGTGACGTGTTCGAACCCCCTCTCGGGCAATAGTCTGAGAGCTGAATAGGCTATTTTCCTTGGAGTGTCAGAGGTTGAGGGGTGATAGAGGTTTATAAAAGTCATGAGGGAATAGATAGGGTAAATAGCTAAGGTCTTTTTTCCAGGATAGGGGAGTCCAAAACTAGGGGGCACAGGTTTAGGGTGAGGGGAAAAGAGATTTAAAAGGGACCTAAGGGGCAACTTTTTCATGCAGAGGGTGGTGCGTGTATGGAATGAGCTGCCAGAGAAAGTGGAGGAGGCTGGTACAATTACAACATTTAAAAGGCATCTGGATGGGTATATATGATCAGGGAGGGTTTAGGAGGGACATGGGCCAAATGAGACTAGTTTGATTTAGGAAATCTGGTCATCACAAATGAGTTAGATCATAGAATCCCTACAGTGTGGAAACAGGCCCTTCAGCCTAACAAGTCCACACCAACCCATCCCCCATAGCCCAATTAAGCTCCACATCCCTGAACACTATGGTCAATTTAGCATGGCCAATCCACCTGGCCTGCACATCTCCTGACAACTTTATTGATTACTGCTTTAAAAATCTGTACATTGGAAGTCAAGTTAAAAAAATCTTTAAGATGGAGGTCACAACTGGCCAGGTTTGTTACAGGTAACTACTTTAAATGCTACTGAACGATAATACCAAAAGGACGTATTTTAGAATGTATTTGGCCCCAGGCAATGTAAGATGTCCTTTTAAATGCAAAACAGTATTTTCTGCCTCAACAGGGAACCACCTAGCCTGTATTGTGGGAGGAAACCCATGCAGACATGGGGAGAACATGCAAACTCCAGTCACCTGAGGGTGCAATCGAACCCGGGTCCCTGGCTCTGAGGCAGCAGTGCTAACCACAGAGCCACTGTGCAGCCCCCTATTGGACTGAAGGGTCCGTTTCCATGCTGTACATCTGACTTTATGCCTCTATAAAGCTAGTCTGCTTGCAACCTTGGTGTCATGTGATTCTGACAAACTGTCACTCATTCATGCCACCACTAAGATTACCTAACGTCACTCAACTTCATCAGGTTCAGCTCGTCTGCTACTAAAAAATTCACATGACTTTACCACCTCTAGATTAGACCATTCCAATACACGCCTCGCTGATATATTTATCTTCCAATCTAGAGATCATGAAAACTGTTCTGTCTTAAGTTGCAAATAGACTGAGTAACGTTTTACAGAAGGAAGCCAATGGCCCATTCTGTCTGCACAACTTAAAGATGGACTATACTAATTCCATATTCCATCCTTTGGACTATAACTCTGGAGGCTATGGCTATGCAAGTGAACACCTAAAACATGGCTAAACGTTACATGAATTTCTGACTCAATGACTTCTTCACACACCAAGCTCCATACTCCCATCAGTTTCCAAGTGAAAAAACTTCACCCCAGCTTTTGTCTTAACGTAAATCTATGCTCTAGTTGCTGATCCCTCAGTGATGGAAAAAGTTCTCTTATCCATCCTACCCCTCAATCTTGTGCTCGTGAAGTCTGCTCTCAGTCTTCACAATAACCACAGGCTATCCGATCCTTCCTCCACTGAGCTGGAAGCTCTGGGCAATCAAATAAATCTCCTCTGCAACCTCCAGTGCAATCACATCATTCCCATCACGTGATGACCAAACCTGCACAGTACTCCACTTGTGGAGTAACTATATATTTTTTTTTTAAAAAAAAATGAGTCCTGGTATAACCTCATTGCTTTTGTATTCTATGCTTCAGCTGAGCTTTCTTAATCACCTTACGAATCTGCCCTGCTACTTTAAAGATCTGTGGATATGCACACCAAGATCCTTCTGATCTTCAGTAATTCAGTAGAAGTCGTTAGTTAAAGGGAACAAAAGGATCAAAAACAAGGGGACATAACTTTAAAAACGTGAAAGGCAGGAGGTTGAGGGATTTGAGAAAATGGGTTTGCACCCAGGAGGGTGGTGGGGGTTTGTAATGCACTGACTGGAAGGGTAGTTGAGGTAGGTAGCCTCAACCTTTTAAAAAGGTATTTGGATGAACACTTGAACTGTCATAACATTCAAGGCTATGGGCTCAGCATGGGAAAGCGAACTAAATGTAGGCAGTAGTGTATTTTTTAGCAGTACAAACCAGATAGACTGAAGGGTCTCTTCTGTGCTGTATGATTGAGAGATTCCAGACTTCAATGCATATTGCAATATTTTGCCTTGTTAGCCCACCACAAGTGTGTTACTACTCTTTTCCAGGATAAATTCCATTTATAATACAATGCAGCACAGGAACAGGGCCTTCAGCCCTTCAAGCCTGCACCGATTCATAATTCTTTAGACCCAGTATTTAGCACCCATATGTGGTATCTATCCCTCGGTTTGCCTCACGTTCATGTATCTATCAAGATATGCCTTAAACGTCGATGTGCCTGCTTCTACCACTAGCATGGCATTCCAGGTACCCACCACCCTGTGAAAGACTTTCCCCGCACTTCTCCCCTAAACTTTCTCCCTCTCACCTTAAACTTGTGCCATCTTGCAGCTGACCTTTCTACCCTGGGAAAAAGCTCGACTATCCACCCTATGCCTCTCAATTTTGCAGACCTCTATCAGATCACACCTCAGCCTCCATCTTTCATCCACGTGGCTATGTTTGACATAGTCCAAGCTGTTCCCAGTCTCTATACTCACTGGCCTGCTGCGCCAATTCCCACATTAATTTAAACCCTCCTTGCCAGGATATTGGTGCCCCTCCAGTTTAGGTGCAACACGTCACTCTTGTACAGGTCCCACTTTGCCTGAAAGGCACCCCAATAATCCACATATCTGAAGCCCTCCTCTCTACACCAGCTTCTTAGTACAATTGAACACGTGGCTATCTCTGTTCCTAGCCTCAGTAGTACATGGCACAGGGTGTAATCTTGAGATTACTACCCTAGAGGCCCTACTTTTTAAGTTTACTACCTAACTGAGATGTCATTGCAAGACCTTGTCACTCTTCCTATGTCCATGTTGGCACAAAGGACAATGACTTCTGTCTGTTCACTCTCCCATTTCAGGATCCACTGTAATCAGAAACATCAATGACCCTGTACCACAGAGGCAACATAACATCCATCCACTGCTTTGACTAGCTGACTAGTCTATTGATATCCTCCTGCAGTTTACGAATATCCTTTGAATTATTTAGTATTCTACCAAACTTGGTGCCCCTGGGAGCTTCTTAAATCATATGTCATACATTTAGGGTCAAATCAAATTATGTACACCGTAAACAGTTAAGGGCCCCAGCACTGGGCCCTTTTCTTGCATCTGCCACGAGGGACCTTACCAAAATCCAGACTAAATGTCAAAGTAGACCACAACAAATTTACAGCTCTCTTCAAAACTCTGGTTACCTCAAGAAACTAGTGGAGTGACAAATCAGTACTGGGACCACAACAATATATAAATAAAAATGACTTGGATGATGGAAGTGAATGTACTATCACCAAGTTTGCAGAGGACAAAAATATGCAGCGAAGCGAGTGATGAGGGTGACGAGTCTACTGGAGGGATGGAGACAGGTTAAGGAGTGGGGGAAAATCTGGCAGATGGAATACAGTGTGCATGTGGTAGAAAGAACAGAAAATCTAAACATTGTTCAGATGGAGAAAGACTGCAGAAAGCTGCAGCATAGAGAAATTTGTAATTCCTGGTGCTTTAAATCACAAAAAGCTAGCATCCAAGTTCAGCAGGTAAAAGGGAAGACCATTGGAGGCTGCACTGAGGATGTTACCCAGCATGGTAACGAAACGTCTGCAATACAAGAAACCAGCTCGGCGAGCCAACCAACCTCAACACCCACAACCCGAGCTATAAATCTACTCTAAAACCGTAGGGAAGACAAATGGACTGTTGGCTTTTATTCAAAGGGAATCAAGTATAAAAAGGAATAGTATTGGCAAAACCTTTCTCAAGTCACTATAGTCAGCACAACTGGAATACTGAACAATTTTAACCTTCTTATTCAAGGAAAGATACACTGGCATTGGAGGCTGTGCAGAGAAAGTTCATTTGCTTAATTCTGGATATGGAGGCATTTTCTTATTAGGAGAGGTTGATTAGGTTGGGACAACACTTCTTAGAATTAACAAGAATTGAAAGGTGATCTGTTGAACCATACATGAATATTAGCAGACTTGACAGGGTAGATGAAGAGATTGTTGGGACTTGTGAACTAAGGTCTCACCCCTTTAGGAGAGAGATAGGAAGAGGAATTTTTAAAACATTTATTCACAGAAGACGGCATTCAAGAGTCAGCCACATTGCTGTGGGTTTAGAGCGACATGTAGGCCAGACCACAAAGATGGTTGTTTCCTTCCCTAAAAGGACATTATTGAACTAGATGGGGTTTTCTACTAATCTAGAATGGATTCACGGTCATCATTAGACTCTTAATTCCAGTTTTGTATTGAATTCAAATTCCATGATCTGCCATGGCATGATCTGAACCTGGGTCGACAGAACATTACCTGGGTCTCTGGATTAACAGTTCAAGAAGAATATCACTAGGCCATTGCCTCCCTTTCTTCTTAGATTAGAATCTTAGAATCCCAAGTGCAGAAAGAGGCCATTCGGCCCACCGAGTCCACACCAACCTTCCAAAGAACATCCGTCCCAGATTCCTGGCACTCTGAAGCAGCAATGCTAACCACCGAGTCACCATGCCAACCAAAGAATAGAGGATAGTGAATCTGTGGAATCCTTTACAGCAGAATGGTGTTGAAGCTGGTTCATTAATTATATTCGAGGCTGGGACTGAACATTTATCAGTAGTACTAGGATCATGGGTTATGGGGAAAAGGCAGGGAAGTGGAATTGAGGATTATCAGATCTGCCATGATCTCATTAATTGACAGAGCAGACTTGTTGGGGCTAAATTGCTTACTTCTGCTCCTACATCTCATAGTTGCGCCTTTGTTTACCTGAGTCTCAAGCTTCGGAATATCTATTCTATAGGCCTTTCCCTCTTTCCTCCAAGATATTCCCTGTAGACAGCTTCTTGGACTAAGCTATAAATGTACAAAAAAAAAAGTCTGCCGATGCTAGAGATCTGAAACAAAGAACAAATTGCTGGCAAACTCAATAAATCTGGCAGCGCCTGTGGGAGGAAAGCAGAGTTACCATTTCAAGTCTGGTGACTCTTCCCGAGAATCAAATGTTTGATCATCTGACCCAATATCGGACAGATCATGCTGGTTTTAAAAAGTTCTTGAGAAGCATCTTAGGATATTTTGTTATGATAAAAAAGGAACCATTGGATTGTTTTTCATGTTGACATCCTACCCTCTATAAATTTGTCAAGTCCAGACTGCTTATCCCCTCATTCCTCGGCCAATTTTAAGTAAGTTCGGCATGTCCACCACCTCTTATTTGTGATGCAATGACCTCAAATTCCCAATGTTTTCAATTTTCACATTTATGCTAAATTGTTCCACAGCCTTGCCCATCAATTAATTTAATTTCTTGCTGTCCTATAATTCTACCACTCCCAAGTACAAAACTCTTTCAATTCTGGCATGCATCCGCCATTCCCTTCATCCCACCCTCACCTGTTGAACCCCTACAATAGGTTACTCAGACATTTTCTTTCAAGCTTCCTTCTGTAAGATCACCTTTATCCAACCATTTGGTCACTACTCACATCATCTTCATTTTTGTTTGGAATCTACTTTTAGTTTGATTATTACTCTGAAGTGTCTTGTGATTTTTTTTCATTAAAAAAGTAAAATACAAGTCTTCTGCATCAAGTCCAAACATTAAACCCAATATTTAGCTCTGAAGAATGTGGTTGGTGGTCTCCAAAACAGCCAAGGAGAAACAATTGTGCAAATACCTACACAAGAATACTTTTTAAAAAAAGCTTAGCTATTCCTCTAGTACTTGAAATGGTACTGAACTAACTAATCTACACTGCTGTTAGTGGCAAGTCATTGAAGCAGTTGCCTGGCTGCTACAACGGTCTCTCATTCTTCATTGAGGAAGGCAGGAGGATAAATTTTCCAGCTGTTGGTAGCTTTCCAATCACTGGTAGAGTAGGAAATTTACCTGTATCCAATAAACTAAGCCAGCTGTTGCTCAGTAGACAGGCTCAAAAAAGAAGTACTTTCCAAAAGTACCAAAATTGCTGGTGGCCAAAGAAAAATACTACAGTATAAAACAAATTTCAAACAAGATGGGCAAGGAAGGAAAACAAAAGGTGCAGAAATATTTCTTACACAAAATGTAATTAGTGTAGCAAAAAGGAAACGCACAATACCAACTTAGAAAATGCCATCAAGTCAACATCTAAAGTAGCTAACAGTTTAAAAGGTACGGGTGCAATTCTATTTCCGATGCTGACGAACATGCTGCACTTCTCCACTTGTCAGGTCAGGTATTTGACAAGTCAGACATTTCATTGCAGAGAATATATTAATGCTTTACAATAATGAATCTTACCTAATAGTTTAAAAGGAATTCTGCCAATTTCACAACTGTTTCTTCAGAGCCCTATAGAGATTTGTACTTTCTGGCACTCACATTAATTCGTGAACATTTAAAAAGATGAAATAACAGCTTACATTGCAATTCCGCTTATAACAACATCTATGCTCCTGAACACAAATATTCAGAACATCCATTCTAAAAATGCAACTTGCTTCCCTGTATTTCTCCAGTAAACTTCAGAAATGCTATGGAGAGAGAGCTAGGAATAAGTACAAAAAAAAACCAGCTCAAACAAAGTACACCTTGCAGCTCAGTCCTCGTACCTAGTACAAACTGGGCATAATGAGGTGCAGCACAGTAACACATTCATTTGGCTGACCCTACAGTTTTTAATCATTTCCAAACTATAAATTTAAAAAAAGTTCAGTTGCCTATAAAGTGGCATTATCCAGAAAAATGCACAAGAACAACTGAATTTCCTTATATTCAGCTTATAGAACATCAATAATTAAGCAGAATCATAACTTCTGTACCTGTTCTTTGACTGAAGCCAAAATGGTTGTTGCTGTGGTCTCAGACTCCATGGCTGGATCAGTGGGACGTTTTCCCACATGGGCAGTAGCCCCTATTCCTTCAACAGGGATTCGTCATCAGGAGCTGACATGTCACCTAAACGTATGAAAAAAGAAATTTTGAAAATGGTCCGAGTTAGCATTATGCTACTTGAAATTAATCGATAACAACAAGAGACAGAGGAAGGCATTCAACTTCATCTTCGTTATGCCTGTTCTCCAATACTTATCCTGGAACCCCATTCTTCACTTTTCTACATATTTAATTGTCAACAGCCACTAGAAGTATCCAACTTTCAGGAGCCAAAGAACTAAAGATGTTGAAAACATTTCAAAGCATCTGTGGAAAGATTAGGTGAGTTAACACAATGCAAAAATCATTTAACATTCACACACCCTGAAGCCCGAAGCAAGAGGAACAGCACCTCATAGGTTTCTGGGCACTGGGTTCAACAGTTCCAGACTATAAGCTTTTTTCTCCGTTTTAGAACAGAGGCAATGGAAGATAGTCTCATACCAAACCCAAAAAAGTTTCCAACAAGCTATTACAAAATAAGTATTCGACTATCACCACAATGTAGCTGCAGATTCATTTGTAGCATGGGATGCAGCAGAACCAGGGAGAATAAAAGAACAGCACAGCATGGAAACAGGCCCTTCAGCCCACCATGACTACACTGACACTTGATGCCTTTCTAAACTATAACCCTTTTGCCACTTATCTAGTCAGATTGCTTCGATTTCCTGCCTATTCAGATTCTGTCAAGATGTATCTTAAACAATTGCTATCGTATCTGCCTCCACTATGTCAGCACATTCCAGGTACTTAGCACACTCTTAAAAAGGAAAGTTGCCTCATCTCCTTTAACCCGAAAACTATGTTCCCTAATAATTGCCATTTCTAATGGGATGGGGGTGGGGGGTGGGAGGCGTGCTGAGCTCCAACAAGCCAGGCAATATCCTGGTAAGCCATTTCTGTACCCTCTCCAAAGCTTCCACATCTTTTTGTTAGTGTGGTGACCAGAACTGTACACAGTACAAAAATTCGATAAAGAACATATGGGCCCAGAGCAAGTGAGCAAGAGAAAAGATCTTCAAACAAGAATTCAAATTAAAGGTCAACAGATTAAACTGCAACTGAACAGTAGGCTGCAGTTAAGGAAGGAAGAGAAGGCAGCAAGAGGAAGAGAAATAATTCAGAGCCTGGTGTGTAGCCAAGTGAAGGTACAGCTAGCGAACAGTGGAAAAACTGATTGACACAGCACTCAAAAGGCTGGAATTAGCATAGCACATAAAACCTTAAATATGTTTGGAGCGTACAGATAAGAGTAATGCCATGGAAGGATTTGAAAAAAAAAATTAAATAAGACATTGCTTGACCAGGAGACTACATAGAACAGAAAGCTCCAAGACAATAGGGATACAGGATTACTGCAAGTTAAGAAACAAGTAGAGTTTTTGATGGCCAAATTTACAGAAGTTATAAAAAAGTGAAGGTCAGGCAGAAGTACGCTGGAACAGTCAAAGTAAAAGTAATGAAGGAAGGGTCACATCTTCACTAGATTGCCTGATTCAGGGAAACCAATTGATTTATGGACATAAATCAGCAATCTTAGAGTCCACATGAATGAGGTCAGAAGCTCATCTCACAATCAAATTTGACCATGTTGTGAACAGACTGATTGCCATGGAAAGTAATAGAATTGGCAGTTAGGAAACGGATTTCAGTCCCTGCTCCAAGGGCTTCAGTCATCCCAACATTTAAGTGGAGAAAATTACTGCTCATCTAATATCGGAGGTTAGATAAACAGTCCAATAATTTCACTACAGAGGGGGAACCATGTTAAATAGAATTGGGTACATCAATTTACATGTTGAAAACTAACCAGGCCTTTGTCAGTCATCACCAGGGGGCAGCAAACAGATCAGAAATAGGAGGGGCTCAAAGATTACTTCTGGTATTCCTCAAGGGTCAATGATGAGGGGGCAGGAAGAGAAGAGTTGAAAATTATTCAGACAGACAGACAGACAGAGTCAAGGGGTGATACTTTGAGGGAGGAATTGATTATGGCTGATTTAGAAAGGGCAAAGAATCAACATGTGAAGCGAGAACCATTTATCAGGTAACATGCGGCGGGGGTGGTGAAGAGGTAAACTGGGTGTTGGACAATTTACTGGTAACAGAATCACAGGGGAGAAAATAAAGGAGTTGGCCTCTAAAAGGTTTTGGAGTAGATTTGTAGCTTGGGTTGTGGGTGTTGAGGTTGGTTGGCTCACCGAGCTGGTTTCTTGTTTCACAGACGTTTCGTTACCATGCTTGGTAACATCCTCAGTGCAGCCTCCGATGAAGCGTCTGTGTGTTTTCCCGCCTGGTTTTTAAACTCTGGGGTCCGTCGAGATGGATTGCCTTCGTGGTGGAATGTATATGGGGTCGAGTTCAATGTGTTTATTAATCGCATGCTTCATGGAGTGCCATGCTTCCAGGAATTCTCGTGCCTGTCTCT
>NC_063338.1:53680904-53702989 GCF_021869965.1 Rhincodon typus
CAAAATACTGACGCAGAAAATTCTTGTAAATTCTACACCTGTGCCACCCTTTTCTAACACCACTTTCTGCCTTCATTCTTGAGCAAAGGAAATTCACTCCAGTCTTAAGTGACAGACCTCTAAGTTGTCTATAAAGATCTAACAATCCTGGCATCAACTTCCCCTTGTCCAACAGCAATTTAAATCTGGCACCAAGTTAAAGGCATCTTCAGGTGTGTAGCAGCAGTGATATCAGCAAGCAGGCTAGGCATCCATGCACGTTGAGAGAACTGTTGTGATGCAGTGGTAGTGCCCCTACCTTTGAGCCTGTAGGCCTGGGTTCAAGTTCCAATTGCTGTAGAAGTGTGAAATATCATCTCTGAACAGGTTGATTTGTAAATATATCCAAGCACAATGACGTTTTCAGAGGACAAGGCAGGAAGTTCAAAGTAATTAATTCTTAAATTTTCAGAGCAAACTAACTGATTTGATACCCAATATCAATACAAAAACTTTGAAAAATTGAGGTTTTTTTAATAAAGCTTAATCATAATAGAGAAGTTTTAAATTCTGCAATTAAAGTTAGTTTTTCAGAGCCTATAAGCATTTGGCAGCAATTGATTTTTAAACTAAAATTTTTCAGTGTAGAATCATAAAATTGTTCGATTCATTGTGCCTGCACCAGCCCTTGAAACAAGCATAATTAGCCAGAGCCAATCTTTTGCTTTTCCTCTATACTCTTATACACTCTTTCTATCCAAATAATCATCCAGCGCTTTCTTGAATGCCTGAATCGTTGAGCCTACCTAAACTACATTTCCAGGCAGTGTATACCGTACCCTTACTGCTTGCTGACTGAAAGTTTTTGTTCTTTTGCATATCACTTTAAATCTCCACCATCTCAAATTGCATCCTTTCTTTAAGAGTGGGAATAGCTTCTCCGTGTCTATGCTTTCCAACAGTCTCATGATTTTAAAAGCCTCTATCAAATCTCCTCTTGGTTGCCTTTTCTCTGAGGAGAACTGTTCCAGCTTCTTAATCTGCATTATTGAACTTTCTCATTCCTGGGACCATTCTTTCTTCTACACTCCCTCCATTGCAGTCAGATCTTTGCTAAAATGTAGCAGTTGTACACAAGACTCCAGCTGCGGTTTAATGAGTGTAGTACGCACGTTCAATATCACCACCTTCCTCTTGTACTCTATGCTTCTATTAATAAAGCTGAGGGCACTGTATGCTTTTTCTTAATTTACTGCTCTCTCAACCTGTCTTGTCACCCTCTGATCTGAGCACATATACACCTATGTCCCTCTACTCCTGCGTCCCCTGTATCTCCTGTTTTAAATTGTTGATCCATGTTCTTCCTATCAAAGTACATCACCTCACTCTTCTGTGTTGAACGTTGTCTAGCTGCGGGGTGGGTAAGAGGATTTTGTGGGAACCTCTCCAACATATCCTTTGGAAGAAAACCATTTCACTGACAGGAACTCGAATATTTTTGAAAAGGGAGTTATATTGCAAAAGCTTTTTATCTTGAACACACTGGGACAAAAGTGAGAATGACACATCTGAAATTTTGCAAATAATTGGTACCCTTTTCTCGGGTACAATAAATTTCAAACAAGTGCAAAAATTTGTGGCATTCTTTTGTCCTGATGTGTAAGATTATAAGCTTCAGCTTATGTCCCTCTTCAGCAATATTCAAGTTTTGTGCCACCAAATGACTGAACAACTTCTGCTTTTATCTGTGGCATATGAAAGTGCGTATTTCAGTGGGGCAGTCGTTAAAACACTGGTATTTTTGTCAGCACCTTCACAGCAGAATCCAGGACACACATGACTCTATTTTCATATACCATTTTAGATATAATTTCCAACTCTGTCACTCATCACTCCTATTTTTCCTTATACTTTTTTTCCTCAGTGTAAGTAATAATGTTTAGATGAGTGATTTGAGATTATTTATCACGTCATCTTTTGTTCTGGGCACAAGTACGTAGTCACTTACAACTAAAAATTAATCAATTTTCAGTTGGGCAATTACATATTGCATCCTTACCAGTAACTTCTGATTTGTTGTGAGGAATGTGACTGCAGGTATTAGCATGTTGCTAATGTATTAAAATACTCGAGTTGCTGCTTGTTCCTCTTCTAGGGATTAATACATGAGGCTAGAAGTGAAGGTGGAGAACGCAGAAAAAAATTACCACAATTTCAGAAGCTGTTTGCACATAGCTTGTAAGCACAGTTTGGTTTATACAACCCCCTCCCCCAAGCCTCAAATGAGGAAAGATTACCAGCTGTTTCACCTGCAGGATTTTGAAGCATTATTTAAATACCTGCCTTCGGTAGCAGTTTATACTTCATCATGAAACTTCATTTTTTGACACCTATAATTTATAACACATTTTAAATCTTTTTAAGAAGAGCGTTAGTCTTCACAACCTCAAGATGTCCAAAAATGCTTCGCTACAGCAAAACCTATAATCCAGAATCTTTAACATGGTAAAAGGTCTTGAGGCATTTCATAGGAGCATTATGAAGTCAAATTGGACACCCAGACGTGAGATGTTAGGACAGATGTCTCAAGATTTTGCTTTAATTTGTTCATGGGAAGTGGATATTTGTTGCCGCATTCACAGTTGCCCTGGAGGAGATGGTTGTTGTGGCGGCGAGCTGCCTTTGGAACTGCTACAGTCCTTGGTTGGACAAAGACTTAAGTTTGAGGAGCACCTTTTAGAGAAGAAGAGAACTTTTGAGATGGTGAGATTTAGGAAGGGAATTCCAGAGTTTGGGACAAATAAAAGCCCAGGCTTTCATTCTAGAGCAACTTAAAATCAGTGAGATGGAGCCAGGTTCGGAGTTAAGATGAAATCATGGAGCATTCAAGGGTTGTAGGAAGTGATGGAATAATGTGAAAACAAGGATGAAAATCTTAAAGATTGATCTGCTGGAGCATACAGTCCAATGTGTCTTTGACAATGAAATTGCAATAGCAGACTTGAAAAGGAAACACTTGTACTGCAATTTTCTTACAACCAGCACGTATGAGACGAGGAGTGTGCCGGTTGATCAAATATGCCAGATAATCAAGAGGTACGTATCACTGCAGTAAACTGACCAAATGAAGTTTCAGGACACTAACATCCCTCAAAATATATGTAAAAATATCAGTATGCCTCTTAAACTCATTGTAAAAATACAAGGTAAGAAATAGAAACACAATGCAAGGGGTATACATATCACTGTTATACTTTATAAACAGCATTAAATACTCGGACATGAAGATAAATCACAGTATTTTGAGAATTTTTGCTGGTTGATAAGGTGCTGGTTAAAAAAAGTTTGCTGCACTTTAGCGTAATGTGCATGTTTGCTGCTATTTTTCTTAAGTGAAGAAAAAGTCTTCAGTCTTTTCCATATCATTATTAACAAATTGATAACTGTTCTACTGCAGCTATTAGTGTTTTAATAAAGTTTCCAGTTACTTGGAGTTCCAGCCTGTCTGTTGAGCTAGTGTACCAGATCAAAGCTTCACTTACCAGTTTTGCTGTAGATAATGTATATGCCATAATTTTTGTAGATTTAAGTTTTACAAAGGTAAGTGTCATTGTTTTCCAAAAAAAAAGGAAGGTGGATAATGGTCACATTTATTTGCTTGTTTTGATTTTATTTCCTGGGAAAATTTGATTAAATTCTAAATTTCAGTCCGAATGCATGAGTTATACCTGGGCTGACTGGAACCTGATCGAGGGAGCATATTTGCAAGTATGGTCAGAACATTTAAATTTTAAAATGCCAGGAAGATGGATGACAAGGCTAAAACAAAAAGACAAAGGGCAATAAGAAAGGTGACTTGATAGAGCCATACAAGATGATCAGAGGATTAGATAGGGTGGACAGTGGGAGCCTTTTTCCTCGGATGGTGATGGCTAGCACGAGGGGACATAGCTTTAAATTGAGGGGTGATAGATATAGGACAGATGTCAGAGGTAGGTTCTTTACTCAGAGAGTAGTAAGGGCGTGGAATGCCCTGCCTGCAAAAATAGTAGACTCGCCCACTTTAAGGGCATTTAAATGGTCATTGGATAAACATATGGATGATAATGGAATAGTTTAGGTTAGATGGGCTTCAGATTGGTTTCACAGGTCGGTGCAACATCGAGGGCCGAAGGGCCTGTACTGCGCTGTGATGTTCTGTGTTCTATGTTCTAATTGGGAAAGAATTCAAGCACTGGAATCAAGTAAGGCCATATAGTGAACGGGGTTAAGAATGCTTAAAAAGACGAGCCTTAAGGTCTTGTGCCTCAATGTGCAGAGCATCTGCAATACTTTGGATGAATTTGTCACATAAATAGTTCTACACAGGCATGATATAATAGAGATTGCAGAGATGTGACTGCATGGTGACCAGCAATGGGAACTGAATGTCCATGAATTTTCAGTTTTTAGGACAGGGAAAAATGAAAAGAAGGTGGTGTATCACTGCTGATCAAAAAAAGAAAATTAACTTGATTGTGAGGAAGGATATTGGCCTTGGCAAAATAGATTCTGTATAGGTTGAGCTTGGAAACACCAAGGGACAGAAAAATTCAGGGGTTGCATAGACACCCAAACTGTAGTAGTAATATTGAGGAAGCCATTAAAAAGGAAATTTAAAGCAAGTAACAAAAGTGCAGCTGTAATTGTGACTTCAGTTTGCATATAGATTGGATGGATCAAATCTGTAGCAATACCATAGAGTAGGATTTCTTAGATTTTACTCTAGTTTTATGGATCAAAATGTTGAGGAACTGACTAGAGACAAGGCCATCCTTGACTGGGTATAGTGTAACAAGGAAGGATTTAAGACATCTTTCCCTCCCCACCCTTATCTGCTTTCCGGAGGGACCACACTCTCTCCGTGACTCCCTTGTCCGCTCCACACTCCCCTCCAGCCCCACCACACCCGGCACTTTTCCCTGCAACCGCAGGAAGTGCTACACCTGCCCCCATACCTCCTCCCTCACCCCCATCCCAGGTCCCAAGAAGACTTTCCACATCAAGCAGATGTTCACCTGCACATCTGCCAATGTGGTATACTGCATCCGCTGTACCCGTTGTGGCCTCCTCTACATCGGGGAAACCAAGCGGAGGCTCGGGGACTATGCTCAGTTCGCAATAAACAACTGCACCTCCCAGTCACGAACCATTTCAACTCCCCCTCCCATTCCTCAAACGACATGTCCATCCTGGTCCTCCTGCAGTGCCACAACGATGCCACCCGAAGGTTGCAGGAACAGCAACTCGTATTCTGCTTAGGAACCCTGCAGCCCAATGGTATCAATGTGGATTTCACAAGCTTCAAAATCTCCCCTCCCCCTACCACATCCCAAAACCAGTCCAGCTCGTCCCCGCCTCCCTAACCTGTTCTTCCTCCCACCTATCCCTCCTCCCACCTCAAGCCGCACCCCCATCTCCTACCTACTAACCTCATCCTGCCCCCTTGACCTGTCAGTCCTCCCTGGACTGACCTATCCCCTCCCTAACTCCCCACCTACACTCGCCTTTACTGGCTCCATCCCCACCTCTTTGACCTGTCTGTTTCCTCTCTACCTATCTTCTCCTCTATCCATCTTCTATCCACCTCCCCCTCTCTCCCTATTTATTTCAGAACCTCCTTCCCCTCCCCCTTTTCTGATGAAGGGTCTAGGCCCAAAACGTCAGCCTCTCTGCTCCTATGATGCTGCTTGGCCTGCTGTGTTCATCCAGCTCTGCACCTTGTCAAGGATTTGACAGTCATGTTTTGTGTGGGCCCATAGGGAAATGTGACTACAATAGGATAGATTTCTTCATTGAGAGAGATTGACGTAGGACTCTGAATTTTAAATAAAGTAAATTATGATGGTACAGCAAACATTTTATTGACCAAGAGTGTACTAGTTGATCACTTATTCCAGTTGATCAAGAGGTCCACATATTCAAAATATACGGAATGTTGACTATTATTGCTCTCTTCGCTAGTCGGAGTAGTCAGTTGAGGATGAGAGTGAGAAGGCTCTCTGCTGCTAAGTTTTATTTAAAGAAAAGTTGCATTATTATTTCAGTGATTTACACTGTAAATTGCCTTTTGAGTTTAGGAGGTGTGTTCCTAGTTTTTTTTTGAGGGATGATGTCTTAAAGCTTTGCTTGGTTGGTGTTTACTGTGGTTGCGCATACCTCTTGATTATCCAGAATATTTGATAAACTGGAACACTCCTGATCCCATAGGTGCTGGTTAATGAAAGGTTTGCTGTACTGGGGGGACATAGATTTATGGTGAGATAGGAAGAGTTTAAAGGAGATGTGCCAGGCAAGTTTTTAAAACAGAGGGTGGTAGATGCCTGGAATGTGCTGTCAGGTGAGATGGTAGAAGCAGATACAATAGCAATGTTTAAAAGGTCTTTCCACAAGCACATGAAAAGGCAGGGAACAAAAGAATATGGACCATATGCAGCAAACTAGATTAGTTTAGAATGGCATCATGGCATGAAAATGGTGGGCTGAAAGGCTTGCTCATAGGAATTAGGAGTGGGAGTAGGCAATTCAGCTGTTCATGTGCTGCACTGTTCTAAATAGTGAAATTTAGGTTGATTTCTGTTGGATCCTGGTCAAGCTGATGAACCCTTCTATATTCAAGTCCAAATTATTTATATATACCACAAACAGCAAGGGGCCCAACACTGAGCCCAGTGGAATCCCACTGAATGCTGGCTTCCAGTCACACGTACAGCCCTTGAACAGCACCGTCTGCTTCCTGCCACTCAGCCAATTCTGGATCGAATTAGCTAAATTTCCTTGGACACCATGGGCTTTTAATTTCGCTATCAGTTTCCTATAGATCTTATTAAAAGCACTGCTGAAGTTCAGAGACTGTCAAAAGTACACCTGGTCACCACCTCAAAATATTGCCAGCGCCCCTGATATTTCCTCCCATGCCTCACTCAGCAGCCTAGGGTACAGCTCATGTGGATTTTTGAGATTTATCAACTTTTAAGCCTGTTAGACAACTCCATCTTCTCTCCGAAAAGACTGTGGATGCAATAAATCAGAAACAAAAACCCACAAATTGCT
Source organism: Rhincodon typus (assembly GCF_021869965.1). Lineage (NCBI taxonomy): Eukaryota > Metazoa > Chordata > Chondrichthyes > Orectolobiformes > Rhincodontidae > Rhincodon > Rhincodon typus. The sequence continues at coordinate 53,687,976 of NC_063338.1, forward strand.
GAATAAACTCAGCAGGTCTGACAGCATCTGTGGAGAGAAGTTGATTAGCATTTCAGGTCGTGACCCTTCCTCAGAATTCGGTCTTCTCTCTGTCTATACTAATTTCTTTAAATATATCACGGTCCTTCTCCCTGAATTCTACACCCACATCAACCCCTTGCTGGCGGAAACCATAGACCCCTACCTACGTCCTCTGGCTCCTTGCACAAATTACTACTGTGGTCCTTAACGGGCCCTACTTTATCCTTGGCTCTCCTTTTACTGAACTTGTAAAATAACTGCTTAGGGTTTTTCCTTACCTGCCATTATTCTTGCCCTTTTTTCACCTCCCTTTTTAAGTTTCCTTTGCACATTCTGTATTTCCTGAGGGTTTATGCTGTTGTGAGCCCTCCGTATCTACCGTAAGCCTCCTTTAATTCCCTCTTTATCCAATCCTGTATATCCCTTCTGATATACAGGATTTGTTTAGTTTTTGATCAATCATTTATTGGAACTTGTTTGCCTTTATACTTTCCTCCTTGAATGTGTCAATGAAATCATCAGTTCGCAAATCTACTTTGGCCAATTCATACCTGACTTTACTAAAATTGGCCTTCCACAGTTTAGAACTTTTTTAAGCTATTCTTATCCTTTTCTATAATAATGTTGAGCCTAACCAAGTTATGATTACTGTCTGCAAAATGTTCCTGCACTTTCCTGGCATTGTCACCTAAACTGAAGTCCAGGACCACCCCATTTCTTGTAGGACCTTCTATGTACTGGCTCAAAAAGCTCTTCTGGAATCATTTTACAAAAACTCCTCTCCCTCTCAACCTGTAACACTATGACTACCCCAAATACTGTTGGGCAAGATGAAACCCCCTACTGTCACTACCCTATTATTTATGCACTTCCCTTAAATTTACCTACAAATCCGCTGTTCTCTTTGAATGTTAGGGAGCCTTTTGTCCGATCCTAGCAATATGCTTGCTCCGTTTTGGCTTTTAAACTCTAAACACACGGCTTCATTTGGGGAGCCTTCTAATATTTCATCCCTCCTTGCTTCTGTAATAATATGTTCATGATCAATATTGCAACATTCTCTCTTCTTGTGCCCCCTTTCCTGTCTTGCATGATGACCCTGTATCCTGGAATATTAAGCTGCCAATCCTGCTGCCTCCACCCCCCCCCCCCCAACCATGTCTGTGACAGCAATGACATCATACTACTATGTCTTAATTTGTGCTCTGAATTCATCTGCCTTGTTTGTCAAGCTCCTTGCATTAAAATAAATACCATCTAACCTTACCAAACTCCTTAGGGACAAATTGCTGCAGATGCTGGAATCTGTACTGTAAACAAATGCTGGAGATCACAGTGGGTCAGGCAGCATCCTTGAAGAGAAAGCATGTTAACATCTCTGAGGACGGGTCACCGAACCTGAAATGTTAACTCTGATTTTTTTTTTTCCTTCACAGATGCTGCCAGACCTGCTGAACTTTTCCAGCAACTTCTGTTTTTGTTTGTAACACTTCACGTCTGGATGACTCTTCGTCAGAGCTCTGAAGAGTCATCCAGACTCGAAGCATTAGCTTGCTTTCTCCATGGATACTGCCTGACCTATGATCTCCAGCATTTTTTTTGTTTTCTTATCAAACTGCTTTTGTGCTTTAAATGGTCAATAATTTCTATGCAGTCTTGACTCACTTGCTGGCTGTTTATCTCCCCCATTGAACATTCTCTGTCTGGGTTCCACCCCCTCCCAACTTAATTTCAATCCCCCCTCCAAAAAAAGTATTGGCACTCAGCTTGGTGTGGAATTTAGCATACAAGCTTCCGTGAACCTTACTAGATTGGTGCTTCATTCTAAGCCAGTTGCAACACAGCAGCTTTACCATAATCTCTTTATCATAATTTAGCATTCAAACTTGGAGGAATGGAAGAGTGACCAAAGGCATGAATTTACAAATTGGGGCATGCAGCCCTTGTAATTGCCCACAGCCCCTCCCATGTACAGTTTTTGCCTATGTTTATCCTGTCGGGTATGGTGTTATTGCTACAGTTAATGTCAGTCTTGTCATCAAGATGGATGCTGATACTTGGTGTGTCAGTGCTTAGATTTTACAGCATAAAATGACTTTTGAAAGATTTGGTGATAAGTCTTTGAACAGACCAGGACATGTCAATTACATACATGAAGGAAGCTCCACTCTTCAACTGTTTCTGGAATGTTACTTCTGTAAAGTTGGTAGTGAGAGCTAAGATCTGGTCAGTAGTTTGTTCATCTTGAAGTCCTGCATCTTCTACCATTCTTTTATCCTGTCAAAGATGAGCTGTTTGGTCGTCATGTCGGCCTCCCCACAGATGGTGCGCGTGGATTGGTTTTTCAGATGTATTAGCCATATTGAAAGGGAATTTGAGTGGAATTGAGTCACCCTCGATCCCAAGCGACTCTGAATGAAGGATAAAAGAGGATGATGAGATAGTAGGAACTGCCGATGCTGGACAATCTGAGATAACAAGGTGTAGAGCTGGATGAACACAGCAGGCCAATCAGCATTTCTGAAGAAGGGTCCAGTCCCAAAACGTCAGCTTTCCTGCTCCTCTGATGCTGATTGGCCTGCTGTGTTCATCCAGCTTTACACCTTGTTATTTCTTATAAAAGAGGATGATATGTCTCTAGTTTTGGAATGACTGGCTTCAGGATAATAATTTGGAGATACCCTATTGTCAGTAATTTTTGAAAGAGTTTAGCGACTCATCTTTGTCCATTTGGGCCTTAAGTCTTGAGGATTTCAGTGTAAATGCTATTGATCTTGGCTTAGTGCTTTGTGATCTTGAGTGCTTGCTGAGTTGTAAATGATGTTAAACTCTCCTAGCTTTCCTGAGACCAGCATGGTACACACACCTTCCTGTAGCTGTACAGAATATTCGTGACATCCCAATTTCAAGTTGAGCAAAGTAGTTAAAATTTTTGGGGACAGTTATCCTTGCTTTGTGTTTTCAGTAATACTCAATTATGTGCCTTCCATGAGCCTTAATGGCCCCCCTTTTGTTGTTCGGAACAATAGCGATTATTAACACTTTTAGAAAAATCCTACATCTGCATCACTGGGTCTGTTCAATGGAGAAATCCCTTTCAGGGGTAGATGAGCAATAATTCTTTGCAGACTGTTGAGCATTCCTGTCGTGCAAAAAAAAGGCAGTCCTGTGTTGTAGAACGGGTCCCATACCAGAATCTGCTTGTACATCAGCAAACAATGTAGGGCAACATAAAGCAGCCATTTGTGAGTACAGGGAATGTTCATATGTCAGGTCTTTAGAATTACATCGCTATGGGATCGCATTCATAAGTTGGATATTCTTAAATCGGGTACTCCCTGTATATGTTTTGGCTGTTTGGTGCCATAATCTAGATACCTGGTGGATATGAAAGACCAATGCCCAGTTCTCTAGTTGCTCAATCATTCTGTTTTGCTATCTCCATGTAATGATGGCTATTGAGACTTTTAATGTAAATGGCTGGGTGGTTAGGTGTTAAGGTGCTGGTTGACAAAGTCTGTAGCAGCTTATAAACATCCATGACTGCCTGCTTTATGATTAGAAGGAAGAATGATTAACTTTGTCAGGATTTCTTAAGCTTTGGTAATTAGGTCCTTAATCTGTGACCTTGTTTATTTTCGTTTGCTATCTAGCAGAGTCCACAATCCTGTTCTGGAGTGGATTAGACTCTGGTAGGTGTGTTTGTTTTGATGATCATTTGCAGTTGAAGTTCCTTGATGTGGCCTTATTTCTCATATTTTAGATGGACTTTCAGTGATTTGATTTCTCAGTACCAGCCCAATCCTCTAGCTTTGGTTGATTTATGAAAGAGACCTTTCCATTGAAAGATCAGTAGTGAAATGCTCTTCAGATCAGAATACTGCTTTGGTCATCTACTTGATATTAGTGCATACATTCTTCATCAACTTGATATGCACGGGTCCAGCACATGTACCTTGGCATGGGCTACCCTTGTGTCAGTTGAAATTAATTGTTCAAGATCTTTGTAATCTTCCAAATGAGAAGGAACTGAAGCAGTATAGCTGCTGCAAAAAAATACTGTAGATGCTAAACATTGAACATAAATGAAATTGCAGTAAACACTCCCAAGTCAGATAGCAGCATCTCTAGTAAGTGTGAAAGGATTAATCTTTTTGGTGTGTGCCCACTGTTGGAACAAACAGCTAGTTACAGAACGGCTATATACTGTACATTTTGAATTTGGTTAGATTCTGTACTATAGTCCTCAACTGAAAGATGCTGCTGCCTTTTGTTTCCCTCTTCTGATTTTCCTTTGTATCCAGGAAGAACCCCTCCATTTTCTCGGGTAACTGCCTAAAGTGAATGAGTGTAGTGTTCGGGTAGGGCGTTATCTCATTGCTAGGTGCAAACACCATTTGTTTGTTCCAAGGATCAAATGATTTAATGGAAGGAATTTGACAAACATTTCAGCAGCAAGCATTGTCTTGCACACATTTTTGTCCTGCAATCCCTAAGGAAGTTTGTATTGTCCTAGCTGCCACTGTGTAAGATGTCTAATCTTGCTCAAATGAGAGATTGAGCCAAGAATATTTCTCGTCCAAATTTGTTTCGGTAATAAGTTATTGAGGAAGTTCTGTTTTCAGAACGCGAAAGCTCTTTATCCTCAGATCATCAACAAGCATGGATGATGGGCCAAATTGCTAAGCAGCGGCCTAAAAGTTGCATTCTGTCTGGATGCCGCGGAAGCCCTACCAATGAGTTGGGCTCTTGTCAATATGTAAAACTGCAAATTATACCAGATTTCAACAATGAACTGGAATGTGTTATAATGCTTTAACTAAACGTCAAGTTTAGTGCTTCTTCAGACTTTTCAAGGCCAGATTACTAATATACTTTCAGATGTTCCTGAAGTTCAGTACCCAGAAGTTAGCTTTAGCAAATTGTGTGGCTGAATTTGTCTGTTAGTAACTTGACTAATTACTAATCCAGGCCTGAAACAGGCCATTCATCATAATGAAGTGTTTGTGACTGTGACTGAGACTGACTGATCAATACAGTTTTTTTTTAACTTTTCACAATATTTTTGAACAGGGAGTGGGCTAGCTTGCAATGTGAAGTAACATCAACAGCATGGGTTCAGTTCCCACACCAACTGAGGTTACCAGGAAGGTCTCTACTTCTCAACCTCCACCTCACGTCAGAGGTGTGGCGACCCTCTGTTATAAATCACTACCTGTCCCATCCTGCCTCACCCCACCCCACGTAAGTGGCTTCTTTCTTTAAGTTTGTGAAAGTGGCTGTACATACAACCCCATCCTGAATGATGGGAAGCCCAGTACATCGGTGTGTAAGACAAAGTTGATGCCTACAGTAATTCATTGCTAACTTCAGAATGAAAGGGAATTTCAAATAGGAAGTACAGTTAACATTTTGGGTCCTGTGACCCTTCAGAACTGATTTTAGCTAGGAAAGAGTTGGTATATATGCTGATGATGGCATGGGGGGAGGAGGAGTGAATGAAGTAAGTTATGACAGACATACAATAGACCCTATCTGTTTTACGTAGAGTATCCTGGAACAACTGAAAGTATTCGAAAGGATTTAGATAAGATTCACGAGAATGGTTCCTGCAATTTAATCTTGAGCTACCTAAATAGGTTGGAGAAGCTAAGGTGATTCTTCAGAGATGAGAAGGTTGAGGAAATTTGAGTTGCTCAGTAAAGAGGAATATCAACAGTAGGTGGAAAAACTGTTTGCAGTGGTAGAAGAACCAAATGATACTAATGTAGTGATTGGCAAAAAAAAAATTGGTAATGTGACGGGGGGGAAAATAATTCACAAGTAGTTAGACTGTATGCCAAATCCTTTGCTGCTACAACTATGTTTTGTTCACAGAATAGTAGAGTTATTACAGTCAAAAGGAGGTCATTCAGCCCAGGGTGTCTGCACTAGCTGTCCAAGTAAGCATTATGACTTAATGCCACTTTCCTGCTTTCCCCCTGTAACTTTGCACACTTATTATTCAAATAATCAAGTGCTTTCTTGACACCTCATGAATGTTCTTTGCAGAGGTTGGTGGGAAGGCTGACATTAATAGCCCTTGAAGGTAATGATAAGCTGGTTTCTTTAACACCTACACCAGATGGGCAGCTGCAGTTTGGTAGGGTAAGCAAGATCCATGGTTTTGAAACAAAATCATTGTGATATTTGGAAGGGAACTTGCAGGTGAACATGTTCTTATGCACGCATTGTCCTTCTAGTTGGTGGGGGTATTGGATTTGGAGGTGTTTTTGAAGGAGCTTTCAAGTTGCTGCCATGCATGACGTAGATGGAACTGCTGCTACTATGTGTTAGTAATGGAGCAAGTGAATGTTTATGTTGAGGGATAAGCAAGCTTCTATGCCTTGGAATAGCTTTAAGCTTCTTGGGTATAAGAAGAATGCCAATGGAGCCTGGAATTTCAGCCCAGGCTAATTCCAGTATTATGTTGAATGTGTATTCTTCTGTTTTTTTTTAAAGCAAACTTCAATTAGTCCAGAGATAGTAGGAACTGCAGATGCTGGAGAATCCGAGACAACAAGGTGCAGGGCTGGATGAACACAGCAGGCCAAGCAGCATCATAGGAGCAGAGAGGCTGACGTTTCAATTAGTCCAGGTCGCTGAGCCTGATTTGAATTTCAATGGAGTAAAGCAGTTTTAACTTTGCATTGACAAATTTGCAGTATATGAATGCATATTTGCATTTCATGATGGTGCATTCAGTTTTGAGGGACTCTTGGAAGTTTCTGCAAGAGAACACCAGTAATCCTGAAAGATGGTAGTATAAGCAGGACCTGGAAGAAAATTGGCACCAAAGCAGCTGCTTTAGCACTAGATTTGTAAAATTACTATCAACTGAGGAGTATGGACTGTCTGCAGCAGTGGTTTGTGTTTTCTGTTTTTCTTTTTGGGATTGAGGGGAGAAAGTGACAGGGAAAAGTCTGGGACCGTAGGATCAAGAGGTAATGAAAAGCCTGATTGCATTGGAGCAAGAAGCCAAAACGTCATGGTTATTAATTAAAGGTAGAACGAAGCCATTGGTTACAAGTGAAATGGTCCAGGCTACTTGAAGCAACATCCAGAGTGGCAGAATGGAACGAAGACATGGTGATTGCTGCATGTAGTCAGTTTGCTAGCTAAGCCCTGACGTGAATGCTGATCAGCCGAATATCAGCTAAGTAATAAGAATGGGCTTGGGGATAGAAGTAAAAAAGAATTGCAGCAGGTAACATTAAGTCAGCCCCCTTTTTAAAACGTATTTACGTAAAGTGTTCTGATTTGATCTCCTAAGTATATTGCCAATATTGGAACTCCTCTTTGGGTAACTTTTTTAATACCTTGTGCTAAAACAAATAAGGCATGATTTTACAGCAGATAACCAGATAATTGTTTAAACTCAACAATGATCTGACTTAATGGCCTAGATTTTCCAATAGCCAGATATTTAGTTTCTGCAGTATAGATGGGGTTGTGCATGAGGACCAATGAAATCTTTGACAGACTCCAAGGATATTGCTAAGGAAATTCAGTATTCCAGTGGATGATTCCCTCTGCCTGAAACCCTCTCTCTAAAAGCATCCATTTTAATCTGAATTTGGAAAGTTCAACTGCAGTTAAGTTATGCAGGAAAAATTTTAGATGATTTTAAAAAGCTGATCTAGCTGATGTAACTGCTCCTTGGTAACGGTTTAAACGGACCTACAATTTACAGCACACATCTCATCTATGTTCCACACCCTCCCCCTACCCCTCAACCACACCCTCAGATGACTGTGCAAACTCCATGCAGAAATTCTCCCATGTTTGTGCAGGTTTCCTCCCACAGTCCAAAAATGTTAGGTGAGGTCTATTTTTGGCCATGCAAAATTGCCCAAAGTGTCCAGGGATGTAAAGGCTAGGTGGATTAGCCATGGGAAATGTAGGGTTACGGGATAGAGTAAGGGTGGGATACTCTTCAGAGCGTCTTAGTGGACTCGATGGGCCAAATGGCCTGATTCCACACTCTGGGGATTCTGTGATTCTAGAACTCTGCTCAGAATAAGTTTTTTAAGATCCAGCCTCTCCCACTTGCTAAAAGAGAATTATGTACTCAAATGAGCTTGACTCAGATTCAGGTCTCCTATTCTATTTTAAAAGGAAGACCTCTTATTCTTGTGTACCATTATTTTATTCTTCCCAACAAGAAGCAGTGCACTGAATATCCACCTGATCCACACTCCTGTTTCAATGACGTCACCTCATTTTAGAACATAAGCACAAAGTGAAGGACAAGAGGCAAAACATAACAGAACTTATTTAAGCAGTGAAGCACCATGACTCAATTTAATACTATTTGTTCACATTTGTTTTTCAATCTATGCAGCAAACACAGCATGGTTGTCCAAAATCAATCATTCTGTTCAGTTGGCAATAAAATAACTGGGTAAAGGAGTAAAAATAGATTCAGCTGAAGCTTGTGATCTCCAACTTTTTGATAGTAACCTACCAGCTGTTTTTTTTTTGTTTTGCTACAGCACTGTAAATGTTACTTAGTCTTCTTCAGTGACACTTGAGTTCATACAATGGATATTTTGACCTATTCTTCCTGACTACTACCTGTAGCAGGCTCATTTTGTTTTTTACGAAGCATATTCATAGAACCCCTACAGTGTGGAAACAGGCACTTCGACCCAACAAATCCACACTGATCCTCAGAGCATCCCACCCAGTCCCATCCCCGTATAACCCACCTAATCTACACACCCCTGAACACCAGGGCCAATAGCATGGCCAATCCACCTAGCCTGCACATCTTTGGACGGTGGGACAAAACTGGAGCATCTGGAGGAAACCCCGCAGACACAGGGAGAATGTACAAATTCCACACAAACTGTCGCCCAAGGCTGGAATCGAACATGGGTCCCTGGCACTGAGGCAGCAGTGCTAACCACTGAGCCACCGTGCCACCCTCAATAGTTGCAGAGATGACTTATATAAAGTATAGTGAATTGAGTGCAATGAAGCAACTGCTTCTGTGAACAGTTTTGCATGTGGTCAGTGTATTCTGTCACATACAAAAACATATAAGCAGAGCTGGAGTACACCATTCAGCCCTTTGAGCCATCTCAGCTATTTAGGAAGACAATGGCTAATCTGACTGTAACCTCAAATCCATATCCCACTACTCTAATAACCTTTTAACCATTGTGATTATGTGACCCCTTATTTTTAAATGGTGATCCTGCATTCTGGACTCTTTCATAAGAAGAAACATAGTTTTCACAACCATTCTGTCAGGATCCCTCCAAATTGTCTGTTGCTGTTTTAAACTTCAGTGAATTCAAGCCTAGCCTGTCCAGCCTTTCCTCATAAAATAGCCTACCCATTCTAGGTATTGGTCTGGGAAACCATCTGAACTGCCTCCAAAGCATTTACAATCTTCCTTCTAAATAGTGAGACCAATACTATACGCAGTATTCAAACTTGGTCTCACCAATATCCTGCATAATTGAAGCAAAATCACCTTTTTGTTTCCAACTCCTCTCATTATCAATGATATTTTAATTAGTTTTCCTAATTGCTTGTTGACCCTACATGCCATCCTTTTGTGATTCCTGCACTAGGGGCATCCAGATCTCTCCTGCAGTTCCAAACTCTACAATTTTTCTTTTCAACAATATGGTTTTTTAATTCTTCCGGTCAAAGTACACAATTTCACATCTAATCACCTCTTTGCCCACTCACTTAACTTAGCTGTATCTCTTTGTACCCTTCTCATGTCCTCTTCACAACTAACCTATCTTTTGGCAACTGTGCTTTCATCCAAGTCATTTTTAAAAATTTTCAATAGTTGAGATCTCAGCACTGATCCTTGAACCATTATGACTTGCCAATCTGAAAGACCCATTTATGCCTCGTTTCTTAATCGTCTATCCATGCCAATATGCTACTACCTACACCGTGAGTTCTCATTTGTTGCTTATCCCAAAGTGTTCTTGTTATATCACTTTGCCACCATCTGAGTTTTCCTGCTGGTGGGTGAGAACATGTCCAGGGTTAGTGGTGATAGTGTACGAACCACGATTCTGAGAGTTTTACCTTGTCATACTATTGCCTGACTAGTCTGTGGGATAGCTGTCCCAATTTTGACTAGTCCTGAATGCAGTAAGGAAGAGTTTGTTGTATCAGCAGGGCTGGGTTTGCCATTGTCATTTCTGGTCCTTCAGTCGATTGCTGTGTTCTACAGACAGTTTAGCATAGTAACGTTACGACTTGCTATATGGCTTCTGAGTGAAAGGTTGCCACAGCTGGCCGACTGTATCCCTTGTATCACTGTCTGCCATGTGTTCCCTTTCCAATTTATGGTATATCATCTTAGGGATATTTTCACAACTGTCAATACTGTCAACTGAAGTTTTTGGTTTTGTAGGGCACCACTTCAATGTCAAGGCCATAAATACAGATCAAAAAGTTGTGGTCATATTCATTGTGGTCAAGGTAGTTTGCTGCTACCATCCCCTTTCCTTAGTTGGATCAAATTGTAAGTTGAGCATTGTTACTCAGGCTATTGGGAAACTGTAGGTCTTCACCCTACAAGAATCTAAGATGTTCTGCCTTTTTGCCTCCAAGTTCTGATGGGATCATGCGAGTGGAACTCAATGCATTCCCTAACGTTAACCATTTCAGAACCACCATACAATATTTCTTCGCCCTGCAAAGCTCGCTTCCAGTAGTTAACATTTATACATTCATGTTTAATTACATTTACCACTACTCCATCTCACCGTAAATCTCAGAATTCACATTCAGGAAGTCTGGTGATTTTCACAATTCTTTGAGAACTCTCTGTTTAGGTTTTGAGGGTTAGCAGTTGTTTGACTTGAGGACTGCTGAATCCAGTAGCTGCCCAGTAACGTCGTCCAGGGATCTTATCTCAAATTTCCTTCATAGAATGTGGCTGCTGTATTGAAACTTTTTTTATTTTTTGCAGCATCCTGCATTCCTGCTCCGAGCCATGTTTTCTTGACCGTTATGAATCTGTGGATATTGGTTGTCCCAACCTTAGTGTTAACTTGAACGGTGCTCAGCCAGTCTTCTGTACAAACAAATATTACTCTAAACCTGCTGATATTGAACATCCATGTTTAACTTCCCTTCTGAATTAGTCTGAACATATTTATTTGCTCTCCTGTGGTTGTCCTGTTGGTGAGCCCAACATATTTACATCCTAAGCAACACTACTTTGAGATATGCTGCTGACTTTTGCTGTGCCTTCGGTGAGCTCTGCCATTGGTATTGATAACTCTTCCTTAGGAGACAAATTGAAATATTCCTACTAAACTTGTTTTTAATTAAACCTCAAATTTGTTTCTTGAATTACTTTCCCCCCCCCCCCCCCCCCCCAAGCTGTTTTGGAGCCTGAACAATTTCAGAAAGATTGATCCATGCGCTCAAGTATCCCATTTTATTCCATGCCTTTAACTTTGCAGTCCATTACATGGCATTTCAGGAAACTCCTTTTGTTTTTGCAGTCCACATACATCTCACCACCATTTGTTTTAACTTTAGTCGAGTTAAAAATGACTTGCTTTCTGCGAATCTGTATTGGCTTTCCTTAATTAATCCACACTTGTCTGATACCTCCTTTTCTCCTTGATCCACTTACGTTTTCAGATGTAGATAAATTAATGAGCTAATCTTGCTTTCATACTGCACTTTTTGCTACAGTTAATACTATTTTTAGTATATCATGCTGTGTAATGCTCCCGTGCTCCTCCCCACCCCAAATCAACTTTGGATGTCATCTCTTGGTGTTTTCAAAAAGAAAAGTCTAAAATTTGTAAGACTAAGGAAATAACCAGAATACAAACTGTTAAAATACTAAAAATTAACATTTAACTTTGTTAGGAATTTCTTTTGTTATACTGTAGCAAAGTGGAAGACTTGGATTCTGGGAGCTAGTCATTGAAGCAAAAAGCTAACACTTTGAAGGATGTTGAGAGAAACTGCTAGTATAAAAGTGGAATGTAATGTACGAGATAAGAGCATGGATGTACAAGCTTGTTGAGATGGTTACCACAAAGGGTATGACTTAGATTGTAACATTAGCAACAGCTGTATAAACTACTCTTGGTCAGAAAAAGCAGGATCATCAACCATGAAGCTGAACATAACTGAGGAGAATGAGGGGTTAATTTAGTAAGAACCAGAATAAAGCAGGGTTATTCTGATTAGATTGATGTTAGTGGGAATATCTAGGACCTCGACCAGAATAAACAAGATGAGACAAGGCGGAGAAGAAAAACGAGCCTAGAACCAAAAACTGCAAGATATCATCTGACTAATAAGGGAAGCATATGTTACCATTTCTGGGTTTATTGTTCTGATTGTCTCAATTTTATTTTTATTACGTATGACTTCTGTCATTGTAGGCACTGTGTTGGGGCGACTTTTAGAACTTTTCACTTTTATTCATGTAAAAGTACACAATACAAATTTCTATTCCATGATTTACCTGATCATTTATTATACTTCTGAATCTTTGCCAGTCTACTTAACACTAAGTATGACATCAAAAAGTCCCAAAACCAACAAGTTGGCTTCAAGTTTATTTTTCTGAAATACATTGGATGTAATATTCACTTTAAAGCTGCACAGCAACTCCAAAGGTCATGCACAAGTTGGCTATATTAGATTGCTGTGCATGCAGCAAAAAAGCCCTGCATTTAAATCACCTGCACAATCTGAAACTACAAGTGATATTCCAAGAACAAACAAGGAGATATTTGATTTTACTTATTGTCGCGTGTATCTTGTTACAAATAGTGAGAAGTGTTTTATAGTGTCACCACTCTGCCATCTTAAAACACAGATTTAAAAAATGCAAAATAGTAGAATATATAGGCAGAAAAATGAAGAAATAAGGAAAAGATAATGATTTTGGCCCTCATCATATGATATTCTGTGCTTTGTCTAATTAGTAATCTCATTAATTTCCCAGTTATTGAGCTAGGTTAAAGGCTTTTCCATTCTTTGTCCACCTGAATTCAGCAATCTAACTTTCTTTGATTTCCTTTACATGTGAAGGATGCACCATTGTGGTGTCACCACGTACTGGCCTCTTGTTCCCTTCCTCGTTTTAACTGAGGACTGCTGACATGTCATCACATCTCCGTTGCTGTGTTAGTCTCATTTCTTCTAAACTACTGTATTTCGCTGAACTCTCGCTTCTCTTGGGTCTAACCTTGAGGTTTGTCAGCAACCTACTGTTATTGTTTGGCACTTGAACCTCTCCCCTATTAGAGGCAGTACACCAAGTGTCCATTACCACTTCAAACGTTTGTATTCTTTCTGCCACCATCACCCCCCTCCCCCCCCCCCCCCCCCCCCCCGCAAATAACCTCCTCTAGAAATCTTTCCTCCATAGCCTTCAACCTTGAATAATCTGTTTCTTCCTCCAAGATCTACAAATGGAAACAACTTGGTGGATCCATTGTCAACCTGTTCCTGTCTCCTTGAACTGATTTCTTCCTATCTTGTCCAATTGCTTCCAATTTACATTTACTTCACTTCTGATAGCTTCAAGTCTCCAATTTGCTGACCCTAACTGCCTCCTTTTTCTTCACGTGTTCAGTTCTTTATACATGTCTATGATCCCAGCTGCTTCCTACTGACGAAGCCAGATCCCACAATGCAGTCTGATCTCCTGTCAAGTCTCCTTCAGATTGTTTAAAAGCTTTAAATCTCTGGGTTTCCTAAATTAATACTTAGTTATTCTGAACAAAGGACAAGCTGATGGCCTTCAATTTTTATCCCACCTGCCGTAAACCACCACGGTTTAAAATCGAATTTCTGTTAACACTCCAGAGCTTCCCTGGTTTCTGGAACTTTGAGTCGCTGTCTCAGAAGGACCATCTGTTGTTTTTTTTTTTTTTAAAACTGTTTAAAAGTAACCAAGTTCATGTGCCTCTATTTTGTAATCCAAACTCGAAGATATACTTTATTACAACAGCCATTCCCCACCAAGAAAGTCTGAGAGCATCTGCGTCAACTGAGAACCAACCCATTGGCTGAATTCTCACATTGAACAACTACTCCCCAAAAATGAAATATGGTGCTGCGGGTAGCAGCATGGGTCCTTGCAGTGCCTGCCTTTTCAATGCACCTCTGGTGCCCTCCATCTCCTTTTTTTTTTCCTTTGATACATTGAGTGTATCGGTAGAGTTTTCTATTCTTTCCACAAGCCTCAAACTTTGAAGACTCTGATTTCAATTTCCAACCTCCTCTTGACTTTATATGGTCTATCTTCTTCAACTTTTCTCCTTTCCCTTCAGTTTTTATATTCATGGGAATAGCTATTAACCACAATAAGATGTCTCCCTTTCTTACCCTTGCACCCTCTATATTTAGTAGATCATCCTCATCAATTTCTGCTGACTATTGGGTGATGCCATCATTGAACATTTTGTATTCTCTGTCTCTAGCATTCTGAAGAGTTTTCTCCTCCCATCAGAACCCTGGTCCAGTTCTCATTCACCCATAACATCCCTCTTTTTTTACTAACTTACATTTCTATGCATGTTTGGAAGGTTGTGAAAAAGGCTCCCTTTACACTTTTCAAGTTCCAAATAGTCCTTCCAAGCTGAACAACAAATTATTTGCACATTGCATTTAGTATACTACTGCAAGTTATGATTTTGTACCAGGCTGTCAAATTTCTACACCCTCTCAATTTGGTCCACAATGGACTACCACACTGCTCCTGCTGTATGCAATCGCACTTCCTTCCTGGGTTTCTGCTTCCTTGGACTCCGAAACCGCACTCAATAATGATTTCACAAGCATTTTCACATTTCTGCATCTGTAAATTGTAACACTGAGCTGAGCTCCATCTTGTACCAGAGGGCCAACTCCTTTTGAGGTTGTTGAGGTTGGTTGGCTCGCCGGGCTGGTTTCTTGTTTCACAGACGTTTCGTTACCATGCTTGGTAACAT
>NC_063338.1:53703489-53722499 GCF_021869965.1 Rhincodon typus
CCTCTCACCCACTCCAACCTCTCCCCTGCAGAACGTGCAGCCCTCCGCTCCAATCCCAACTTCACCATAAAGCCCGCGGACAAGGGAGGCGCAGTTGTAGTATGGCGCACTGACCTCTACATCGCCGAGGCCGGACGCCAACTCTCCGACACCTCCTCCTACCGCCCCCTTGATCATGACCCCACCCCTGAGCACCAAACCATCCACAACCTCATCACCTCAGGTGACCTCCCACCCACGGCCTCCAACCTCATCGTTCCCCAACCTCGCACTGCCCGCTTCTATCTCCTTCCCAACATCCACAAACCTGAATGCCCTGGTCGACCCATTGTCTCCGCCTGCTCCTGCCCCACCGAACTGATCTCCAACTATCTAGACTCCATTTTCTCCCCCTTGGTCCAGGAACTCCCTACCTATGTCCGTGACACCACCCACGCCCTCCACCTCCTCCAGAACTTCCAATTCCCCGGTCCCCAACTCCTCATCTTTACCATGGACGTCCAGTCCCTCTACACCTGCATTCCCCATGCAGATGGCCTTAAGGCCCTCCGCTTCTTCCTGGCCCGCAGGCCCGACCAGCCCCCCTCCACCGATACCCTCATCCGCTTAGCCGAACTCGTCCTCACACTCAACAACTTCTCTTTCAATTCCTCCCACTTCCTACAGACAAAGGGGGTAGCCATGGGTACCTGCATGGGCCCAAGCTACGCCTGCCTCTTTGTAGGTTACGTGGAACAATCCCTCTTCCGTACCTACACCGGCCCTAAATCCCACCTCTTCCTCCGTTACATTGATGACTGTATCGGCGCCGCCTCGTGCTCCCACGAGGAGCTCGAACAATTCATCCACTTCACTAACACCTTCCACCCCAACCTTAAGTTTACCTGGACCATCTCTAACACCTCTCTCCCCTTCCTGGACCTCTCTGTCTCCATATCGGGCAACCACCTAGAAACCGATATTCATTTCAAGCCCACCGACTCCCACAGCTACCTAGAATACTCCTCCTCCCACCCACCTTCCTGCAAAAATGCTATCCCCTATTCCCAATTCCTTCGCCTCCGCCGCATCTGCTCCCAGGATGAGGCATTCCACTCCCGTACATCTCAGTTGTCCTCGTTTTTCAAGGACCGTAACTTCCCCTCCTCGGTGGTCGAGAACGCCCTCAACCGTGTCTCCCACATCTCCCGCACCTCATCCCTCACACCCCGTCCACGCAATAAGAACCAAAAAAGAATCCCCCTCGCCCTCACGTACCACCCCACCAACCTCCGGATCCAACGCATCATCCTCCGTCACTTCCGCCATCTGCAATCCGACCCCACCACCAAAGACATCTTTCCCTCCCCACCCTTTATCTGCTTTCCGGAGGGACAACTCTCTCCGTGACTCCCTTGTCCGCTCCACACTCCCCTCCAGCTCCACCACACCCGGCACTTTTCCCTGCAACCGCAGGAAGTGCTACACCTGCCCCCATACCTCCTCCCTCACCCCCATCCCAGGCCCCAAGAAGACTTTCCACATCAAGCAGATGTTCACCTGCACATCTGCCAATGTGGTATACTGCATCCGCTGTACCCGGTGTGGCTTCCTTTACATCGGGGAAACCAAGCGGAGACTCGGGGACTGCTTTTGCAGAACACCTATGCTCGGTTCGCAATAAACAACTGCACCTCCCAGTCGTGAACCATTTCAACTCCCCCCTCCCATTCCTCAGACGACATGTCCATCCTGGGCCTCCTGCAGTGCCACAACGATGCCACCCGAAGGTTGCAGGAACAGCAACTCATATTCCGCTTGGGAACCCTGCAGCCCAATGGTATCAATGTGGATTTCACAAGTTTCAAAATCTCTCCTCCCCCTACCGCATCCCAAAACCAGTCCAGCTCGTCCCTGCCTCCCTAGCCTGTTCTTCCTCCCACCTATCCCCACCTCCCACCTCAAGCCGCACCTCCATCTCCTACCGACCAACCTCATCCCGCCCCCTTGACCTGTCCGTCCTCCCTGGACTGACCTATCCCCTTCCTAACTCCCTACCTACACTCACCTTTCCTGGCTCCATCCCCGCCTCTTCGACCTGTTTGTTTCCTCTCCACCTATCCTCTCCTCTATCCCTCTTCTATCTGCCTCCCACTCTCTCCCTATTTATTTCAAAACCCCCTTCCCCTCCCCTTTTTCTGATGAAGGGTCTAGGCCCGAAACGTCAGCCTCTCTGCTCCTATGATGCTGCTTGGCCTGCTGTGTTCATCCAGCCCTGCACCTTGAGCAGCATAAATGATCTTTCTCTTGAAATCAGAATTTATCTTCTCTACACAGAATATCTGGTTATCTTTGAAAGTGAGTGGTCAGTCAGGCTGTGGCAAGATTTGTGATTGAGATAATAACAAAATACGTTGTGGTTACCCACGTTTTGAAATCTTTTTTTAAAAGAAAGCACACTATTGGGCATTGTATGCTATTAAAAAGCTTATTAAAAATAAGACCAGTTTTGAGATGGTACATATATACATTTGTTTGCAGAACGTACTCAGTATTAATTGGCGAGTTGTTTGGAGGATATGGGGGGAAAAATTGTTCAGGGCTGAGGTAAATTTTAGGATATGGAAGGAAGTTCTGTCTGCATGAGCTAGCTATGTTATACGTATTCAGTGGTAATCTGCCATTCAGTCTCTAACGAATGTCATTCCCCAGCAGTACTTCAGAATGTGAATATGTTGGCTAACAATCTGAGATTGGTAATAAGTAATGTTTAGAGCTTTATGCTGCTTGATTTCAGAGCTTCATTCCTGCCTATTACATGTGAACAGTTTAAGAAACCCATTAGGATTCTGCTGTCTGCCTTCAACATAGATAAATATGTTCTTGAAATGTTCACAGCTGCAAGAATTGTAAGTGCATAAATTTGTCTAACGCTATATTGAAACTGTATTCCCTACAGTATCAGACCTAGTTGATATCATATTGCAGAATCAATTTTGTATCTAAATTCAAAGCCCAACTGGAACTTAGCATGACTGTAAAGGAGAAAATGCTTTTCAGCAATTTTTGTAGAAAGTATTTTAATAAAAAGTGCATAAGCCCTATTGTGTATGCATAGTCCTTCACAATTGGGGGAGACAATGGCCTAGTGGCATTATCATTGGACTGTTGATCCAGAGACCCAGACAACGTTCTGGAGACCCGAATTCAAATCCCGCCATGGCAGATGGTGGAATTTGAATTCAATAAAATATTAGGAGTCTAATGATCATTCATCCGTTGTCCATTGTCAGGAAAAATCTATCTGGTTCACTAATGTCCGTTAGGAAAGAAAACTGCCCTCCTTACCTGGTCTGGCCTACATGTGACTCTAGACCTACAGCAATGTGGTTGACTCTTAATTGCCCTCTGGGCAATCGGGGATGGGCAATAAATGCTGCCTAGCTAGTGACACCCTCGTCCCATTAATGAATAAAGAAAATATCACACTGCTTTGTAACTGAAAACTCTAACATCTTGTTGAAAATGTTAATTTTAACAGCTGTCAATCTGTTTGAATTTAATTTATACTGCAATTTGGAATTAAACAGGAATATTTATTAGGCATTGCTATTTCGCAAATTCTAAGTTCTGTTTTTTTTGAGGACAACTTTGTTTTTGTTCCATTATTATTTTTTTGTTTTTGCTCCACTTAATAAAACCGTGTGCAGGAAGGACATAAACTTGTCTGAAAAGATGGTGCTGTCAGGATGTCGAATAAGTCCAGTTGGAGCAGTTTAACTGTAGTTCCTCCTGCCAAATGATATTTATCACTTGTTAATATTTCATGTTGACATGGAGACAGCCAATCAAATCAAATCATCCTCCCTATCTGTTTATTTGCAACACGAAAATGTAAAATACTCAAGGACCCTCAAAATTGCCCCAATGGTTTCTAAGCAGGCTTCTTTTTAAAAAAAACCACATACCAGATTTTAAATAACCAAGAACAGACACCAACTTGATAAACTTAATTATTTTATTTAAGCTATTAATAATACAGTGGCTTTAGCAGTGCAAAGTTAAATGACAAGGTAATGTAATGAGATAATAAGGTGTCGAGCTGGATGAACACAGCAGGCCAAGCAGCATCAGAGGAGCAGGAAAGCTGACGTTTCGGGCTGAGACCCTCCTTCAGAAATGGGGGCGGGGAAGGGGATTCTGAAATAAATAGGGAGAGGGGGAGAGGCGGATAGAAGATGGATAAAGGATAGGTGGAGAGGAGACAGACAGGTCAAGGAGGCAGGGGTGGAGACAGGAAAGGTGAGTGTACGTGGGG
The DNA here is from genome assembly GCF_021869965.1 of Rhincodon typus. NCBI lineage: Eukaryota > Metazoa > Chordata > Chondrichthyes > Orectolobiformes > Rhincodontidae > Rhincodon > Rhincodon typus. The sequence goes on from NC_063338.1 coordinate 53,707,787, forward strand.
AGTTAGGGAGGGAGTCGGTCTGTGTAATGTCTTAATGTAATTTCTGTGATTTAAACCCAAAATCTTTGATTCTAGCCCCTCGCTCTTTTGACTAAAGACGGACAAACAGACTTAGTTAAGGGATAAATGAGAAGAAAGATGAAGGAGATTGAACTGACGAGTTCACTTAAGCAGTCACCATGATTTGTAATATCATGGGCACATGGGATTGTGTTTTGCTTGGTCTCTGGTCAATGCAAACAGCTTCCAGTAGGCACTGAAGTATGTTCGCTTAATTGTTACAACGGAACTGCTGTTGACTGAACTTTCAATAAGTTGCTTGTGGAAGGATAACCAGGGAGCAATCAAACCTCCATCCTGTGGCTGTGAAAGCAACAATCCTTCTGACAAAAATGCAGTTCAAAACCAATGCAAATGTTTGGTTTTTGTTTCAGTTTTATTCACCAGTCTCTTGATGCCAATGTCCCTAACAGGCTCCTATTAACATTCAAACATCTGTCACCTGTTTGAACCTAATCTCTCCACAATCAAAGTCTATAGAATACTTTTGAACAAGAATCAAACTGCATTAACTTCTAGGCCTGACCCCAAACAAATGTCAGTTTGTTCTCTTTATTTTCTCACCATTCAAAGGTCACCTTCAGCTTGTTGCTTAGTTCACAGCTCCAATGAAAAATGATAGAAATAAAATTATTGAAGGTTTCAACATTATGGGAAGGGAAAATATCTTAAAATAAGATTGCTATTTCTGAATATTACACCTTTCTGTTTGAGCAAGTTAACCTTCAGTATTGTGGTCCATTTATATACCACTAAGGTTTTGGGGTAGATTTGTAGCTCGGGTTGTGGGTGTTGAGGTTGGCTGGCTCGCCGAGCTGGTTTGTTGTTCCACAGAAGTTTCGTTACCGTGCTGGGTAACGTCCTCAGTGCAGCCTCCGTTGAAGCATCGGTGTGTTTTTCCGCCTGGTTTTTAAACTCTGGGGTCTGTTGAGCTGGATTGGCTCACTTCTGGTTTTCATTCGTAGTGGAGTGTATGTGGGGTCAAGTTCTGTATGTTTATTAATAGCAAGCTTTGTGGAGTGCCAGGCTTCGAGGAATTCCATGCCTGTCTCTGCTTAGCTTGTCCCAGAATTTTGGTGTTGTTCCAGTCAAATTGGTGGTTCTCCTTTTTATCCATGTGGATTGAGATGAGTGAGTATTGGTCGTGTCTTTTTGTAGCCAGTTGGTGTTAGTGTACCCTTGTTAGTTTCCTTCCTGTTTGTCCGATGTACTGTTTCTCACACCGTCTCTGCAAGGGATCTCTATAGATGACATTGGCCCTGTCCATGGTGGGGAGTGGGTCTTTAGTTCAGGTGAGCAGTTGTCATAGGGTTGATGTGGGCTTGTGTGCCGCTCTGATGCCCAGCGGTTGTAGGAGTCTTGTGGTTAGTTCCGATGTGTTCCTGATGTAGGGTAGTGTGATGAGTGTGTCGGGGTGTGTAGTATCTTCCTGATGTTGTTTTGTGTAGGCATCTTCTGACCCAGTTTTTTGGATATCCATTATCCTTGAAAACCTGGAAGAGGTATTCTTCTTCCTTTTGGCATGTTTCTGTGTTGCCCGTTTTAAATAATGTTCGCACGCAGCTTCATTTGTGTGTTGGGATGGTTACTGTTGAAGTTCAGTACCTGGTCTGTGGATCAGCTGGATAAGAAACCTCTCTGCCGGGAAACTGACAGACGCAAAAAAAGCTGTTCTCACCAGAGGTCTGAACAACTACAGGGGCGCCAACAAAACGGAATTCCTAGCCACATTAAGGACCAACAATATCAATGAAGAAACACAAAAAAAGATAAGACAGATAGATAGTAATTCTGACTAACCAGAAGGAGCGAACTCAATACCGTCAACACGTTAGAAAGGCAGGCCCTGGAAGGACTGAAGAAGGGCAAGAACATCACCATACTACCCGCAGACAAAGGGCGCATGACAGTGATGCTGAATAAAAGGGACTACATGATCGCCGATGAAAACACATACCGGCCAGTACAAACTGACCCAACACCGCAACTAGGCAACAAAATCCTCTACACGCTAAAAAGACTTAGACAGGACAGATCAACAAAGCAGACTTCTTAAGAATGAAACCCGAAGGAACCAACACACCCCGATTCTACGGCCTCCCAGAAGTGCACAAGCCGGAAGTACCCTTTTAGACCCATAGTCTCCCTACCAGGCACTCCATCACACAGATTAGCCAAGGAACTACAAAGGAGACTCGGGCACCTAGTCAACAAGTCACGCCACTCAATCCACTCAGCCCAAGAATTCCTCAACCATATCGAAGACATGAGGATTGATGACGAGGAGACCATGGTATCGTTTGTCACTGCCCTATTTACATCAATAGACATACCACTAGCAAGGGAAACAATGATAGCACTACTGGAACAAGAGCAAGACCCCAGTGAAAACATCTCCGCAGACAACATGCTCAAACTACTGGACCTGTGCCTCACCACCCACTTCACTTTCAACGGCCAAACATACGAACAAATCAACAGGACACCCATGGGATCACCTATCTCCGGACTCCTGGCAGAGGCAGTGATGCAAAGACTAGAAAGGACGGCCCTTCCGCTAATCTAACCAAAACTATGGGTACGCTACGTGGATGACAACATTGTCGTCATTAAACGGACCAAACTAGAGGAAACACAAACTTATAAACAACACCCTCACTGGAATAAAATTCACCAGAGGAGAAGAACAAACAGCTCCCATTGCTGCACGCCATGGTAGAGCGCAAAACAAGTGGGCAACTCCAAATGAAAGTACACAGAAAAGCCGCACACACGGACCAGGTACTGAACTTCAACAGTAACCATCCCAACACACACACATGAAGCTGCATACGAATGTTATTTAAACGGGCAAGAACACACTGCAGCAACACAGAACTATGCCAAGAGGAAGAAGAATACCTCTTCCAGGTTTTCAAGGATAATGGATATCCAAAAAACTGGGTCAGAAGATGCCTACACAAACAACATCAGGAAGATACTACACGCCCCGACACACTCATCACACTACCCTACATCAGGAACACATCGGAACTAACCGCAAGACTCCTACAACCGCTGGGCATCAGAGTGGCACACAAGCCCATATCAACCCTACGACAACTGCTCACCTGAACTAAAGACCCACTCCCTGCCATGGATTTGGCCAATGTCATCTATAAGATCCCCTGCAGAGACGGTGTGAGAAACACTACATTGGATAAACAGGAAGGAAGCTAACAACAAGGGTACACTAACACCAACTGGCTACAAAAAGACATGACCAATACTCGCTCGCTCTCAATCCACATGGATAAGGAGAACCACCAATTCGACTGGGACAAGCTAAGCAGAGATAGGCACAGGAATTCCTCGAAGCCTGGCACTCCACGAAGAAAGCCATTAATAAACACACAGAACTCGACCCCATATACACTCCACTACAAATGAAAACCGGAAGTGAGACAATCCGGCTCAACGGACTCCAGAGTTTAAAAACCAGGCAGGAAAACACTGCAGCTTCATCAAAGGCTGCACTGACGATGTTACCCAGCATGGTAACGAAACTTCTGCAGATTAACAAACCAGCTCGGCAGGCCAACCAACCTCAATCTTTGTATACCACTTTTTAGTTGATTTTCCTGGTTTAAATCCTGGATTTATTCGATAGGGGCACACCTTTTACTGTTTGAAACTGCTTCAATCAGCTGATTTCTGCTACTTGCTTAAAATAAAAGCCACTTAACATTTATGTAAAATGAACTGCAATTTGAGTTGGCAGCAGAGTTTTTAAATGCAGTTAGAGTACTACTTGATACAAAATTTTAAGCTTAGTGCTAAATTTAAGTGATCCAGGAGGCCTGGGTTCAAATTCCATCTGCTGTACAGATGAACAATTACATCCCTGAACAAGTTGGTTAAAAATATCTGGATAAAATTGTCAATCTGTTGTAACATTACCTTTCTTGTCACAGCAGTAGACTGGCTGCAGCAAGGTACAGCAATTTGCATGCCAGTTCGGCATAAATATACTTTGACTGAGCTCTTAATGTTTAAAATTTGTGCAAGATCCAAACAGTACAGATATAAGAAATACCAAATATTGATATTTTATTCAAGTGCTGACAGTTTTTAAAAATCTAGTTACTTCTACAATTTCAGTGAATATTAATTGCCTTGAGTGGGTTTAAAGCATTTTGTATGAAAACAACTAGACTTTGCATAGAGACATGTTGGTATGTGATATTACTACATTGCTAGGCAACAACTGATTTTATTTGAATGCCATTGGATTTCTTAAAATTACTGTTTCTTTATAACAAATTATGGGATCCTGTCTTAACAGTATCTTCAGGTGGTAAAGCTGACTTTTCTGTATATTTGTCTCTTTCTCCAGCGCAGTTTACATGTGATTAGTTACGGAGAAGGGAGTTATTATGATGTAAAGCTATGCTGCTGAATCTGGCCAACTGAGCAGAGAGAAAATTCTCTCCAGCCTAAAATTTAAGAAAAGGCAGTGCTCGTCAGTAGCATAAATATTAAGTATATTAGCTAATTTGAACATTGAAATAAAATGAAATTGTGATTTTAAAAATGACAACAAAATATATTTACTTCAGTTGAGACAAAATGGAAGGAGTCTGTGTGCTCAAACTATCATGTCATGCTGCAGTACTAGTAATTGATGGAACTCTGGGAAGGATTGCTGAAATAACTGCGTACAGAGGAATTAGTAAATGCCTGTAAATCATTCATTTGTAAATGTCCCTAACGGTCTGAATTCAAGTAAAAGGGTGTAGAGTTCCTGCAGGATGATCTCTTAAGATGGAAAGCTTAATCGTGTCATAGGCTGCTTCTTGATGAGTGGGAGGGGCAAAATGAATGAGACTGTTAAATGCAAGGAAAACCATAGTAAGATGTGGCCATTTAAAGTAAATAAAACTGAATTTGGTTTGCAATTGTCTGTACTAGTTTGATAACCCAATGCATTTACTGTCCTGTTTATTGCTGCAGGAGCTCCAGTTTGAAAGGCTTACAAGAGAGCTTGAGTTGGAACGGCAGATTGTTGCAAATCAGCTAGAAAAATGCAAGCTGGGAACTGAATCACCGAGTGCTGCCAGTATCAGGTAAAAGCCTGCATTTTTATTTATTGCTATTGGATTGCCTGAATGTATTTACCCTGACTGCATTCTTCCCCTTACAAATGCATTTCTTATTTGATTTTTCTGTCTCCTCGGTTAATTCGTAATATTGTGTGAAAGAACATTGATTTTGATACTCTGTTCAAGTAATATAATGTTGAGGTGCCTGAATAGATTATTCCTTGATTCTTCTAGCAAATCATAAATGCTCTTTATCAAATGAAATGCTATCATCATGGATAACAGTAAATTTTGTTTGAGCTTTTCAATCTGATTTGGTGGGATCCCTAACTACAGACTGCTGAGGTTTTTTAATTTTTCTAATAATTTAATTGCGCAGCCCTGAAAAGGGACTCGTGGACTTTATTTTCGAAATGAATTGTTTAAATACTTTTCTCCACCAGGCCATAAAGTAATTGTCAACTGGCATGCTACTCGTACAGTCAGCATTGTTCCAAAAGCAGAGTATCTTAATACAAAATAGGGATGAAACACATCATACCCAAAAACAAATCAATAAGTGTTTGTATTAAAATCTGTATTGAAAAAATTGAAAACAATAAAGGCAGTGTATAATGGGGCTATATAAACTGTTGCAACTAATGTTTCCTAAAGCTAGTAATGCTTCCAAGATGTGATTGGATTGACAATAGGACCATTGTGAGAAAAGACAGCAGCAGTTTTTCGTAACCATGTCAACTCAGAAGCCTGCTAACTTAATGATCACTGGTATCCTGGTACAGAATTATACACAGTACTGTTATTGCTGATAATGATTGTTTTGATGATAAGGATTACGTTCACTGAAATTGTTGAATGACAATCTTGTGATAACTTGTATCATCCTTGAATAACCAAAGTACAAAATAAGGATGTTTACAAGAGCAGCAAACCAAGAATGATCAGTTCTGTGAGATGGCGAAGTATACATTTTGACATCTATTTCCGTAGATGCAATTTAGAAATTTAAAAGGAGATATTTTACAGTTTCAGACAAAGCAAAATCTGCTGTCTTGATTTCAGTTAAGCTCCATCTTCAGAGTTGAGGACAAATGTTAGGAGTCTTCTGTTCTGTTACACACACTTGTACGAATAAAACACTTTTTTTTTAAAGGTGTTTTGCCAGATATTATGTTCAATCACATATTAGGAATTTATAGATTTTTTTTTTTGAGAGATTTTTTTAACACTACATTTTCTAATTGCTGCCAAAATACCCCCTGCATTTCTAATATGAATTAATTATGACAGTTGAGAGGGCGACAAGCTTAAATTATGCTGTGCACTGAAAGCTTCACAATGTTTATGGACTCTCTGCCACATGAACCGATTCTCTTGTACTACCCCATGTCAATACAGTTTTAAAATTAAAGCTAAACTAGCAGCACCCATATTAAGAGCTTGAAAACCGGGAATTCTTGTGTGCTCAGTCATGTGACTGTATCATTTTTAGACATTTTAATTAAAGCTGTTCACTTTTCGGAAATTTCATTTGTAGAACTTAGAACAGTATAGCACAGTACAGGCCCTTCGGCCCACGATGTTGTGCTGAACTTTTACCCTAAACCTAAGGTCTATCTAAGCTCCATCCCTACCTTTTTATACTATCATCCATATGCCTATCTAATAGCCGCTTAAATACCCCTAATGAGGCTGACTCCACTACCCTCTCCGGCAATGCATTCCACGCCCTACCACTCTGAGTAAAGAACCTACCTCTGACGTCTCCCCTATATCTACTTCCACTCACTTTCAAACTATGCCCCCTCGTAATAGCTACCTCCCACTCTAGGGAAAAGTCTTTGGCTGTCCACTCTATCTATACCTCTATCAAGTCACCTCTCATCCTTGGCTGTTCTAAAGAGAAAAGCCCTAGCGCTCTCAAACTTTCCTCGTAAGACCTTCCCTCCATTCCAGGCAAAGTCTTGGTAAATCTCCTCTGCACCTTTTCCAACGCTTCCACATCTTTCCTGTAATGAGGTGACCAGAACTGGACACAATACTCCAGATGTGGCCGAACCAGGGTTTTGTACAGCTGGAGCATAACTTCACGGCTCTTGAACTCAATCCCTCTATTAATGAAAGCTAACACACCATACGCCTTCTTATCAACTCTATCCACCTGGGTGGCAGCTTTCGGGGAACTATGGACATTAAACCCCAAGATCCCTCTGCTCCTCCACACTGCCAAGAATCTTTCCGTTAACCCTGTATTCTGCTTTCAAATTTGTCCTTCCAAAATGAATCACCTCTCACTTTTCAGGGTTAAACTCCATCTGCCACTTCTCAGCCCAGCTCTGCATCCTATCAATGTCCCTTTGTAACCGAGAACAGTCCTCTGCACTATCCACAACTCGCCCCACCTTTTGTATCGTCCGGAACTTACTAATCCACCCTTCTACTCCTTCATCCAAATCATTTACAAAAATCACCAAATGGAAGAAGACCCAGAACAGATCCTTGTGGTACACTGCTCGTAACTGATTTTTCTGCATTCTGAATAAACAAATCTGGCATTGTTAGATATGCCTAAATTTAAATTACATTCACTCAGCTTCCCACCTGTTGCCACTACTACTGCAACTAAGCTTGATCTGGGCCCTGCTCCTCAGGCTTTTATCAGGTTCTTTCCTGCCTCTGCAGCTCCAACTGAGCATTCAGTATGATCGTGAATGATCCTCTATAGCCATAACATATTTCTGTGTGGAGCTGGAGGAATATAGCAGGCCAGGTAGCATCAGGAGCAAGGTCGGGACCCTTCTTCAGAAATCTCCATTTCTGCCTGCACGTCCGCCCTCACCCCTTCTCTTCCCTCCCGCAACAGCGATAGGGTTCCCCTTATCCTCACCACCTATCCCACCAGCATCCACATCCAGAAGATCATCAGACGCTATTTCCGCCACCTGCAGTGGGATGCCACCACAAGACACCCATTACCCTCCCCTCCCTTGTCCACCTTCTGCAGGGACCATTCCCTCTGGGACACCTTGGTCCACACTTACTTCACCCCCAACACCTCCCCACAGCCCTACGGCACCTTCCACTGTAACTGGCAAAGGTGCAACACCTGCCCATTTACCTCCTCCCTCCCTAGTATCCAAGGGCCCAAACATACCTTCCACACGAAGCAACACTTCACCTGCACTTCCCAGAATCTAGTCTACTACATTTGCTGCTCACAATGTGGCCTCCTCTACGTTTTGTTTCCCCAAAATATAGACTTGGTGACTGCTTTGCAGAACATCTACGTTCTGCTTGCCAAAAGGACCCTGAACTACCTGTTGCCTGCCACTTAAAGCACCACCCTGCTCCCTGGCCAACATCTCTGTCTCTGGCTCATTGCAGTGTTCCAGCCCAACGCAAGCTGGAGGAACAGTACCTCACTTTCCGCGTGGGAACCCTACAGCCCTCTGGACTCAATACTGAGTTCAATAATTTTAGGGCCTAAACTCTCCCATGTCCCAGCCCCCTGCCCCACACACCAGCCTTGTTACCACATAGCCTGCCATTACACACCCGCTGTTGTTAGTCACTAACAGTCCCTGTTAACTACTCTTCATCCTCCCAGCCTGATTGTTAGCAACTCCTTTGTCTGTCCAAATGTCTTTCTTGCGCTCTCGCTCTATCCTATCATTTACTCCCTGTTTTCTGCATATAAACTGATGTTTTCCCAACCACCATCAGTTCTGAGGAAGGGCCACCGGACCTGAAACGTTTACTCTGTTTTCTCCTTCACAGATGCTGTCAGACCTACTGAGCTTTTTCAGCAACTTTGTTTTTGGTCTATAATTCTGTTTATTTTCTGACCTTTTAAATAGTGGTGACATATTTGCCACCCTCTAAACTGTAAGAACTGCAGAGCTTAAAGAATGTTGGAATATGACTGCCAGTGCATTCTAAATTTCCAGGGCCACTTCCTTTAGTACTCTAGGATTCTTGGTTCCCTAATATTTTTAGGAAGTTATTTGTGCTACCTTTTGTGAAGACCAAACCAAAGGACGTGTTCAATTCTTCTGACACTTTTGTTCCCTATTATAACTTCCTTGGTTGCTGACTGTAAAGGAGCTACATTTGTTTTAACTAATTCCTTTCTCTTCACACATTTACAGAAGCTTTTATAGTCAGTTTCTATGTTCCCTGCAGTTAAATTTCGTACTCTTTCTTTTTTCTGATTTGACCAAACTTTTCCCTTTTGCTGGTTCTAAAATGTTTCCAATCCTCAAGCTTGCTGCTTTTTTTTTTTGGCAGTTTTGTCTCTTCCTTTGATGTAATACTATCCCTAATTTTTGTAAGCTATGATTGTGCCACCTTTCCTCACTTTTGCACCAGATAGGAATCAATTGTTATAATTCACGTGCACATTCTTTACATATGAACCATTTGCTTATCACCGTCAACGGCTTTAAGGCACCCCAATCTACCCTTGCCAACTCGTGGCTCGTACCCTTGTAGTTTCATGCTTCGCATTCCATCTTAATGAAGAATTCTGTCAATATGGTCACTTCCCCAAGGGTCGCTGCACGACAAGACTCTTAATACATTCTCATCACGTGTCCACAGCTTATGGTGGTCTATTCTTTATTTCCTCAACATATTGGTCTTTTGAAAACCTGTCACACGTTCTTTCCAGGAAATCATCCTCCCCAGTACATTGATCATTTGGATTCTTTTGATTTGAATGTCTGAAATGTTGCTGTGATCATAGATAGCAGTCATTGCAGCAGTGAACTGTGTGTAACATCTTTCCACCTTCTACCACTCAGAATAACTACCCTTTATTTGCACCCTTCACTTCTCTCTTGAAACTAGAAAGAAACCCATTCAACTGCTTGTCTTTGGTTTGTATTCGTTGACTTTATTCATTAGTCTACTACAGGGAATCCTATCTAAAATCTGTGCAAAACTTTTGTAAATTCATAATTTTTTGCTAGATTTTAAAACAGCAATAAATTACTGGTAATGAATTACCATCAAATGTTTTAAGGTGACTGCAGACTAGATTCTCCGTTTGCATTTCAAGCTGACTGTTAATTTTCGCTTCTAAATTCCTTCGGTTCATAATTTCTAATATTGAATGTTATGATGAGAATATTGGAAAAGAGATTTTTATAAAGGAGTATTTTTCTAAATCTAATCTTATAAAATAAGAATTGAAGTCCAAGTGTTAATTATTTTTAACTTCAGTGTAATTATTAGAATATGAACAGCCTTAGCTAAGCATTTATTAAAGCAAAATTTGAAGATTGATTTGTGCATGTTGCAGTTGTTACACTTAGACAACTGTAGGAATGTGCATTAATATCTAAAGAACATGCTGTACAAATCAAGTCTTGTTAATATTTGTTGTATACAGTGTTTTGCTATGAATACTCAGAATTTTATGATTCTAATCCACTTGTGTTCAATATTGATGAAATGTGGTCCCACTTTGGGTGGGAAGGTACGGTTCTTCAGTGCGCCTCTGTCATTTTTATCCTGAAATCTACTTATTGCAAACTTTCGTGCTGTAAGCAAACTGACAATAGTCATAAACGCTCAAAGCCTAACTTTTTTGGTGAAAGAGAATCTCATGGCAATGATTATTAAGCCCAAGAGGAAAGAAATCCTGTGTACTTCACTCGTGCATGCTATCTGGTTTTGACATGGTATTTACTCTGTCGCCATTTTTCCCTTCAGGTGAACCCTGCTTTGCTCATAGTCATCAAAAAAATCACCACCTGTTGGTTGAGGTTTTTCAACTGATCACAAGTTAAATGTGATGAGGAAAACAATTCAGGTCACCTTAGTTTATTCAACCAGAGGGTTGGAAGGGCTGCTACATCCTGCCTTACTAAACGTAGCACCTAATTGTTTGTTTCTTAAGAGAATTCCCAGTTTTTAACTACTTAATATCCAGGAAGTACTGATCAGAGAACGAAAGAACTTCCTGATGCCAATCTGAAGTTTGCATTTTAACTAGTTTCAACCCATGTCCTCCTGTTTTTAAGGAAATTTTATAGATTGATTTTTTTGCATATTATTTACTCTGTTGACAATCTCCAAGATGTTTAGGATTATTCCTGCTATGCTGAAGTTTCTCTTTTTGTCTCATTATTGTGACACTTGATATAGTATTAGGAATTTGCTGTGTAATCCTTCTCTCTAACTTCCAGTGTTGGAATTCCTGTATAGTCATTAGACAGGTATACTGTATAGACACTCGCTTTATAGCTTGACCTTTGCTGACTTGTATTCTGATGTTCACTTTTTTGACCTTGAATACAGCTATATAGTTGTTTAAAAAAAAATTGAACCTCTCAAATTACTCACTTTATCCTTACAGTTAATATCATTGAGAGCCAGCTTTTTATTTATGCCATGTTCTACCTTTGATTTCACCTGCAATTTCTTTTCTCAGTTTAAAAACATTAGTGTGCAGCTTGTTCCTCCTCCTGTTGCTCTGTACATTCCACACAGGACCCTTTTTGGCCCTCTGAAGTCCATACCAAATTAGTTCAATGCTTCTAAGCTTCATGAGCTCCAGGATCTGAACTGACTTTTTTTGTCTGCACAACATGCCTTTATTCAGAGATGGAATTTACTGAAGCTGCCATGTTTTTTGTATTTCCGTTAAGTGAAAATTAGTTTCCAGTACCCCAGAACTGAGCACTGGCTAGCTCGTCTAATCCAATTCTGGAAATCAATGCCGCAAATGGTGTCAGCGCACCGAGCACTGCACAGTGTTGGTGTGGCTGTGGATGCATGCTCTAAGAGGCAATGTTGCTCCCGTGCAACTGCTGCCCTTCAAATTAGCCATGGATTTGGAAGATGGTGAAGGTGCCTCCTTGAGTTACTGTCGTGAACCTAGTAGATGGTACATACTGCTGCCATTGCCTCAATGGCACAGGGAGTGAATGTTGAAGGTTGAGAGTTGTGGATTGGGTATCAGTCAAGTGTTGCTAAAAGAGGTGCAGGAGCAAAGGGACCTGGGTGTACATGCGCACGGATCATTGAAGCTGGCAGGACAGGTGGAGAGAGCAGTTAATAAAGCAGTGTTTTCAGCTTTATGAATAGGGATGGTGTTACAAGATAAAGGAAGACTTCTGATGATGTCAATCTTCTTGTGTATTGGTGCTGCACTCATTCAGGCATGAAGAGTATTCCATCGGACGACTGACTTGTGCTTCGGTGACTGGTGTGGCAGAATAAGATGTGTTATTTGCTGCAAAATGCCTAGCTGCTGACCCACTCTTGCAGTCACAGTATTTTTATGGCTAGTTGAGTAGAACTTCAGGTCAGTGGTAACCCTTAGGATAATGCAAGCACATGGCCCTTGTTTCGAGAGAGAGGGATGGGAGAAAAACTTTACCCCTTTCTCCTCACCTTTCAATTGTGCACAATAAGATGGGTTTTAAATACTTTTAAGTATTGGGATTTTTTGGCGGTACATACGATGCAGTCTTTCTGGTAAGTTATTAAATCAAACAAAATCTTGTTTACTCTCAAGCTGCTGAAATATAAATGCAACAAAATGCACGCATGCCTTCGTGTGCTCACTGAAATACTGTAAAGATAAAGCATACGTTTGATTGAAAAGCAGAAACACAAATAGGAAATCACAAATTCAGATTTAATACCTTTTAAAAAGGCACATTGGATGCCTGTGTGGGATTTCTTTTTCTTCATGGAATTGTAATATTGTTGCAGTACAGAAGCAGGCTGTTCAGCTCCTCATTTCTTCACAGTTCTGTTACCTATTGCCAATCTCCTGTCTTTATTCCCCATATCCCTGCACACCATGTCGATCAAAATAATCATTCAATACCCTTTGAATGCCTCAATTCAACCTGCAGCCTCCATGTTTCCAGGCAGTACAATCCAAACCTGACTATTCAGTGTGAAAAAAGTTGTTTTTTTTGTCGCACATCACTTTTTAAACTCCCACACCCACATTCATTTTCTCTTCTTACAAATGGGGACAGATTCTTCCTTTCTGCTGTGTGCAGTCAGTCATTGAAAGCCTTTTCAAAACACCCTCAACTGAAGTTTCTCATTCCTGGAAGCATTTCTGTAAATTGCTTTTGCACACTCCAGTGCATTCACATCTTTCCTATAATGTGGCAATTACACATAATTGAGCTGAGGTCTAACAGTTCTTGTACAAGTTCATCAGCTCATTGATCTTTCTACACTCTGTCCCTATTCTTAAAGCTGGAAACACTGTTTTGTTAACTGCTGTTTCCACCTGTCCTGCCATCTTCAATGATCCGTGTGCATGTATACCCAGGTCCCTCTGCTCCTGCACCTCTATTGTATTGTCTTTCAATGTTCTCCTCACCAAAGTGCATCATCAACTCACTCTTCTTTGCATCAAACCTCATCTGCCACCTGTCTGCCCACTTCACAAGTTGTCTGTATCTTTTTCGACTTTCATGCTATCATCCTATCAGTTTGCAATTATTCTGAATTTAGTTACTGTGAAATTGTTCCCTGCACATCAAGGTCTAGTTCATTAATAAATAGCAGGAAAAGCAAAGGTCCCAATATTGATACCGATGAACTTCACTACAAATCTTTCTCTAGCCTGAAAACTCCTTTAAAGGTGAATGGAAGATGGAAGTTTCTGAATTTCCATGTGAACTTATGGCCGGGTTTCTGGAAAGGTGAATCTTCGCAGGTGAAAATCACACTGTCTGGGTTGATTGCTTGTTTGACAGGTCTTGTTGGAGGAGTGGTCCATCTGGTTGAATTCCAGATTCCTATCCTTGGAGCATTAGGATTTATTATCTGAAGCTTGTATAACCGTATGAGTTATAAGGAGAGGCTGGCTAGGCTGGAACTTTTTCCTCCTGAAACATAGGCTTAGGTTTATAAGATCATGATGCGTAGGTGAGATGAATAGCTAAGATCTTTTTTCCCAAAACTAGAGGGCATAGGTTTATGGTGAGAGAATAAGTTTCAAAAAGAAAACTTTGAGGGTAGGGGTGGTGCATAAATGGAATGAGCTGCCAGATGATGATGTAGAGGCAGGTACAGTTAAACATCCAAAAAACATTAGTACACATACATGGATAGGAAGGGTTTAGAGGAATATGGGCCAAATGCAGGCAAATGAGACTAGTTTACTTTGGGAAACCTGGTTGGCGTGGACAAATTGAGCCGAAGGCCTGTTTCTCTGATGTGTGACTCTGTGATCAACACTTGCATTTTCTGTGTAAATGATTTGATGTTAGCCATTACTACGTAATACGAACTTGGTGGCTGTTTGCACCTTGAGAACCGATTTCTCTGTACTGCTTTTGAGGGTCAAGTTTGCAGACTGTCAGCTGATTTTGAGTTTGTGTAAAAATATACAGAATAGGCCTGTAAATTCCACAAGTGGTTGAGTCACCCTATCTGTTCAAGGGTGGGGTACCTCATCCATATTCATTTGCATTTTAAGAATTTCCTGGAAGCATGTTCAGGCATGGACTAATCCATTGTACAGAAATTAGTGACTTCCTGTTTTACCTGACATTCCAGCACACTCTCCGCAAGAACTGCAGGTGCTGGAA
>NC_063338.1:53722899-53748005 GCF_021869965.1 Rhincodon typus
CTGGAGGAACACAGCAGGTCAGGCAGCATCAGAGGGGCAGGAAAGTCTATGTTTCAGGTTGGGACCCTGATGCTGCCTGACCTGCTGTGTTCCTTCAGCTGCACACTGCATTGACTCGGACTTTCCAGCAACACTATTGAAGGCACGGTGCCTGCTTTGTCACTTTCAAATAGTCCACGTTGGGTAGACCATATTTCGTGACAGTTAGGAATATGGTATCTTTGCTGGGTTTAATGCCTAAATGGGGGAAGAAGAGGATGAAAAAGAACTCAGAATTATTTTATAAAGAACTTCCAAAGATATGAATTTGTGGAAACTAATCTAAACAAAACAAACCCCAGGCAGTTAATTGGGCCTACTCAATTGCTTGGGAGGCCCAAGCTGAGTAGCAAACATTATTATAGAGTTTAGCCTTTGTACAGGCCGTTCTTGTTTGTTAGTGGTATGTCATGTTGCATGTGCAACTCTAAACCACTTCACATTCTGCTGGGTGTAGCGTTTTAGCTGACTCCATCTGCCCACCTCCCCTCCCTACTTTTTGGCCAGCTTTGACCACCTTTCCCTGATCTGCTGTGTAACTTCTGTTATGAAGACAAACTTTGTATGATTACAGAATCAAAGGCACAGACAGAGACCAATTAGCTGATAGTATCTGTGCTGGCAGGAAAAACTGACCACCCAGCCTAATCTGAATTCACAGTATTTAGATGCAACAAGCAGAGTATGGTGCTTGAGGTGCATATTTTAAGTACCTTCTAAATTTAGTTGAGGGTTTCTGCCTAGACTACCCCTTTAGTCACGGAGTTCCAGATACTGTCAAGTGCAGCTCAGCTTGTTGAGCAATAAAAATAGGGGGTGGGGGGGACTTAAAACCAAGCTATTGTATACAGAACAGTTTGAAAGATCTTTTAACACAACAAAGCTAAATCATCCCATTTCCCAACACCATTTAAGAGTCTCACAGTTGAAGAAGTTGCCCCTCTTAATCAAACATTTTAATTTTGACTGGAATGGTTCTCTCTATTTCTTTGCTGTGAATTGAAGTCATCTTGCTCAAAATACTCAAAACCAAGAGCTTAATCTTTCAAACCTTCAAATATTTTCTGCAGATTTCTAACCAAACACCTAGTCTGGAATCATAGAATCCCTAATGTTGAAGCAGGCCATTCAGCCTATCAGAGCTACACCAACCCTCCAAACAACATCCCACCCACACCCCTACCCTATTTCTGTGACCCTGCATTTCCCGTAGCTAACCTACCTAACCTGCACATCCCTAGATGCAATTTAGCATGGCCAACCCACCTAACCTATACATCTTTGGATTGTGTGGGAGGTAACCAGAGCACCCAGAGGAAACCCCCACAGGCACAGGGAGAATGTGCAAACTTCACACTCGCCAAATGTTGGAATTGAACCTGGGTTCCTGGCACTGTGAGGCAGCAGTGCTAACCACTGTTGCGGAAGTTGCACAAACTAAACTTTTACCCTATCATAACTGCTTCCCCTGAAGTTATATTTGCATTGACTGCTCTAACCAAGCAATTCTGTCCCCTCCACAATTTCTTTGGAGTAATGTGGTTACTCAGGAGAGCGCGGTGGGATGATGTTAGTCAAGTCAAGTATGATTTAGTGACATTCCCAGATGGTCCCTCTGTCTATCAATCCAATTTACCAGCAGATTTAATATCTACTTACTACCATAGCTAACATCCATCTTGCCCTTTTGAAACCAAAAGTCTCTTGCTTCATTTCACCTGAGTATGCCTTTCATGATTTGAAGTATCTCTATCAAAACTGTTAGGGTTGTAAGGAAAATAACCCCTGCTTCTCCAATCTATTAACCTAAATATGACATTGCATTCCTGGAAACCACTTAGAAAATCTCTTCTGATCCCAGCTAATGGTGCTGCTGGAAAAGTCCGATTCCAAAGTTGAACCTGGCTTTTAAAGATCATACTTCTCTTCAGTTGTTTTAGTGAGTAATCAACTAAATTCTAATCACAAAAGGCTGCATGTTTTCTTTAAAACAGTAGTTTGTTGTGCAAAACAAATTTAGTGAAGAAACTAAGCTACTTGAATTTAAAATATAGTATAGAAAAGTCTTAAACAAAATTTTCAACCTACTTTTAAACATCACCAATTTTAGAGACTCCAATCTCGAGATTATCTTTTTAAGGTATTTGTTTGTGGGACATGGGCATTGCTGGTTGGCCAGCATTTATTGTTTGTCCCTAGTTGCCCTTTAGAAGGTAATGAGTTGCCACCTTCTAACTGCTGCAGTCCATATGCTGGAGGTTGACCCACAATGTCTTGGAGAGGGAATTCCAGGATTTTGACCTAGCAACAGTGAAAAATAGCAATCTATTTCCAAGTCAGGATGGCGCGTGGCTTGGAGGGGAACTTGTAGGTTCTGATGCTGTCCTTGTCCTTTTAGATGGAAGTTGTGGGTTTGGAAAATGCTAAGGGTCTTTGAATTTCTGCAGTGCATCTTGTGGACAGTACATGCTACTGAGCATTGATGGTGGAGGGAGTGGATGCTTGATGTGGCGTCAATCGAATGGCCTGGATGGTGTCAAGCTTCCTGAGTGGTGGAGCTGTACCCATCGAAGCAAGTTGGAAGTATTCTATCACACTCCTGACTTGTGCCTTGTAGATGATGGACAGGCTTTGGAGAGTCAGGAGGTGAGTTACATTCTACAGGATTCCTAACCTCTGATCTGCTCTTGTAGCCTGTTTATATAGTTGCGTCTCTGGTCAAGGATATTGATAGTGGGGGATTCAGTGGTGTTAACACCATTGAATGTCATGGGATGGTGATTCGCTTGTCTTTTATGGGAGATGGTGATTGCCTGGCATTTGTGGCACGAATATTACTTGCCACCTGTTAAGCCTGAATATTGTCTGGATCTTGTTGCATTTGAGCATGGACTGCTTCGGTATCTGAGGAATCGCAAAAGGTGCTGAACATTGTACAATCATCAGCAAACATCCTCACTTCTAACCTCCTGATGGAGAGAAGGCCATTGAATCAGCTGACGGTGCTTCAGCTTAGAACACTACACTAAGGACCACCTCCAGGGATGTCCTAGAGCTAAGATGACTGACCTCCAACAACCACAATCATCATCCTGTGTGTCAGTCTGACTCTAACCAGCAGAAAGTTTGTTCACAACTCCCATTGGTTCAAGTTTTGCTGGGGCTTGTTGATGCCACACGAGATCAAATGTATTCTTGATGTCAAGGGCTGTCACTTTCACCTCATCTCTGGAATTCACTCTGTCTTGTCCATGTTTGAACCAAGGCTGTAATGAGGTCAGGAGCTGAATGGCTCTGCCAGAGCCAAAACTGGGCATTACTGAGCAGATGAGATAACAAGGTGGAGAGCTGGATGAACACAGCAGGCCAAGCAGCATCAGAGAAACAGGAAGGCTGACATTTCAGGCCTAGACTCTCTACACCTTGTTATCTCAGATTCTCCAGCATCTGCAGTTTCTACTATTACTGAGCAGGTGCTACTTGCTAACATAATTGACACCTTCCATCACTTTACTGACGATCGAGAGTAGACTGAGGTGGTAACTGACGGGGTTGGATTTGTCTTGCTTATGTCCAGGACATATCTGGGCAATTTTCCACTTTGTCAGATACATACCAGTTTGCAACTGTACTCTGAATTTGGCTAGAGCAGGGGCAAGTTCCTGAGCTCATGACTTCATTACTATTGCTGGAGTGTTGTCATGACCATTAGCCTTTGCAGTGTCAAGTGCCCCCAGCTGTTTCTTGATATCACATGGAGTGAATCGAATTGGCTGAAGACTGGTACACTGAAGCAGAAACCCTCATAACATTTGAGGAAGCATTTAGATGTACACTTACGATGCCAAGACATACAAGGTGATGGGCCAAGATGCTGGAAAATGGGATTAGAATAGTTACAGTCAGAGTCAAAAATGTACAATATGGAAACAGACCTGTCGGTCCAACTCATCCATGCCAACCAGATATCCCAAACTTAACTAGTCCCATTTGCCAGCATTTGACCCATATCCCTCTGAACCCTTCTTATTCATATGCTCATCCAGATGCTATTTAAATGTTGTAATTGTACCAGCGTTCTCCACTACCTCTGGCAGCTCATTCCATACATGCACCAGCCACTGTGGAAAAAATTGCCCTTAGGTCCCTTTTTTAAATCTTTCCCCTCTCTCCTTAAACCTGTGCTCTCTAGTTTTGGACTCCCGTACCTTGCGGGGGGAAAAGATCTTGGCTATTCACCATATCCACGCCCGTCATGATTTTCTAAACCTCTAAGGTCACCCCGCAACCTCTGCTCCAAGGAAAATTAGCCCTAGTCTTTTCAGCCTCCACCCCCCCCCCCCCCGCCACCCCGCTCCTCCTCTCACAGCTCAAACCCTCCAATCCCAGCAACATCCCTGTAAATCTTATCTGCATCTTTCAAGTTTAACAACACCTTTCCTTTTGCAGGGAGACCACAATTGAATGCAGTATTCCAAAAGCTGCCTAACAATTTCCTGTACAGCCGTATCTACTTGTGACTCCACCTTTTAAGGAACTATGAACCTGCACATAAGTTCTCTTTTGTTCGGATTTTTTAGCTTCTAATAATCTGCACATTCTTGTAGCTTCAAATCTGGTCTAGCCTACATGTGACTCCAGACCCCTACATTGTGGTTGATTCATAAACTGCCCTCTGGGCATTTAAGGATGGGCAACGAATGCTGACCGAGCCAGTGATGCCCTCATCCTGTGAATTTTATTCTGTACAGACTAAACCTGTACTTGGGGAACCTTTTTCCCTGAATGACTCGGACTCTGAAAAGTTCATTTTTAGGAGAGAACCAGATTTGTTTCTGACCCAGTCAGGTTGCCTCCAAGCTGCCTTAAACTTTTAATCTCTAGGTTTCCTGAAATTAAATTGATCTTTGAACCAAAAACAAGGTACCTGTTGTAATTTCCACAATATTATTAGTTTATTGCAGTAACACTCCGGGGTTTACAGTCACTTGCTCTTGGACGCAAATGGATTAGGCCACTGTCGTGGAAGGACTCTGACTTTTTCTTTAAAAAAAAAAAATCACTTCATAAATGTAGCCACCACCCGTGCCATTGTTTTAAAATCTGATCTTCAAAGTGATATCTATATACATTTTTTATGCTTTTCCTCAGTCAGCCTTCACATGCCGGCATTGGATATGATACACCAGCTGGGGCTAAATCAGCATTTTATATCGGCTTTGTGTAATCTCTTGCAACATTTGCTTTGTTAGCTCCTTTTCTCAAACTGCCCTGTATTGCACTGACATGCCAAGATTTTTCTCTTGTACCATTTGCAACATATTATTGCCTCATTTTCTTTTTCACTCATGAATATCCTATTCCACTTTCCTGCATTAAATATCAGCCATGTGTATGCCCATTGCCACTAAGCTTTACCTCTTGAAGTGTATCATTATCCTCCTTGTTATGACACTTGCAAGTTTAATGCAATTTTTGAAATTGTACTTGTACCCCTAAGTTCAAATCATTATTGCACCAAAAAGGAATTGGTTAAGTACTCGAAAGGAAAGAGCTGGAGATTTGGACTAACTGGATTGCATTTTGAAAGGGCTGTACAGATTAAGATGGACCAAGTTGTACAGTATTGTGTTGTACCATTCTGTGGTTATAGCCCTTTCTAATCAGCAGATGTGCTTCGAGGAACCTATTCTTGCAGCCTCAATAACTCTTGCCTAATTGCTGACCTCTGTTTCCATTCCTGCCTAAACCACCACTTTGAATCATTTTAATATATCAATACACTTTCCAGAATTAACCCACATCTAGGTCTGGAATTGAAATTGGTTCAGGGTGTTTATGTACCTCAATGCACAAATTATTTCTAACAATTACATCTATTCTGCTTGACAGCTAAGAACTTTGATATTAATCCCAAAATCTAAGAATTTGGACCATTACAAAAGCAAGCCTCCAGTAGGGATCAGTGGAAATTTTACAGCAAATGTTTTGCATTATCGTGAAAAACATGCATTTGTTGTGCATGAGAATGCATGTTTACTTGTTGTAAATTTTGGGAGTGTAAGTGTCAAGTGAAATAACTTCAGTTTTCTCTTTCTGCTTGCAGCTCAACTGAAAAGTCATTCCACTGGAGACCAACAGGTATTAATTAGCAATGTGTGATTTTTAGTTACCATTTTGTTTGTAGTTCTGTCTCCATATAAATATGGATAAATAGTTTCTCAAAATTTCTGTAATTTGATATTTATTGCATGCATTCATCATCGTTTGGTTTTTTCAACTACCTAGTTTCAACTACATGGATTTACTCCAAGGGTTGACTCCAGTCATTAAAAGTCATTGGGTAGGCAGAGCAGTTAACAATTAGGCACAGTATTATAGGCTTCATTAATAGGGGACATTGAGTACAAGAGCACGGGAGGCTGTGCTGAAATTATATATAAAACTGATTAGACCTCCACTAGAATAGTGTGTACAGTCCTGGGAACCACATTTTAGGAAGATGTGAATGCGTTCGAGTGTGTGCAGAAGAGTTTCATGAGTTTCATTACTCCAGGATGAAAACCTTTAGTTTTGTGGTATGATGCACTCAATTGGCCAAACAGCCTCTTTCTGTACTGTGAGAATTTGATGTTTTGAAAGTTTACGATATCACTACCTTTAAAAGCATGTTGAATGAAATATGTTGTTATTTCACTGCTGTCTTTTAGGATAATTTTCTCTCCTAATATTCTCTGTGCTTTCAATTTTACTGGAGAGTAAGAGAAAAGAGCAGTAAATGATTGGAGGCAGAGATACTTGGGGAATGTTATTGCATGTTTCTTGAAGACTGTAAGCTGTTCTCAAGGGTTATTTGCTATATTTTAAGCAGCATCAATGATATTGGCAAGTGGCAAAATTGTTTTTGTCTGTCTTATGGACCTTCTCACTGGGACAAAGGATGGGATTGTTTAACTATAAAATACATTAAGTATCTTGCAGATTTTAATTCTGGATATATTTCAATAGAGTTTTCTAATGCAAAAACATATCACTGATCTGCCAGTTGAGGTGCTTAAAATCCATTAGCCTCCTTCATGTAACCCTAACTGCATATTCTCAGTTTGTGCTCACCCAGATTTCCTTTGAATGCATCTATGCTATTTTCCTAAACGACTCCTTGTGGTAGGTAGTTTCATGTTCTAATCATTCTTTGGTAGAAAATTTTCCTGAATTCCCAGTGCGGGATATTAGTCCCTAAGTGTTTGTGTGGTAGAATGGCACAAAAATCATTTACTGGTACCTCCTATCCTTTATAATATACAGTACAGGTCTGCGGTAAATGACCACTAAGTGGAAGACTTTTCTGATAAAGTGGTGATATATCCTGAGTGCTGATTCAATCAAATGACCACTTACATATTGACTTAATTTATAATCATCAACATGAAACTTGCCGTCCACCCGGGTGGACAAAGTCAAAAGCTCTGTCATGTGACTTTACCTTCCTGCTCAGCAGAGTACAGCTCATTGTGTGCTGTGGCCTCTTGTCCATGCTGTGCTCCCTCCCCTGCACTTTGTGACCTTGCATCAGTTCGTTCACCTTTTCTTCCAGATTCTGTGCCCTGAAGACGTCCGCAAGCCTCTGGTTGTAAAATTCTGTGCTTTAATCAACCTTTCTCCTCGTCGGCATTTTCTGTTCATGCAAACTGTTCATCCTGTGGATTCTCTCTCCTGTTATAAATTTATGAATCTGTGAAGTGTAAAGGATGTGATAATGGTTAACTAGAATAATAATGACCTGATTGCGCATAGTTGGCATGGATTTGTGAATGAGATTTGTTTGAAGCTATTGGAGTTTAAGGATGTTACTGATGAATACTGTAAATTCAATCTGTTTTAATTTTGCTAAGTGACCTCTGGGGTACGACATCAAAAGCCTTCTGAAAGTCCAAGTATATTGCATCTATTGATTTGTGTTTCTCCTGTCTCTGCCTGCAGGGGACCCACATTTGCCTTGGCCAAATGTTTGCTTTTTACATACCTGTGTATGGTTTTACAATGCTGTGTTTTTACGTTTTTTTTTTGCTAATTTGCTTTCATTCTGTTTAGTATTTCTTGGTCCCTCTTTGCTGTATTCTAAAATCTTCCCAGGTTTACTACTATTCCTGGCAACTTTGTGCCTTTTCATGGAATCCTAGAATAGAATCCTACGGTGTTGAGAGTCCATTCAGCCCATCAAGTCCATATTGACCCTCTGAAAAGCATCCCATCAAAACTGAGCCCCCACCCAATCCCCATAATGCTGCATTTGCCATGGCTAGTCTACCTAGCCTGCACATGCCTGGACACTACAAGGCAATTTAGCAATTCATCTTTATATGATCGTAACTTTTTTAAAGCCACAGTTGACTGACTTTTTGGGATTTTGTGCTTTGGAGGAATAGTTGCTATAAACTATTTAGTAATTCTTGAAGATTATCCATTGCTTATATACTGTCATACCTTTTTTAATATGTAGTCCCAATTTACCTGTCAATTTGTCCCTTTAATTTAGTTTCCTTTGGTCAAATTTAGCACCATTTTTAATTGCACGGAAGAGCCTGTAGGAAAAAGTGTAAAATACTTAACCAAAAAAGGGCTAACTTCAGTGTTTTGAATAGAGATTGTTGTCCAGGTGAATTGGAATTAAGCCACTAAACAGTAACTGAACAATAGGATTCCTTCAAAAGGAGATAATTCAGGCATATTCCATTTCATTAAGAGGGTGAAGGATGGATGTTCAAAGCTATAGTTTCCTTGAGGGCTAAAGATAGAATGCTTAAAATGAAACAGTAAAACGTTTATAATAGAGGAACAAACCACAGAAGAGATTGAAAACAGGAATGAGGAGCAAAGATTATCAATGTTGATTTAATATTGGCTAACTAAACAAAAAGGAATTTTAAAGGAAAGACTTTTCTGAACACAGTGAAAAGGTAGATGAATGAAGATATCGAGGAAATTAATTCCAGTTCTCGATGACCAGGTACAATGTTTTAAACTTTCCTGGATATACAGTTGCTGCCAGAAAACATGGGTTATAAATATTGGATTCTCTTGATAAAGGGGAAAGGGCTAAACATAGCCAAGACACCCAAGTATCAGTGCTGGGAACCTTTGGACAAAATTTTGTACAAACCCCCACAGTTTGGTATTGTGGCAAGAAGATGATGTGGCAACAAACCTGCATCATCGTAACAGATAGCCAATTTGAAAGAGCTAAGAAGGCTGTTGATAATTTGCCTCCTGGTGAATGGAATTGGATGTACCTTTGGCGATTTGAGCAAGTGGAGCAGGGAACACAGGCTGTCTGATTCACAACAAGTGGAAGTTGGCAGTGTTGAAGCAGTTGGCTTTCATAAGAGGTCAGGAGTTGTTGTAATGGAATAATCGGAGGGGCAGAGTGCACAATGTGAGATAGCAACCAGTGAATTTTTATTTGTTAATTTAAACTCCATACCACCTGACCCATTTGACATTGGAGCCAGAGTTTTGTGAAATCGGATACCACAGGAATGATCCAAAAGCCACAAAGCTTAACATTTTTGAATATAATCACCTATCATTGTTATTGCAACACCCTAGTTGGAACAGAATTAGTGATTTCACAAGCTTCAAAATCTCCCCTCCCCCTACCGCATCCCAAAACCAGTCCAGCTCGTCCCCGCCTTCCTAACCTGTTCTTCCTCCCACCTATCCCCTCCTCCCACCTCAAGCCGCACCCCCATCTCCTACCGACTAACCTCATCCCGCCCCCTTGACCTGTCCATCCTCCCTGGACTGACCTATCCCCTCCCTAACTCCCCACCTACACTCACCTTTACTGGCCCCATCCCCACCTCTTCGACCTGTTTGTTTCCTCTCCACCTATCCTCTCCTCTATCCATCTTCTATCCGCCTCCCACTCTCTCCCTATTTATTTCAGAACCCCCTTCCCCTCCCCCTCTTCTGATGAAGGGTCTAGGCCCGAAACGTCAGCCTTTCTGCTCCTCTGATGCTGCTCGGCCTGCTGTGTTCATCCAGCCCTGCACCTTGTTGTCTCTGATTCTCCAGCATCTGCAGTTCCTACTATCTCTGATTCAAGCTTATAAATCTGCCTTCCTTTCTTAATGAAAATCATAATGTTGTATGTGCAAGCTCAGGAGCTAAGGGAAGCATCTGACACTAGAGGCAGCGTGATCTGTGAAATCTACAGAAGAGCCTGACCCTGTGGCAGCCTCTACAACGGTGAGACCAAGCAGAGGCTCAGAGACCATTTTGTAGAGCACCTGTGCTCTGTTCGCGACAGATGACGACACCTTCCAGTCGCAAACTACTTCAGCTCTCCCTCCCACTCCCTGGATGACATGTTCATCCTGGGCTGCCTCCAGTGTCACAATGACGCCACCTGGAAACTGGAGGACAACCTAATGGTCTCAATGTGGATTTTACCAGTTTCAAAATCTCCCCACCCCTGGCCTCAACCCATGACCAACCCTCCCTCTGATCCCTGCCTCCTTGACCTAACACAACCTGTCTGTCTTCTCTCACACCTATCCACTCCTCCCACCTCACTGACCAATCCCCACTACTTCCTGCCTGCATTCATCTATCACCATCCCACTGACCTTCCCCCAGCCCCACCCCTCCTCTACTTATTTCAAGCTCCTTTACCCCTCCCCCATTTCTGAAGAAGGGTCCCGATCTGAAACGTCAGCTTTCCTGCTCCTCTGATGCTGCCTGCCTGCTGTGTTCCTCCAGCTCCATGCTGTGTTATCTGACTCCAGCATCGGCAGTTCTTGCTATCACTGACCCTGAGGCCATTCGTTTTCTCAAGCTGGCCATCACATGATTCTGGTCTGATGACCCTTTTCCACTGATTTGAAAATTTTGCTTACTGATAGGTCCACCAGCTTGGAACTTTTGTCTCCTGAATCAAATTCAGTCCATGTAATCTGGAACATTTTAACAGTTATCTAAACTTTGTGGACTCTGAGTATGGTTAAAAGTGGCTATATATTCGGCTGTTTAAAAATTGAAACGGTCAAGGTTGCGTTTTTTTGGTCAAAAGTTGCAGCATAAAACCTGGTAACCTATAATTTGGGTAAAGATCTTGCTGGTTGTTCTAGCTAAAATTGTACACACCAGGAATTCATGGATTCCTAATGTGTGCATGGCTGTTCACATCCTTGACAATACATGACACCTTGGAATTGTCCTGAATGCCTCTGCCTTTGAAGATGCCCTCATTTATTGTAAAATGCATCTTATTCACCTGAATGTCCTTCATGGAAGAAAATCTGCCATCCTTGCCTCCTAAGTCACTTGGTCAAGATGGCGGCATAGTAGAATGCTTCAACTGGAGCTACTCTGCTCCTTCTGTTTTGTTCTCCCTAAATTCGCACCCATCCCCCAACTGCAATTGGCCATGTTCCCAAGGCACCAGGGGAGATTAGAAAGGCAGCAGTTCTAACTTATTCCTTTATTTTCCTAGTTTAAACTATGAAAAACTTTTAATGTAACTGTTACCTATTACTTTGCTTCATAGAATAGTGGAGAAATAATGTTTAACTTTTTAAACTCTCGTTTCTCTTACTATATTGTACCTAAGCTTGTTTGTACCTAGGTACTTTGGTACTTGAGATGGTGACATTATACATTTTTTTCACTGTACCTCTGTACTTGAGTACACATGGCAATCAAATTTAAAATCTAAATCTACCTCGTCTGACTTACCTGTAACTCCAGACCTATAATGATATAGTTAACTCTTAACTGATCTCGAGGGCAATTGGGGACCGGTCACAATGCTGAGGTTGCCAGCAACTTGTGTATCCCATAAATAAAAACTTTGAGAAGGTATTTGAAGCTGGTGGTTTCCAGCCGGTGATCCAGAGCTATTCCACATCGAGAGAAAATGCCTTCAGGATGGAAGAAATTTGGAACAAAACCTAAATATTCTATTTAGATGTTGTGAAAACTCTTAAATTTGTAAATTCAATACTTAAAATTTTCTTTTGTTTTGGCCTTATCCATGACATACGAAGCCTTTTTATAAACATTTAAATTTCCTGAACTGTAACTCCTGCATAGATAATTGGTATTAGCAATTAAGTACCTTTTTTGTCTTGCCAATGTATGTCATCAAAAATCAGTTCTTGCCTTCCTCCTGACCTCCTGGTTATATTTTAACATATAGGCCAATTTGGGCAGGTGAGTTTCAGGTTCAGCTGAACTGCTTTAAACACCTTGAATTCTCAAAAGGAAAATTAATTATATTTACCTGAAAATATTTACAAGCAAACCAATAGTACTTGAGGCATATTAAAGTGAACAATGAATATTCCTTTGCAATTAACATGTTTGCATTATTCCATTTCTATTGTACTTTATCTTAGTTTACAACAGTTTAAATATTAATTCCACCAATGATGCTCAAAACACATGCAGCCTCTTTTTATATTTCTAATCCTTTAACTAAGCATGAAAATTTACATGTTGTGATCTGTTGAAGATTTTCTTAACTACGCAAATCATCAACATGTATCGAGGTACAGTTCACAAATAAAATTAGTATTACAGAATCTTCAGCTCCAAAGGGAATAATTTGTCGTATTGTGCCTAGACTGATTCTTTAACAGAAATGTTCAATTTGATCCGATACCTCATCTTTTACTCCATAATAATAGTATAAAATAGTTCTGTTCAAATACATCTCCACTTGTCTTTGAAACATCCTATTAACTGTTTCCACACCCTTTCAGCTCGTGTTTTCTAGGCCATAATAATTTCTCCTCCTACATGCTGCCCTGACAAAATAATTCTCTGAACAATTATCTTAAATCTTTGCAAACTAGCTATTGACACACAGGCTACAGGAAACAGTTTCTACTCAGTTGTTCTATCAACCTATTTGTAATATTAAATTACCCTGTGGGGTGTCCCCCGTAACACACACTATCCTAAACTTATCAACTTGCCCCCATCAACTTCAGTGAAGTTCTGAGTATGTAGCCCAAAGTCCCTCTACTGCTTGACTACTCCTACTCCTAAAATTTGTACCATTTCGAACCTACTGCCTGTACTACTTTTTCTGTTCCTCTGTTTTACTTGCAATTTAATGAGGATAAATACAATCTGTGATGTCTCTACCTATTTCATCTGTCTGCCTCCTTGGAGTCTGCTATCCTGCTCAATGTCAATGTATGTTGCCAAGTTTTATACCATCTGTGCCAAAGTCCAGTTTATAAAAAAAAAAAAAAAGTACTAGGGTTATTGTACTAACCCTTGCAAAACTCTTGCTTACCTTTCTCCAGTCAGGAGACCATGTGTTCATAACTACCTCTTCATCGTATTCCTTGGCCAATTGCAATAAGTTTGTCTGTCCCTTTGTTTTGGTACTTCACCTAATGTCTTCAAAAATCTGTGTATACAGCATTGATAACATTTATGATTAATCCTTTGTTATTTCTTCATAGGAGAAATTTTAATGTTTCAAGTTTAAAAACTTAAATTGTAGCCTGCCTTGGTAATTTTTTCACCTCCTCTGGGATTGAGGATGCACCCTCTGCACCTGCTGGTCATGGAAGGCCTGAAGATTGCTGGTGGACACTGCATGCTCTCCTTGGCCATGCACCCATGCATGTAACCAAAGATTTGAGGCAGATTATAGAGTGCAACAATCTTCTCTGCGGCCTGCTGCTTTGACCTGTTAATGGCCACCCTTGCCAGGCCCAGGAACAGACTGATGAGAGAGTCTTCCAATCCAACTGATATTTCATCAACTGGTGTCCATAACTTGAGCTCATAGAGCTGAAAATAAAAGTTTAGGTAACCCTTTGATTTTCTAAAAAGAAAATGAGGGGCTAGAACTATTACAACCTAAGAAATTACAGGCAGATTTTGTGCTGTCAAACCTACTTAGCAAATAATTGATTGAAGGACTGCTGTTTACTTGCACCTTGGATCCCAGACTCGGACAACCCTCCACCCTGGGCCTTTGCCACTGCAGAAGACAATTCGGGATATCTGGGTGGTGGACAAACTTAAGTGAAGGGTGTGCAGCAGCACCCTTTTATATAAGAAACTCATTTGTTCCAAACAGAATGGCACAGGCAATTTCCCCTGTCTTAGATTGTTTGGAATATCATCCCTGAAGAATTTTTCAGGACGTGGGACTAATATTAAATTCAATCTGAACAGGAGTCCGTTCAGACAGAACCCACCACATGCTTGAGCTGCCTCTGTAGTATGCATTCCCTCCTGAGCTAGGCTCCAGTTTTAAGGCTTGTCTGAGTGCTGGGTGCCCACCCAACATGTTTCTGCAGTATTATCCACCTGTCATGTCATCCAGCATATCTGAGAGTTTCGTCATCCCCAGGAGTCCGTACCAGCGTCCCTACTGGTTAATGGCACAAAAGGTGGTGCGTGTATGAAATCAGTTGCCAAAGCAAGTGGTAGAGGTGGGTACAATTACAACATTCTAAAGACGTTTAGACAGGTACACGAATAAGAAAGGTTTAAAGGTATATAGGCCAATTACAGGCTAATAGGACTAGATCAGTTTAGGAAACCTGGTTGGCATGGACTAGTTGGGCCAAAGGGTCTGTTTCTATTCTGTATGACTGACTATGACTCCCAAATGATAGCCATTACTCCAGTGCAAGTCAGCTAGGTCCCAAATATAAATCAGGTCCTACTAAAAGCCAGGCAGCTCCTGTGTTGAATTATGACGATCAGATCAATACAAGGGCAAGAGCTGCATGTGACTATGCACCTGGTGCAACAAGTTTGTCGCTATGGCACACCATCAAGGAGGGGGCAGAGAGTTGCTGTCTGGGTGTGAAGGTGCACCAACACTGAAACTCCCTCCCCAAAGGAAGACTCAACCTCAGCTGTAATCTAGTGCTGTATTTTGTCGCAGAAGAAATTTATAAACACCGAGTATCCTTGTCAATCTCTGGAGAAGGAATCAAAGTGACCAATGCATACCACAACATGGCAGTATCAGTTGGTTTCTGACCAACATGCGACTCCTGTAGGTTTGTCCTTGAGCCTGTCCTATCCCACATCCTAGATGAGTGCCAGTGGTAACTGCTCCTTGCCAGTTTACCAGCCAGAATTTCTCAACAGGCCTAAAATAAACTATCCGTGCAGAGGGTAGATGTGTTCCAGGTTCATCCTGGGGAGTCCATCCACCGTTGACTGAATCTGGAAAATTTTCCCCAGTTGATCCTTGCAGAGGACACCATAGAGTGCATATTTTGACACTCATCCACTGCCCGTCAACTAGTTCTTTGAATAGGAGCATGTTAACCGTGTAAGACAAAAAACTACCACCAAGCTCAACCTAGGCAGAGCCAACCCTGCCAGTATTTTCCACAAAAGATGCAGAATGGCTCCCCACAAGTAGAAAATAGTCAACCAAATAAGAACAGCCCTGATACACTACTCTCCCAAAATGAAGGGACATGTTAAGGACCTATTGTTCTTGATTAGCCATTGTGGCAGCATACAGAAGAAGGGCAACAAACTACATCCCAAATTGCAATGCTTGCAGAATCCCAATTAAATATTTGTTCTCAACCCTGGTGATGGTCTTCTGATCAAAGGACAGGAATGTGGCAACGGACCAGTGCCCTGGGAAATGTGAATCGGGTCCCAGACAAGACGAATGTTGTCCTAAATGATCCAGCCTGGAACTGTGTAGGAATGGTCGGGGCTAACCATGTGGCCCATGGTGCAGGGCAAGAAGACAATACCTTGCAAGCATTTTACACTCTGTGCGGAGGAAGACTGAGATTGTCCCTCTTTGTCAAAGGGCTATGATGGCCCTGTGCTACGAGAGGGGCATCTTCCTAATTGCTGAACGTTCCTCCATCACTTGCATGAAGTCTTTCCCAAACCATTTGGGTAATCTGTCTCCTTGTTTTTGATACTGTGGTGAATAAATCTCTCACTTATCCATTATGTTTCATCTGCCATGCATTTGCCTGCTCATTCAACTTGTCCAAATCATACTAAAGCATCTCTGCATCCTCGTCATGTTTTGCACTCCTACCCAGTTTGTTTTCTGCAAACCTTGGGGATATTACTTAAAAACCGAAAGGACTGCAGATGTTGTAAATCAGGAACAAAAACGAGGAAAAGCTCAGCAGGTCTGGCACCATCTGTGAAGAAGAAATCATTTAACGTTTCGGGCCTGGAGTCACTGGCTGCCACTTAAGACCTGTTTATCAGTACTCTTCGCTTCTGGCTGCCAACCAGTTCTCCATCCATTTCAGTTCACTATCCTGGATCCCAAGCACTTAAATTTTACAAGCAAATATATATGGGATTTTATGAAAATCCTTCTGAATGTTCAAGTAAACCATATTCTGTGAGCAACTTAGCACATTTATTTTCCAGTGTACTGTTTACTCCTGTGTGTTTCCTGTTCCTCAACTTTTTAAATTAGTTTTAGAATCTAGCATGCCTTCTGGCCTGATTTCTTGGTTGTTTTGTACATGCATTTTTTACTTTTGCATACTTTGTGGCATTTCTTGTAGCACACCTGTAATATTCAGTATTTTCTGCTTTGCCCTGTAGCATCAGGTCTGTAATGTCTGATCCTTCAGCCATGGTATTTGATCTGGTAGGACAGTGACACTTGCTCCTGTATGAAGCTTAAATTGTCATGCATGTATGGAATGAGCTGCCAGAGTAGGTGGTGGAGGCTGGTACAGTTACAATGTTTAGAAGGCATCTGGATGGGTATGAGTAGGAAGGGTTTAGAGGGATATGGGCTAAATGCTGGCAAATGGGACTAGATTAATTCCGAATATCTGGTTGGCAAGGACGAGTTGGACCAAAGAGTCTGTTTCCATGCTGTACATCTCTATGACTCTAAGATTAATATAAACAGGCTCTGTGAAAGTCACTTTCCTCCAGGAATGGCTGTTTTTTCTGAAGGAATAGGCCTAAGCTCTCTTCCTTTCTTTGAGTAAGCATTTGACTTTTTACTACTCTGAAGTTGTGCCCCACTTCTGCAGATTCTCTTGAAATGGCATATAATTTTGCAGACGCAGCATTGTTTTGCCATGGCTGGGCATTGTCTCTGCTTGTGGACTCTGTTCTGCCATGACGTTAACACTGACTCTTAGTTTCTGGTATTGCTGAATGCAACGAACTTATTCAGCTCCAGACTTCATACTTAGTTTTAAAACTATTATGTACTGTGGAAGCTGTTTTATCCAAGTCAATTGTGTTCTGTTTGATTCATCTCTGACACTAAATCTTTTTGGAAGTATTATTTTTCCTTCCATTTCTTAATGTGTTTGTTTATTCTTATTCCTTATGTTTTATACCTGTAGCGTCACAGTGCTGTTTGTAATCTGCAATCTTTAGGCTTGTATTCTTAAAGTAAGTCAGTACTGCTTAAATTCTTTAGTCTGAAAGTTTGAATAATTCTGTAATGTAGCAATGATGCCTTATTTCCCTTCTCTTCAATTCTGAAGAATTAAATTCTGTACAGAAATATTGCAAACAATGCTTCCAATAAAGCTTGAAATTCAGTTGATCAGCAAAACTGCAATGTGCTGTTACTTTCAAGTTTCAAATTCTGCCACCTTTTACAACAGTCATGGGGACTTTAATGTGCAGATGGACTAGGAAAATCAGGTTGGTAGCATATTTCATGAAAAGGAATTTGTGAAATGTCTACCAGATGAGTTTTCTTTTTAAGAGCAGCTTGTGGTAGAGACCACTAGGGGACAGGCAATTTTGGATTTGATGTTTAATGAGGTAGACTTGATTAGGGAGCTTTAACGTGAAGGAACCCTTCAGTGACCGTAGTACGATAGAACACAACCTGCAGTTTGAGGGAGAAAAGCTACAATTGAGTAAAGGTAATTACAAAGACATGGGAAAGGAGCTGACCAGAGTTGATTGGAAGAGGAGCCTCGTAGGGAAGAGGCAAATGGCAATGATAGGAGTTTCTGGGAGTAGTTTGGGATGCATGGCAGAAATTCATCCAAATGAAAAGAAAACATGCAACTGTGGCTGACAAGAGAAGTCAGGGACAGCATAAAAGCCAAAGAAAAAGCATATGATGTGGTGAACATTAATGGGAAGCCTTTAAAAATGGCAGAGAATAACAAAAAAAGCAATAAGGAAGATGAAATATGAGGTTAAGCTAGCTAGTAATATAAAAGAAGATTGCAAGAGTTTTTTAGATATATATCCAGTTAGTCTACAGCATGTTGACCATCACCTTCTCAAGGGTCACTAGGCATGGGCAATAAATGCTGGCCAGCCAGTGACACTTGTGTTGCGAGAATACATTTACATAAGCACAGGAGAGGCAAAAGTGGACAATGAACTGCTGGAAAATGAGGCTAGAGAAGCAGTGATGGGAAACAAAGTGCTGGAGGAACTGAATAGGTACTTTGCATCAGTCTTTATAATGGAAAATACCAGAACTTCTTGAGTTAGGGGGCAGAGGTGTGTGCAGTGACCATCTCTAAGGAGAAGGTGCTGGAAAGCTGAAAGGTCTGGACCAGATGGACTACTCCCCAGGGTATTAAAGGAGATGGCTAAGGAGATTGTGGAGGCATTGGTGGTGATCTTTCAGGAATCGCTGGACTCCAGGAGGATCCCAGAAGACTGGAATGTAATGTAACACCACTGTTTAAGAAGGGGAGGAGGCAAAAGACCGGAAACTTTGGGCCAGTTAGTCTTACTTGAAAAGTGCATGGTAAAACAGCACTGAGCCAGCACGGCTTCGTCAAGTAGGGGTCATGTCTGCAAATCTGTTAGAATTCTTTGAGGAGGTAACAAGCAAGTTGGACATTGGAGAGCCAATAGTTGTGATCAGTTTGGATTTCCAGAAGGCCTTTGACATGATGCTGCACAGGAGGCTGCTAAATAAGATTAGAGTCCACGGTGGTACGGGCAAGGTACTAGCATGGAAGTTGATTAGCTGACTGGCTGAAGGCAGCGAGCTGGGAAAAAGGCATCTCTTTCAGGATGGCAGCTGGTAACTAGTTCTGCAGGGGTCCACAACTATTCACGTTGTATAGTAATGATCTGAATGGAGGAGCTGAAGGTGTTTTTGCTAACTTATGGATGATCCAAAAATAGATGAAGGGACAGGTAGTGTTGAAGAAGTGGGGAGGCTGCACAAGGACTTGGATAGGCTAGGAGAGTGGACAAAGAAGTGACAGGTGGATATAATGTGGGAGGTTATGCACTTTGTTAGGAAGAATAGAGGCATCTGCTATTTTTTAAGTGAGGAAGGGCTTTGAAGGCAGGTTTAGTTGGCAGTTAAGGAGGCAAATGCATTGCTTGCATTCATTTCATGAGGGCTAGAATACAACAGCAGAGATATGCAGCCTTAGCAGTACAGGGCGTTGCCTGTTGGAGGGGTTCAGGAGACCTTTACGAGAATCATTGTCATACAGCACAGAAAGAGACCCTTCAGCCCAACTGCTGACCAGATTTCCTAAACTGAACTAGTCCCATTTGGCTCATCCCTCAACCTTTTGTCCATGTACCTGTCCAAATGTCTTTTAAGCGTTGTAATTGCACTTGCCCCACCACTTCTGGCAGCTTGCTCCATATATGCACAATCGTTCAGTGTGAAAATGTTGCCCCTCGGGTCCTTTTTTAAATCTCTTCTTCCCCCCCCCCCCCCCTTTTCTTACCCCCCCCCCCCCCCCCCCCCCCCCCCCCGCAACCTTTAAACCTACGCCCTCCAGTTTTGGACTCTCCACACCCTGCTATTTGCTATTCACCTTAGCTACTCCCGTCATGATTTTATAAACCTCCCTGACCCCCCTCTTCTCCAGGGGAGATTAAGTCCCTGTCTATCCAGCCTCTCCTTTTATAATGATCCTGGGGACAAAGGGCTTGTTCTATGAGGATTGGTTGAGGACTCTGAGTCTGCACTTGGATTTTAGATGGACGAGGGGGGATTTCATTGAAACTTGCAGAATACTGAAAGGCCTGGATGCTATGCATGTGGAGATGTTTCCACTAGTAGGAGAAACTAGGACCCAAGATCAGCCTCTTAGTGAAGGGACGATCCTTTAGAACTGAGAAGAAGAAGAATTTCTGAGACCAGAAGATGGTGAATCTGTGGAACTTATTGCCACAGAAGGCTGCAGAGACCAAATCATTTGAGTGTATGTAATACAAAGATAGATAGGTTCTTAAGAACCGAGAAGGTTGAGAAACATAGCAGCCATGATTGAATCATGGAGCACACCTTGATAGGTTAATTGGTCCGATTCTGCTTTTGTATCTTATGGTCATCGACTCGTAGAGATGTACAGCACGCAAACAGAACCTTTGGCTCAAGTTGTCCACGCTGACCAGCTATCTTAATGTAGTCCCATTTTCCAGCATTTGGCCCATATCCCTGTAAACCCTTCCTATTCATATACCCATCCAGATGCCTTTTAAATGCTGTAATTGTAACAGCCTCCACCGCTAGCTCAGGTAGCTCATTCCGTGTACACACCACCCTCTGCGTGGAAAAAGTTGCTGCTTCGTTCCCTTTTAAATCTTTCCTCTCTAACCTTAAACCTATGCTGTCCAGTTTTGGATTCCCCAACCCAGGGTAGAAGACCATGACTATTCACCCTATCCATGCCCCTCATGGTTTTTGAAATATGTCACCTCTCAGCCTTCGACACTCAAGGGAAAATAGCCCCAGCCTGTTCAGCCTCTCTCCTTTTTATAGCTCAAACCCTCCAACCCTGGCAACATACTGTAAATCTTTAACAACATCTTTCTTATAGCAGAGAGACCAGAATTGAACCAAGAGTAATTGGTTTGGCCACTTTTGGAACCAATGTCCTGTATAGCCGCAACATGACCGCCCAACTCCTATGGTCAATACACTGACCAATAAAGGCAAGCATACCAAATGCTGCCTTCACTACTCAGTCTGCCCATGACTCCACTTTCAAGGAACTGTGAACCTGTACCCCTAGGAACTCCTTGTTCTGCAACACTCCCCAGGACCTTACCATTAAGTGTATAACTCCTGCTGTGATTTGCCCTGCCAAGATGCAATGCCTCACGTTTATCTAGATTAAACTCCATCTGCCAGTCATCAGCCCATCTGATCAAGTTTCTGTTCTACTCCTTGAGGCAACCTCCTTTGCTGCCCACTACACAACCAATTTTGGTGTCATCTGCAAACTTATTAAGTATACTTCCCATATTCACATCCAAATCATTTATGTAAATGCAGAAAAGCAGTGGACCTAGCACTGATCCTTGTGGCAACTGCTGGTCACAGGCCTCCAGTCTGAAAAGCAGCTCTCTGCCACCATCCACTGTCTCCTAGCTTCAACTAGCCAATTTTGTATCCAAATGGCTAGTTCTCCCTGTATTCCATGTAGAACCTTGCCAAATGCCTTACTGAAGTCCATATACACAATGTCCACTGCTGTGCCGCCTTCAATCCTGTCTTAGTCTTCTAACAATCAAAATGGCTCAGGCCTTCTGAAGGGTTTTCCTACTTCTGCAGCCAGGATGAAGTTTTTAAACCACTTCTCAGTTGTAAAGGATACTGTCCTGGCTTTCAAGACCTAAATACTGAACACAATGTACCTTGCACAACATTGTCAAAAATTTCTGTGGGCTTATCCTTAATAAATCTTCCTGCAAAATCACAATTTAAATTCTAACTATGCCAATCTTCTGCTAGACTCTTTTTCTTCAATCTTTTATATTTCCCCTTGTATTGACTTAAAATATGCAGTTTTCACGAGACTTGTGGACCCTGTATAAATTATTTTTCTGGACATTACGCTGTCCCCTGCTGGGCATCGTGAAGACTGCTCAGAACAGCATTGATGTTTTGAGGGATGAGGACTTTTTCCACACTTTCCATAGAATTATATTCCACAGAATCCCAACAGTGTGGAAGCAGGCCATTCGGCCCATTGAGTCCACGCCGACCCTCCGATGAGCATCCCACCCAGCCCCAGCCCCAGACCCAGACCCACTCCCAACCCTACCCCTGCATTTCCCACCCTAGACACTAGGCAATTTAGCATAGCCAATCCACCTAACCTGCACATCTTTGGACTGTGGGAGGAAACCCACGCAGACATGGGGAGAATGTGCAAACTCCACACAGTTGCCTGAGGGTGGAATCAAACCTGGGTATCTGGTGCTGTGAGTCAGCAGTGCTAACCGCTGAGTCACTGTGCCGCCCCCGATCTTTCCTTCACTGCCTGATCTTTGGTCCCTTTTGTATGGGTTTTCTCTTTCCCTTTTCTATCAGGGATGTCTAACTGTAGTCCTAGAGCTCACAGTTGAACCACCTTCTGTCTCTTCCAAGCGTGGCTAGCTTTAACTTATTTCCTAGCCCTCACTCTTTGCCCTGTACCTTTTCTCACCAGTGTTGAGGTGAAGGCTTTTGCCCTGCTGCTGCTATGACAAGGGAGCTTAACCTTTTTATTTCTTTTTCTTTAAATCCTCAACAAGGGGGTTAGACTAACATTTATGTAACAAGTCATACCAGCATGTTCTCCTAACTTTTTGATTTTTTTATTTTGTCCTATTTCTTTGTTTGGCTGGAATATTATAACCAGATGATTTTTTGGAAGTACTGGTCCCATCCAAATTCCATGATCTCTGAATACAGGATCTGCTGATCAGAATGCTGCTCCTCTGACTTCCTTCTGTGGTTGCTTTTATTGGTTTGCAAGAGGCAAGGATGAGTGGCTTATCCTCCGAGGGTCTGACTCATTAATTATAAATTGCAGCTTATGGCAAGTGCTGAAGGAAAGAAAAACTGGTTTTCTTTGGGCTTAGTGGCTTTTGCTGCAGAGAATCAAGAGGGCTAGTGGTGATTAGAAGGCTTTACCATTCCTGATCACAGCCCCAAGCTGTTTGACAACCTGAAAACCAGTTGCATGATTATTGGCAGCAAGTGGCCTTTGTCAATGGTCTGTGGAGTAGTGGCTAGTTGTCAACCAGTTCCTTGTTGTTAGGTGACTCTATTTATGCACACCTCTCAGCTCCAGCTCACCTGCAAACTACACTTTTCAAGCGGTGTAGTTGAACAGTCAATTGTGTAAACAGTGCTTCCAAGGATCAGCATACTTGCTTTTAAAATCTGCACTAATCCTTCAGCAATCCTTGTCTTTTATTTAAACCATTCGAACTTGAGAAATACAGAAAAATAAAGACATGTTATTTACATGGTGACGGAGGTGGATGGAAGGCAGATTGCGGTGATGAGGAGAGGTCGTGAGATAACCCTCGTGAGTGAATGAGTAGGAAGCACACAGGGCTGGAAGGGTTATTAACTTAGGAGAATAGGTGTATGAGAGCCATTGTGTGGACATGATGCATACAATAGTCAGTTGTAGTGCATGGACCTTAGTGAGTGGTGTGCACAGTGGGCAGAGTTAGTGAGTTGAGGTTCTGAGAGTGTGTAGTAGTGAAGAGAAGACTCGTACTTACCCCTGTGGGGTGGGAAAATTGACCTCCTTTCTGCAGTGCTGGATGTTCCACTTCACCCAGGATACACCACTGTTGGAATCCAGGCTGGCATTGTGTTTAAACATGACCTGCTATGATGCAAAAGGCTATCTCTCCAACTCCTCCAGGTTACTGCTCATTAAATGGGGAGGAGGTTTTAATTTCCTCTGGGCCATATCCTTGGTGATAACAGTCGAGCAATGCAGTATAAGGGCCAGTTCCTAGCTTGTAGTGCCTGAAGTGGTGGGCAGCTGTGCTTTAAATATGTTATCAGCTAGATGAATGCTGCTAGGTCCAGGTGCATTAAGCACTTCTGCTTTTGGCTGTGTAATGTCCCAAGATGGACACTTGAGCCTGCACAATTAATGAGGTTAAGTGGAAGATTGCATAAGAAAAGTCGCTGTGAACTTGGGAGACCATGCATCATGAATCTCACTCGACAAAACACTTCAACTGGAAATGGGAGAATTCTATCCATTGTCTCAGCACACAGTACTGTGAGATATCAGAAAGTACTGCATTGTTGAAGGAGCAATCCTTACTTAGAAAAGCAAGCCTTATGCCCCGTCTGCCCACTTGGATTGAAATTAAAATATCAATGCGACTATTACGAGAAAAACATGGAAGTTCTCTCGCTGTCCTGATAACACCATTAAAATGGATTTTCTAGTCACTTGTCCGGCTATTTCATGAACTCTGTTAATTGTCTGGTATTTCCTTGCCAGCTGTGAATAGCCTTCATTGCATGCAAAACTCTTTAAAACATCCTGAAGGTGTACCGTAAGACAGGAGCAGAAATAGGCCATTTAACCCATTGAATTTGCTCCACTGTTCACTGAGGTCCTAGTAGATCTAATAATCCTCAAGTCCGTGATAGATCTTAAGATATAGGAGCAGAATTAGGCCATTTGGTCCATCAAGTCTGCTCCACCATTTGATCATGGCAGATACATTTCTCAACCCTATCTCCTGCCTTCTCCCCATAACTCTTGACCCCTCTATTAATCACATGGGGACATTACCACCTGCAAGTTTCCCTCCAAGCCACTCATCATCCTGACTTAGAAATATATTGCTGTTCCTTTACTGTCGCAGCTCACCTTCTCGAGGGCAACTAGGCACAGGCAATAAATTCTGGCTAGTTAACAAGGCCCATGTCCCATGATTGAATTTTTAAAAAAAAAATCAAGAATCTATCTCTGTTTTAAATGCACTCAATGGTTTGGCCTCATTACTCTAAGTTTCAATGAAATGCCTCCCTCATCCTTCTAAACTCCATTGAGTACAGACCCAGAGTTGTTAATTGCTCCTTATGACAATCCTTTCATATATCATTCTTGTAAACCTCCTTTGACACCATCCAACATCAGATTCTTCCTTAGATACAGGCCCAAACTGCTGTCAATATTCTAAATGTGGTCTGAACAGATTGTTGATGTTTAAGGTAAATAGTTGTGGTCCCAACACTGATGCCAGCAGAGCTCCTCTAGTCACTAGGTAACAAGGTGTAGAGCTGGATGAACACAGCAGGCCAAGCAGCATCAGAGGAGCAGGAAAGCTGACGTTTCGGGTGTAGACCCTTC
>NC_063338.1:53748405-53791511 GCF_021869965.1 Rhincodon typus
TGCCTGCTGTGTTCATCTAGCTCTACACCTTGTTATCTCAGATTCTCCAGCATCGGCAGTTCCCACAATCTCCACTAATCACTAGGTGCCATCTGAAAAAGACCCCTTTGTCCCCACTGTCTGCCTTCTATCAGTCAGCTAATCTTCTATCCATGTTAGTACCTTGCCCCAAACACCATTGTCTCTTATTTAGCAACCTCCTGTGTAGCACCTTATCAAAAACTTTAAAGAAATCCAAATAGATCACATCCACTGGCTCTCCTTTGTCCAACTTGCTAGTTACCTCCTTAAAGAATTCTAACAAATTTGTCAGCCATGGCCTCCCCTTGACGAAACCATACTGACTCAGCCCTGTTTTACCATGCACTTCCAAGTACTCCGCAATCTTGTCCTCAATAATGGACTCTTAAAATCTTATCTATGACTGAGGTCACACTAACCAGCCAATGGTTTCCTGTCTTCTGTCTCCCTGCTCCTTAAACAGGGGTGTTACATTTAGTATTTTTCCAGTCTTCTGGAACTCTCCCTGACTCCAGTGATTCCTGAAAGATGACTACTAGTGCTTCTGCAAACTCTTCAGCTGTCTCCTTCAGAACTCTGTGAAGTCATAGTCATGCTCCTACAGCATGGATACAGACCCTTAGGTCCAAGCAGTCCATACTGACCAGAGTCCAAAACTAAATTAGTCCCACCTGCCTGTGCTTGGCCCATGTTCCTCCAAACTTTTATTCATGTACTGATCTAAATATCTTTTAAATGCTGCAACTGCACCCGCATCCACCACTTCCTCTGGAAGTTCGTTCCACACACGAAACAATCTGTTTTTCAAAAAAAAAGAATTTTCCCTCGTATTATTTTCAATCTTTCTCCGCTCACCTTAAACTAAAAAAAAAAAATGCCCCTAGTCTTCAAATCCCTCACCATAGGGAAAAGACACTTGCCATTCACCTTATCTGTACCCATTATGATGTTATAAACCTCTGTAAGGTCACGTCTCAACTCCTCTGCTCCAGTGGAAAAATGTGCCAGCCTGCCCAGCTTCTCTTTATAACTCAAGCCATCCATTCACTGCAACATCCTGCTAAATCTCTTCTGAACCCTCTCCAGCTTAATAATATCCTTCCTATAACAGGGAGTCCAGAACTGGACACACAACTCCAGAAAAGGCCTCACCAGCATCCTGTACAACTTCAACATAGTGTCCCAATTCCTACACTAAAAAGTCTGAGCAACGAAGGCAAGCATACAAAATGCCTGCTTAATTGTCTATCTAATTATGATGCAAACATCAAAGAATTATGTACCTGCACTCTTAGGTCTGTCTTTTCTACAACATTAGGCCATGCTTTCAATTGTATAAATCTTGCCTTTGCTTGTTTTGCCAAAATGCAATACCATTTATCCAAATTAAACTCTGTCTGCCACTCTTCAGCCCACTGACCCATTTGATCAAGATCTCTTTGTAATCTTAGGTAACC
Organism: Rhincodon typus; assembly: GCF_021869965.1. Taxonomy (NCBI): domain Eukaryota; kingdom Metazoa; phylum Chordata; class Chondrichthyes; order Orectolobiformes; family Rhincodontidae; genus Rhincodon; species Rhincodon typus. The sequence continues at coordinate 53,749,884 of NC_063338.1, forward strand.
TTCTTCACTGCCCACTATACCACCAATCTTGTAATCCGCAAACTTACTAACCGTGCTTTCTATATTCACATGTAAATCGTTTATATAAATGAGAAACAAAATGGACTCAGCGCCACTTTGTCTCTTGCTGTTAAGCAATTTTGTATCTAATTGACAAGCTCACCCTGAATCCCATGTGTGATCTAACTTTACTAATTAGTCTACCACGGGTAACCTTGTCGAAGGCTTTACTGAAGTCCAAGTAAACTATGTCTGCCGCTGTACCCTCATCAACCTTCTTGGTTACTTCCTCAAAAAACTCTCAATCAAGTTTGTTAACACAATTTCCCTTGCACGAAACCAAGCTGACAATCCCTAATCATTCTTTGTCTCTCCAAATATGTATAACTCCTGTCTTTGAGTCACTTCCAACAATTTACCCACCACCAAAGTCAGACTCACAGGTCTGTAATTCCCAGGCTTCTCCTTGCGTCCCTTCTTAAGCAAAGGCGTAACATTAGCCATATCCAGTTATTCATCCATCTGGTCTAGGTCATTTATCCATCTTCTGACCTTTCAGCTTCCCAACAACTTTGCTTATTGGTAGCCACTACACTCACCTCTGCTTCTTGACCCTCTTGAAGTTCTGGTTTGTCACTGATGCCTCCACTGTGAAGGTTGTTGCAAAGTACCTCTTCAGTTGCTCCATCATTTCTTTGTTCCTCATTACTACTCTGGCCTCATTTTCCAGTAGCTCAGTGTCTATTCTTGCCTTTTATCTATCTTAAATAAAAACTGTTGCAATCTTCTTCAATATTGCTAGCTCACTTACAATATTTCATCATCTCCCCACTTATTGCTTTTTCTTTTTAGTTATTCTCTGCTGGTTTTTAAACACTTTCCAGTCCTCTGGCTTCCCACTAATCTTCACCAAATGGTATGCTTTTTCTTTGCTTTTATGCTGCCCATGACTTCATTGTAAGCCATGACACTTTCCTGCTTTTTCCTATAACACCTGATTCCCTAATTGACAAAAAATAGCTATCTCGGCTTTGTATTTGCCTGAAAACCAAGCCTCTGCGGTAAATAATTTCACAGATTTACCACCTCCTGAAAGAATAAATTTATCCTCCTCTCTGTCTTTATTCTGAGATTATGTACTCTGGCTCTAGACTCTGCCACAAAGGGAAGCAACCTTTCTGTATCTACCGTATCAATCACTAGGCATCTTGTATGTTTCAGCAAGGTCATCCCTTATTCTTATAAATTCCAAAAAGTACTGGCTTAACATACTCAACCTCTCCTAAGACAAGGACCATACCGAGAACCAACCAACCTTCCCTGGACAATTTCCAATGCCAATAAATCTTTGCTTAGATAAAAGCCTAAAACTGTCCACAGTATTCCAGCTGTGGTTTGATTCGTGCCTTGTATAGTTTTGGCAAAACAACCCCCCCCCCCCCCCCCCCCTTAACCCCAATGTTTATACTCCATTCCACTTGAAATCAAGGCCAACATTATTTGCCTTCCATATTACATGCTGAATGTCTTGTGATTCATGAACGAAGACTGTCCAATCTCTTTGTTCCATAGCTTCTGCTGCCCATTTTTACATTTAAATAATATTTTCCTCTATTCTTCCTGCCAAATTGCATAACCTCGCATCTTCAAGTTTTTTGCCTAATCTGTTAACCTGTTCATGTTCCTCTGCAAACTCTTTCTTTCTGTCTTCATCACGACTTGCCATCCCATCTATTAGTGTCAAACTTGGCAATAGTACATGTTCATGACTTGGATGAAGAAACTAAAATGTATTATAAGTAATTGGAGCCCCAGTGCTGATCGCTGTGGCAGTCCAGTTGCAAGTTGCCATTCTGAAGAAGCCTCCTTATCTCAACTCCCTTTTTATTATTAGTTAGCTAATCCAATATCCATGTGAAGATACTACCTCCAACACCAGGAGCTCTTAATTAAGTAGCCTGAAGTACAGTACCTTTTCAAACCTGTCTGAAGTTCCAAATATATTACATCCGTTGCTTCCTCTTTATCTATCCAGCTTGTCACCTCGTCATAAAATTCTACTAAATTTGTTAGACATGATTTCCCCTTCATGAAGCATGTTGACTCCGCTTAATCATATTATGTATTTATAAATGCCCTGCAATTACATCCTTTAGAATAGACTCTAACATTTTCAAACGAAAATACATTAAACTAACTGGCCTATAGTTACCCTTTATTTTGGACTCCTTCCCTTTTTTTTAAATAACTGTTTTACATTAGCATTTTTTTTCAATCCTCTATAACTTATCCAGAATCTGAGAATATATGGAAGATTTTACTGCTGATATTTCCATTATAATTGTAGCTACTTCCTTTAATTTCCAAGGGTGCATTCCATCAGGTCCAGGGGATTTATTAGTCTTGAACCCCACTAACTTTTCATAACACTTTTTCTCCAGTGATAATTATTGTAGTTATTTCATTTGCCCTTCAATTATTTAGTAATTTTAGAATACTGTTAATTTCTTCTACTGTGAATACTGATGCAAATTGCTTATTTGGTAACTCCTCTGCCATTTCTTGGCTCCCCATTATTAATTCCTCAGCCTCATTCTCTAAGGACCTATGTTCACTTTGGTTTCTTGCTTACTTTTTTTAAAATTTAATGTAGTTCTTGCTATCCGTCTTGATATTACTTGCAAGTTTGCCTTCAGAGTTTATTTTCTACCTGTTTTTGCCATCTTTTGGTTTTTAAAACTTTCCCAATCCTCTAGCTTATCGTTAATTGTGGCCATTTTGTAATTTTTTCATTCAATTTAATACTATCCGTATCTTTCCTAATTAACCATGGTTAGCTTATCCCTTTCTTAGAATCGTTCTTCCTCATTGGGATGTATCTTTGCTGTGAGTCGTGAACTATTTTCTTAGATAACTGTCGTTGTTCCTCAACCATCTTTGCTACTAAACTCCTTTCCCTGTCCATTGAAGCTAGCTCTGCCACCATTTCTTTGTAATTCCCCTTATTTAAACTTAGCACCTTTGTCTCCAACCCAGGTTTTGGCACAGACATGGTGTGCCAAAGAGCCTGTTCCTGTGCTGTTCTGTGTTCTAAGTTCCTCACTGTCAAATTCAGTGTTGAATTCTATCATGTTATGGTCACTGTTTCCTGGGGGATCTTCTACTATGACATTATTTATTAAGCCTGCCTCATTACATCACCAAATCCAAAGTAGCCTAGTCCCTGGTTGGATCCATCAGTTGTTGTTGTTGTTCTAGGAAACTGTCCTGAATACACTATGAATTCTTCGTGGCTTCATCTGCCAATCTGGCTGCCCCAATACACATGAAGATAAAGGTCAGCCATGATCAATGTATTTCCTTTGTTACATGCCCTGACCTCCTCACTTATTCTCTGACCCACAGTGTAGCTATTGTCAGGAGGCCTATAGACTACTACTACCAGTGTCATCTTTCCCTTTTTTAATAGCTATTTGCAATGTGATAGGTAATATGTGTGGAGTGAATTTTGTCTATTGATGGGGAGCTTTTATTGCGGGTTAGGCAATGGGCAGCCAAAAATCTTTTTTATTTCAAAATGTGTTGTGCTGAAGTTTGCCCAAATTTGATTCGGGTTGGCCATTTTTATTCTTCCAAATTGCATTTATTATTTGGCCCCAGCAGAAATCTTGGTAAAATAAATTGGTTCCTATGTTAAAGCCTCCAGTTTTTCCAAACATGCTGTCTTACATCTGAGGTGGTTTGTCCATGGCCATAGGATTCTGCGTATCCTTGTTTGAATTATATCATATTAATTTGCTGACTACATAGTATTTCCAAGACAGAAGCAGACCATACATCCCCGTTGGAGGATGTGGTCCGAAGTGTAGTTACCAAATTGCAATTAGCTAGCTTTTTACAGGAAAAAATACGTCTTAATTGAAAGAGTTTTTTTTTTACTGTTGAAATGAATTCTAAAGCAACTAACTTTTTTTTTTACAGATGACCCAATAGGAGGAATTAATAGACGCAGAGTTACTGAAAACATTCAACCCCAATCCTTTAATGTTGAAGCAGGCTGTGAAAAGTTACCAACTCCCGCACTTGAACAAACTTCTCTTCATGAAAGTGAGGGTCTGTTGTATATGAATTTCAATTTGTACCAACACCAACTTTTTCACATCGTCTGTTTTGAAAAGCCTGTTCCAAAATAAAATGTACTTTGACGTTTACCTCAAATCAGCTGTATTATAACAAGCTATACCTGTCTGCTCCAACTGTACAGGATCTATTGGAAACTCACGAAGCTCCACACAAATGAATTCCTATTCTGATAGTGGTTACCAGGAGACTGCAGGCAGTTATTATAGCAGCCAGAACTTGATCAAGCCTAACGCAAGAAACCTACAGGAATCTGTTCAGAGCAGCACCAACAGTAATCACCTAGTGCGAAATTCAAGGCCAGAGGGACAGACTGTTGGCCAGGTACTACGTTTTCAGGAAGCTGATGGCTTAAATTAACTTCTCCACAATCATCATCTCAATCTCTTCTATACTGTTGGCATTTTAAGCTGTACAGGCAAAAATCATTCACAAACTTTTGCTTCTGGCATATGCATTGGGATGGGCTTATCATAAATTTCATTTTCTTAGCCAAACAGATATGGTTTAATTGCAATGTCTCATTTTAGATATTTCAGATAGGTGCCCTTTTCACTCTTGGTAAACACTTGGGTAGCTGCCATAGCAAGGGATGAAAATTAAGAACTATTACTCTGCTAGTGCCCAGAAGTCTCGGGCCCACCAATCTTTGGTTGAATTCTATCAGTTGATTCCTGCCTTTTAGTTTGCAGGATATAGATCTGAAGAACAAGGTGCTCACTTTTCTTGTTCTAGTCCACCAAATAGGTGGACTTTAGTGGACAGAACAGCCACCAGGCATATTTCTGTCCAAGGAAGCCATGGGCTCCCCTTTTCCTACTCTGTGGAGAGGCATATTTGAAGTAAAAAGACAAACGCCCACAGAAAGTGGCATCTCGGGCAAAGTCTTTTCACATCCACTTTGTGGCCTAATTGCCATGCATTTACTTCTGGCCTACATGTTTATAGGAGCATCCTGTGGATTTTTGGGTTCCAAAAAATAATTATTTTCTAAAAACTAAGTCTCTTTGTATGTTGGGGAGAGATAGTAGGAACTGCAGATGCTGGAGAATCTGAGATAACAAGGTGTAGAGCTGGATGAACACAGCAGGCCAAGCAGCATCAGAGGAGCAGGAAAGATGACGTTTCGGGCCTAGACCCTTCTAAACCTATAAAAATAAATTCAATTCCCAGTGATTAACTGAAAAGATTGCTACAGCCTTCCACAAAAATTATTTACTAATCAAACAAGAACAAACACTATTTATCTCAAATACTTACACTTTAAACAAAACATTCGTAATGGCCCTGACCTGATCCCCTTTCAGGTTTAACCATGGTACCTTTTAAGTTTTCAGATTCTTGTGTCCATTCAGTTTTCCTGGACCCAGCCCAGTGTAATGTGCCTTGGCTGCCAGTGATTCACTTTGTGGTTTTTCTCCTTTTCTTTGCTTCAAAGTGAGAGCTGTCCTACGAAAACTCCTACGAGCATCCAGATAGGCAAATCTTCCAGCCCTACTTCAACATCTCTCACATTTGGATTTCAACACCCTGAGCGTGGGACTTGTTTGCATCTTTGCATAGTGACTCCAAAACAAAATCACTCCAATTCCTGATGGCCCTCTGTTCTTTGTTCTAGCTGCTGCCTCTACCTTCTCCAAGCTGCTGTTTTGACTTACCACCTCATAGACTGACAGCCAAAAAAAATTTCAAACCCACCCATACTTCATTATCTTTTAATTTCAAAGGTTTCCTCTGAAAAGTGTAGTTTAAAACCTTGCCCTGTTAAATAATTACCTTCAATCTTTACTAATCCAAAGAAATTGTACGATTAATATAACCCCTCACAGACAAATTAGATCCTTGAGAGACAGTTAGTGAGGCCTTCGTTGTTTAACTTTGACACCTTATATGATGGCATTGTTAACGTTAATTTCGGCCTGCCTTTGAACTGTAATTACCTGGCCTGTCTGCATTCTCATCAGACTAGGTGTCCTTTCATTTATTTTACATGTAAGAATTGCAATTTCTAAGATGAAAATAATCTTAACGCATGTAGGAGCAAATTACTTCAGATGCTGGAATCTGTGCAGAAAACAACTGCTGGAGATCACAGTGGGTCAGACAGCATCCATGGAGAGAGAGCAAGCTAACTTTTCGATCCAGAGCTCTGATGAAGAGCATCTAGACTTGAAACATTAGCTTGCTCTCTGTTCGTGGATGTTGTCTGACCTGCTGTGACCTCCAGCATTTGTTGTTTTCAGTACATAATCTTAACACATACATTTGTAACAATACACTTAGAAATACCAATACTCAAATGTTACATAAACCTTCTGAAGTGCATGAGAAAGTTTCTTCTATGAGAGCATTAGTAGGTGGGCGAGGGCAGACTTCTTTTCTCCCTGGGCTACAAACCAAAGTTTCTGCAAACATCTTGTTAGGAAGAGCAACTGACATTTCTGGTTTTTCCCATCCAATGATGAAGTGATTTATTTCTGGTTGGTGTCTTCCTACAGCAGTGTGGGTGAGATTGCGAATTTGGAAATTGTTATTCTTCCTTTTCCCTCCATGGCACAACTTGAACATGCACTGTTTATGTTTTCTTCTTGAACTTTGAATTAATTTAGTTTCATTCATGTTTATGGATTCTGTATTTTACTTTGACTTTGCTGATGTTTTGAAATAACAGGATGGCACAAGGCCTGTGAATCCAATGTCTGATTTCAAATTTATTATTAAAATAGAGAAAAATTCAAAATTTCTTCCAGCCCCATGTGGGTGAATTGTCAATCTTGCTGATGGCTGGGATAATATAGAAGAAACTTATGCAAAAAATCCCTTTGCTGCATTGCTCAGCTTTGGAAACAAATTTTCGCAGAGTGAAATTGATGGCATGTAAACATTGTCTTTAGATGACATTCCACCTTATCAAGCATAAAATGTAAGTAGTGATGTTGGGATTATATAAGAGGAATCTTTTTCTTTGTGAATCCCAAATACCTTTTGACCAGGCGTAATATCAATGCATTCATCTTTATCTTTTTGAAATGGTGACATTAACTTTTTTTTTTAAACAGGGTCCAATGAATGTTGCTGTTACAACCAGTAGGGCAATGAGAAGAGTTAGTTCAGTTCCTTCTAGAACACAATCACCAGCTTATGGTACTGGAATGTCACCGTCAAGGGGATCTCTCAGAACATCTCTTGGGAGTGCTTATGGGTCACCAGCATCAACTGAACCTCGGTCCAATAACTCTGCAGTTTATTTGTCCTCTACATTGCCAGCTCAGAGAGCAGGCTCTCCACATACTCCGCAGAGATCTACATCACCAGCTACAATTAGACGAATTGGTTCAGTTACAAGACAACCCACTAACTCCAGCAGAGCCACCTCTCCATTCCAGACTTTAGGCTCTTCGTTGAGACTGGGTTCACCTCTCTCTTTGGCAAATGCACAAACAAGAATAAATTCTCCACCCCAAGCTCAAACCGGATCATCATCTCCTGCACGGTCTACTATGACTGCTGTTCCTCAACGTATGGCAGCACCGCTGCAAAGATCTCATGCCATTGATGCTGATTTTTATTGTCTGCAGTCACCAGAAATCTATGAGAGGATGGTTCCACCACGACCAGACAGCCTTGCAGGTCTGTTTTGTGATAACAATATAAACTACGACTCTTTTCATGGAAAAGTTTATTTTAGTGGGTATATGATATGTAATCTGAACATATTCTGGCATTTAATCCTCAGTAGTTAATATCTCAAACTTTCTAATATATCCTGAAAAAGTGAAAAACTATAAGATAAAATTTGAGGAATATGGTACTGCTTGCATAAAAAGGCTACCAACTGCAGCCATTTAAAAGTTGAAATTGATTCATTTTGTATTTATGCTCACTTTGCTGTTACCAACATCCTGAAAACCATTATAAATTAAGGCTCCTTAAAATAGTATTACCTTCCTTCATCAATGCAAGGGCACAAAATGAGGCAAGAAACGAAAAACATGCTTAACTACTTATGGACATTTTCCCAACCTTGCCATTTCATGTGGCCTATTTTTATATCCACTGCCTCGGTCACAGATGAAGCTAATTCTGATCACTTCCTTATATCACTCAACAGTTGCATCATCTTCCTCCTACTTCTTTCTGTGTTCGTCCTTCAAAAAACTTTGACCAAGTTGCTTTTAAACTGCCAACTATTTCACTTTTACTCTCTGCCAGAATGCATTTGCAGTTATCAATCTACTCAGTCACTTCTTCACTACTGCCTTTGAAGCTCTTAACTCCAGTAATAACCCTTACTTTCTTGCCATTACGTTCTTCATACAATAAGTCCACAATTGCTAATGGGCAATAGATGTTGGATTACGAATAATCTTTTTAACATCTTAAAGCTTTAGAGAATTTTTGTTCCCTATACAAAAGTGGACCCTATGGCCTCCGATTATTCAAGCCATTTCTCAAGGTCCAAACCTTGAATTCAAGCAAAAAGGGCTACTTCCTGCACATGGTTATCCAGATTATGTAGAGAGTCCTGGTGCATTTTTGCCTTTGGTCTGATCGGGCGGTGGGTGCTTTCACGTCTGGCATAGGAGGTAGTTCCAGGTCCAATGAGGAAGGGGATGTCAGCTCCAGCTGGGGGATAGATGTATCAGGTCCATCGCAAAGCACAGAGATAATGTTGTGGTCAAGTAAAATGGTGAGGAAACAGAATTGAGTATCAAAGACATACATATGGATATACGCTCCAATTTTGTTGGTGATGCCATGAACTTGCAGTTCACACAAGGAAGAAAGGCCAGGGGTGGATCCTGAGGACACCTCAAATGACCCTGTAGGAACTGCAGGATTTTTTTAAAAAAGCTATGATGTGCTAGTTGCATTGGAACAAGAGTAATAACTAGTCAAGGACAATACTGATAAAGGAAAATAACATAAAGCTGCGTAAGAAGTTCAATGTTCATAATTGTGGAGGAGTTTATTGGTGGTTTCACAAGTGTAATCTGAGTATAAACTCAAATAAAATAATTTGAACAGAAATTTACATGAGAAATTAGACAAAAGGGCATAGAGGAATGAATGATTTTTCATCTATATAAAACCTTTGCGATCACTTTCACAACATATGGAAAGTAAATGTCCAAACAATTGCACAAACATGATAATTGTAAGAATCGTAACTTGAAGTTATGCTATCATCTGATGTCATACATCTTATGCAAAGGCTACAACATGACAGCATGTCTGTTACTAGCTTATTATGAAGGGCTGCCTTAATAGCTAGCAGCAATAGTATATATAAACAAATGTGAGGATTCAGGTTTAGATGTGTACAAATGGACCAAATAATTGGAATCATTTAGAATACAAGCTGTGACAGTGGGTGTTGATCCTGTCAGTTGTGTTCTCAAATGACAATTTGAAATGACTAATCTGTGGTATAAAAATCAATTGCAGATTTTGGAACAAATGCTCCATAAGGATTTTAACTCCTATTTCCATGCTTAGGAGATCTGGGAGACATCTGAAACCAACTAGAATATACTCAGTAAAATGTTATTTTCTCATCCCTGAAGATTCACCACCAGTTCCTAATATTTAATCCTTCCCTTTCCTTCACCACCCACAACATCCTTAGCTACATATTATTCTGCAGTGACATTACAGATCTGGGACAATTTCTGCACATAAGATAGATGCCCAATTCTGCCACTCCTCTGCCTCTTTTGACTCATTCTCTTGTCTCACCAGTTGTAATGGATGGACCTCGTTTGCTTCCCAACCCTTGATGCATGTTTAAAACTTTGCCTCTAATTTACCTATCTCCAGCCCCTAAATGTCATGAAACTTCTAATTGTTATTTTCTTTTGTCAACCACCAGCACTTGCTCCTCATTCTCAGCACTGTGTTGTTAGCCTCATGTCACTAATCCCATTAATTCAAACTAGTTTCCTGTGCTTTAAAAACCATTGAATTCCTTAGTAATTCAAGTGCTGCAACTTAGATTACATATTAATGTCATGGAAGCGGTGTTTATTTCATAAGCACTAATTCTGAAATAATCCTGAATTATTGTCTGAATAATTGTTTTTAAGGAAATTTAACACTAGAGGGAATAACATGGCAACTGAACATGATGGGATACAGTTATTTTGTATAATGAAAGAACAAAGTAACGTGCTTTTTAAGTTTGTGGGTATTGCAGATTGCCTCTTGATACATTTCACACCTACTTCAGTTTTAAATTGTAAGATTGGTTACACCAGTTTAGTTTTTCCAAACATCAAAAAACCATGAGGAATTAATCACATTATTGTCAAGTTGGATTCTAATTTAATGTCATGAGGTCAGGTCATGACTTTGCAATCGCTTTGAAAAATATTAATGAAATGGCTTTGTTGTGCTAAAGGATATTTGCACCTTACAATATTGTGCTCAGTACTTTAAATTAGTTTGGCAGGGGGTTGAGAAGCAAAGAGTAGATTCAGTTGGGACAAAATCTAAAGTGAAAATGGACCGCAAAAAATTGCTGGATGAATCTAGAAGGCAGAGAAAACAAAGGTGGTGGGGGGAAGAAAAAGTGTATTGCAGTGCGCAAGGGCAGCTACTTCTGTGTAAGGAGCGTAGCAAATGAAGCAGATAAGCTGAGGGCAAAGATAAAAACATAACAGTATGTTGTTACTGCTATTGCAGAAATATGGCTTAAGGAGGGACAGGAATGAAAGATCAACAATCCTGGGTACAGGATTTTCAAGCGAGGTAGAAGGGGCAATGAGAAAAAGAGGCAATTTTGGTCAAAGAACCAGTTACAACTATTATGAGAGAGGATATGTTAGGAAGGTTATCAAATGAAGACACACGGATTGTGCTGAAGCTTGAAAAAGAAGCAGTTACACCAAGTGTACTGTAAATCCCAAACATTCAGATGAGCTAGAAGAGCAAAAATATAGGTAAATCTTTGAGGAATACAAGGGCAAAACAAGGGAAGTGATTAGCTAAAATAGCCTCTCAATGTTAACTAGGATAGTTTTCATCTGAAAGGATTCGAGGGAGCAGAGTTTGTGAGGTGCTTTCAAATAATTGTTTTTGGCCTCTATGCAGCAAGTCCAACAAAATATGGTGCAGGTTTGTACTTCATTTTATAAAATCAAGGTAGGCTGGTAGAAACAGTAGCAGAAGGAGAGTGTTTTAGTAGTAGTGATCATAATTCTGTTAGTCCTAACAATTATGGGCCAGGACAAAGATAGAACATGAGTTCTATAGAACTCACGCAAGATCACTCTAGTAAAATGAATGTAATTTAACAAAACGTGTGCTGGAAACAACTAGTTGAAAGTAAGCAAAAACAAATTGCAGGAGAAACTCAGCAGGTCTGGCAGCATCTGTGGAGAGAAGACAGCCAATATTCTGAGGAAGGGTCACTGAACATGAGTGTCAACTGTTTTCTCTCCAGAGATGCTGCTGGATCTGCCGAGTTTCCCAAACAATTTCTGTTTTTGTTTTGGATTTCCAGCATGCAGAGTTGTTGGATTTATTTTCAAGTAACGTCAGACCACTGGGAGACATTCAAAATAGAGATTCAGAAGATTCAGGGTGAACATGTTCCTGGAAAGAAAAGTGTAGGATGTCTAAATCTATGGGCCCCTGGATATCAAGAATGTGCAGGACAAGACAAGGCAGAATAGAAAAGGTTATATGTGACATTGAGAACTGAGTATTTCAAAATTTCAAGACAATTATTAGAAACTGGAGGTGTGACATCAAATAAAATTAGGATGGTAGAGAGGTAAGAAAAGATATTAGCAAGCAATACATGAGGAGTAAGAGGGTAACTAAGGAAAGAGTAGGACTCTCAAAAAAACGAAAAATGTAACCCAAGTCTGGTGGCAGAAGAAATTAGTACGGTTCTTAATGAATATTTTGTGTCTCCTCACAAAAGAGGAGATGATGCAGTTATTGTAGTTGGAGAATGTATAGTATTGGATGCGATAAACATGAGAAAGTCAGAGGTCACATGATACCAGCTTATAGTCCAACAGGTTTATTTAAGATCACAAGCTTTCGGAATGTATCTCCTTCGTCAGGTGAAGTCAGGAGCAGCGCTCCATAAGCTTGTGTTTCTAACCTGTTGAACTATAACCTGGTGTCATATGACTTCTGACTTTGTCCACCCCAGTCCAACACCAGCATCTCCAAATCACAAATGTGAGAGAGGACGAATTAATGGCATTAGTGTCCATGGAAGTGTTGAATCACCAGCACCAGGTGAAGCATACCAGAGGCTATTAACAGAAGCCAGAGAGGAAAGAGTGGATGATCTGACCTTCATTTTTCAATCCTGATTGAAGAAAGGTCACTTGACCTGAACGTTAACTGTGCTTTCTCTTCACAGATGATGCCAGACCTGCTGAGTTTCAAGTATAATGCCAGATGATTGGAGGACTGTTAATATTTTACCTTGGTTTCAGAAGGGAGTGAAGGATAGACCAATTTATTGCAGACCAGTCTAATCTCAGTGGTGGACGTATTGTTGGAATCCATTCGGAACATCAGAATAAACTCACTTTGGATGGGATAGATTTGTCAAGAAGATAATGTCTGACTAACTTGTTGGAATTTTTTGACAAAGTAACAAGGAGGCTTGATGAATGAGGGTAGTGCACTTGATGTGGTCCTCATGGACTTTAGCAAAGCTTTGAATTCTCTGCCCCTATTAGTAAAGTTGAGGGCATTCTATTCTTTATTAACTACTTTCTCTAATCGACCTGCCATATTCAACAATCCATGCACATATATATCCTCTGTTCCTGCACTCCCTTTAGAATTGTACCCCCTTTTCTGTATTGTCTTTCAATGTTCTCTGTAGCATATTGAATGACCTAATTCTTCTCTACAGTGAACCTGACCTGTCACCAACAGCCTAATCCACTAACTTGTCAATGTCCTTTTGGAATTCTAGTTTTCCTCCTCATAATTTAAATTTCTGCCAAGTTTTGTATAATCAGCAAACTTTGAAATTGCCCCCTGCACACCAAGATCCAGATCATGAATATATATCTGGAAAAGCAAGGGTGTCAGTATTGATCCCTGGGGATCGCCAATTGCTCTTGGTCAAAAAAAATCCATTAACCAATTTTCTTTCTTATCACTCAGCCAATTTGAAGATTACTAATTTTATCTAAAATAAATGTTTCTAGAAGCTTCCCTACCAGTGAAGTTAAACAGACTGGTCTACAGTTGCTGTGATTATCTTTACAACCTTTTCTGAACAAGGCCGGAATGTTTTCAATTCTCTGTTTCCTTGAGTCCAGAGACAGCTTGTGGATTATGGTTCATGCTTCCACCCTGTCAATTTCTACCCTTGCTTCCTTCAAAATCTATGGATGATTTCATCCCAACCTGGGGTACCAACAGTCTATTCAAGACTACTTCCTTATTAACTTTGAACCATTTTAGTTATACAGTTTCCTCCTCTACCTTGTGGCTCCTGAGCAAGGAGGCCTGAGTTTAAATCCCACCTGCTGCACAGATGTGTAATATCATATCTGACCAGTTTGTTTAGAAAATATTTTACTCTGTCACCATGGCGTGGGGCAGGATCCTCTTTTTATAAAAAGTATTCATTTAACACCTCAGCCATGCCCCTGCCTTCATGTGTAAATTCCTTTTTTGTTTTCTAATTAGCCCTACTCCTCCTTTAACTACTCTAACTATTTATGTGCCTATAGAAGACTCTGGGTAATTGGAGTCCCCCATTATAACCACTCTGCAGAATTGGTATTTCTCTGTAATTCAGTCCATCACCCCATCCAATCCCCATAACCATGCATGGGGTTTTTAACCATGACCAATCCATCTAACCTGCACATCTTTGGACTGTGGGAGGAAGACACACAGACACAGGGAGAGCATGTAAACTCTATACAGACAGTTGCCTGAGGTTGGAATTCAACCAGAGTCTCTGGCATTGTGTGGCAGCAGTGTTAACCACTGCGCCATCAGGCGCCCAATGTCATACCAATACATGTGGAGTTTTAATATTCTTATTTAAGAAGAATGTAAATGCATTGGAGATAGTTCAGATGAGGTTTACTAGATTGATATCTGTGGGTTGTCTTATAAGGAGAAATTGGAGAAGCAAGGCTTGTTTTCACTGGAGTTTAGAAGAGCAAGCCATGTGATAATTGAAGTGTACAAGATCTTGTAATGTCTTAAGTTGGACTTGGAAAGAATGGTTACCTTTGTGGCGAGTCCTGAACTATGGGGCATTGTTTCAAGACATACACCAGGGGAATTTTTCTTTGAGAGATGTGTGATACTAAAACATTCTGCCTCAGGCAGTGGAGACAGAGTTCTTGAATATTAGTAAGGTGGAGATAGACAGATTCTTGTTAGACAAGGGTAAAGATTTTCGGAGGTAGAAAGGAATATGGAATTTGGAACACAAAAGTATCAGCCCTGATCGTCTTGAATGGCTGGGTAAGCTTGAAGAGCCAAATGGCCTACTTCTGTCCCTAATTCATATGTCTGCATGTAATTTGATTGAAGTTTGCAAGACATTCATGAAATAAGGGGAGGGTGAGAAACTATTTCTGTTAGTTTGAAAGTACAAATAGTGGCTGAGGCCTGAAGCCTACAGTTGCCCGGGACTCGGGCACCAGCCACCCATAGCTCATGACAAGCCTGTATTGAGTTGGAGAAAAATTGGAGTAACATCACAAAACTAGTGAGTTCGTTGGCTGGTAAGGAGCTCGAGTAGCAGCTGAAGACATTATGGCACATCTGCAAGGCTGAGAGTTATTTGGAAAGCATGGGTGGAGAAGTTAACAGACTGAAGGAAGAAAGGAATGGATGACCACCAGGCAGTCCAAGAGAAACAGGATGGTTGAAAAGGAGTGTCTTGAGCCCCTGTTAAAATTATTTTTTCATTTTGGGAGCTGATGAGGGCACTGGCTTTTCAAGGGAGCACAATCAGAGTCAAGCTTCTGGCACTGAGAGTGGCCCGACCATACAGGAGAGGAGTGAAGAAGAAAGGAGGAGTAATAGAGATTGGGGATCAGACACGAATTTCTGTGGCTGTTGACTACAGGATGGTGCCTGGTGCTTCCTAGTGCCAGGGTCAAGGATGTGACAGAGAGCTACAGGACCTTCTTCTATGGGAGGGGGTGCATCTAGAGTTCGTGGTCCATGTTAGTATCAATGACTTGGGTAGGAAGATGGATGCGGTCCTACAGTCAGAATTTAGGAAGCTATGTAGAAAGTTAGCAAACAGGACTTCAAATCTCGTAATCTCTAGATTACTCCCATTGCCACATGCAAGTGAGCACTGAAATAGGATAAGGCAGATGAACGTGTGGCTTGAAAGATGGTACAGGAGCAAGGGCTTTAAATTGCTGGGGGCTGGCTCTGGGGAAGATGGCACTGTACAAGCCAGATGGGGTTGCACCTGAACAGAACTAGGACTGAGTTCCGTGCGTGGCATTTTGCCAACGCTGTTGAATGAGGTTTAAACTAACTTGGAAAGGGTATGGAAACAAAGAGAGAAAAAAAGAAGAAAATAGAAGTTCGCAAAATATTTGGGAATACAGCTGCACTAGCACAGACAATATCAAGTTAGTAGGTGAAGTTGAAGAGAAAAATGAAGTCCAAAGCACAGTTAACAGGCACAAATAGGAATGCACAGAGTTTATAAAATAATAAGTAAGAGTTAGGAGTCTCAGATGCAGATTGCTAAATGGAAATATGATGATAAATAAGAGAGGAAATTGTGAGACCCCTTGCAGAAATATTTGCATTACCTATAACTATGGGTGAGGTGCCTCATGACTGTAGGATGGCTAATGTTGTACCTTTGTTTAAGAAAGGTTGTAAGGAGAAACCGGGGAACTATAGACCTGTAGGTCTGACTTTGGTTGTGGGTAAATTGTTGGAGGTGCTTTTAAAAGATAGGATTCATGGGCCTTTAGAGAGGCAAAAATTGATTGTGAGGAAAATTGTGTCTGTCAAACTTGATTTTCTTTAACGAAGTTACCAAAATGATTGAGAGCAGAGCAGTAAACGTTGTTTATTTGGATTTTAGTAAAGCCTTAAAGGTTCTGCATGGTAGACTAATTAGTAAAGTTAGGTCACATGGGATTCAGGGTGAGCTTGTCAGCTGGATACATAATTGGCTTATCGGTAGAAGACACTGGTGGTGGAGGGTTGCTTTTCGGACTGGAGGCCTGTGACCAGCGGTGTTCCACAGGGATCGGTTCTGGGTCCTCTCTTGTTTGTCATTTATATAAATGATTTGGATGACAATATAGAAGGCATGGTTAGTAAGTTTGCAGATGACACCAGAATTGGGTGGCATAATTGACAGCGAAGAAGGTTTTCTAAGATTACGAAGGGATCTTGATCAAATGGATCAATAGACTGAAAAATGGCAGATGGAGTTCAATCTGGATAAATAAAAAGATACTATATTTTGATACAACAAACAAGGGTAGGGCTTATACAATTAATGGTAGGGCCTTGGATAGTGTTGTAGAGTAGAGGGATCAAGAGGTTCAGGTACATAATTCTTTGAAGTTTATTTCACATATAGACAGCGGTTAAAAAGGCATTTGGCACACTTGCCTTCATTGCTCAGTCCTTTTGAGTATAGGAGTTGGGAAGTCATGTTGAGGTTGTACAGGACATTGGTGAGGCCTCTTCCGCAAACAGAGCCCAGTTCTGGTCACCCAGTTAAAGCAAGGATATTATTAAACTGGAGAGGGTTCAGAAGAGATTTACCAGGATGTTGCAGAGTATGGAAGGTTTGAGTTATAAAGAAAGGCTAGATAGGCTGGGACTTTTCTCACTGGAGTCTAGGAGGTTGAGAAGTGACCTTTATAGTTTATAAAATCAGAAGGGGTACAGATAGAGTTAATGGTAGTTGTCTTTTCCCTAGTGTGGGGGATTTCAAGACCAGGGGACACCTGTGAGGTTGTTAACTAAATCTGCCCATCACTTATTACCAAGTCCACTGTGGCATGCCTTCATTGTTTAAGGGCATGTTGCGACAGAAATCTTATCTCTGACATATTCAAGAATTCTCTACCCTTTTGGTGTGTGAAGTCTGCTTATCTAAATCTGTATGAATATTAAAATCCCCCATGAACATTGTATTCTATAATTATTTGTTATTACTTATGACTGCCCATCTACTTCTTGGAAAGTCATTTATTGTTGGAGTGATTTCATCCTTAATCACTAAAACTTCTCCTCCATCCCAATTTCCCTTGTCATTGTCATGTTTGAAGCAGAAGAAGGTAAGTTCAAATTTTGCTCAAGGTCTTAAGCACAAAAAAAACAAGGCTGACAATCAAGTGATAGTGAGTTTAAGGGCGGGATAGTCGCTCGGTGGTTAGCACTGCTGCCTCGCAGTGCTAGACACCCAGGGTCAATTTCACCCTCTCTCAACTGTCTGTGGAGTTTGCATATTCATACCATATCAGCGTGCACCCCCCCCCACCAACCCTGCTTCCAGGTCTCCAGTTTCCTCCCACGGTCTCTGAAGATGGCAAGTTAGGTGGATTGGCCATGCTTAATTGCCCCGTGGTATCCAGGGATGTACAGGCTAGGTGGATTAGTCATGGGAAATGCAGGGTACGGGAATGGGTGGGTCTGGGTGGGATGCTGTCCGGAGGATTGGTGTGGACTCGATGGGCCAAATGGTCTGCTTCCATGCTGTAGGAATTCTATATGCTGTGGGAGAGAGAAGGTGGAGAAGAATAAACTGCATTGACGTTTTCAAAATCATAATAGATCATCATAGAATCCCTACAGTATGGAAACGGGCCCTTTGGCCCAACAAGTCCACACTGACTCTCGGATCATTCCACCCAGACCCATCCTCCTATAACCCACCTAATCTACACATCCCTGAACACTATGAGCAATTTAGTATGGCCAATCCACACAGCCTGCACATCTTTGGATTGTGGGAGGAAACCAGAACACCCGGTGGAAATCCACGCCTGCGTGGAGAGAATGTGCAAACTCCATACAGACAGTTACCCAAGGGTGGAATCGAACCTGGATTCCTGGCTCTGTGAGGTAGCAGTTCTAACCACTGAGCCGCCGTGCCACCCCATAACAGCTCTGGATAGAGTGGATATGGAGAAACTGTAAGTGGATCAAGGACAAAAGTGTATAGATTTAAAGCAATTGGCAAACAAAGCAAATATGATGTAGGAATCTTCACACAAAACGTGGTTTGGATTTGGAATGTCTGCCTGGAAGTGTGGTGAAGACAGTTGATTAAGGTATTCAAGTGGGCGCTGGTTGACTATTTGAATAAAAACAACATGCATTGTCCAAGCTATCTTAACTGAATTTTCTCTTCCCTAGATAGTAGGATACACCTTGTTCTCTCTTTCCCTTGCACCGTTTTCTGTACATGCTGTACATACAAATTGCTGCAAGATGGCGGGAGGGCAAGTTGCTCCATTCGGACTTCACTCTGCTCAACAGTTCTTTCTCTTTCTTTTTTTGTCCTTCCTTTTTATTCTCCCTTCTTCTCTCTCCCTCTGTAGTAATTCTATTTGAGGTCATCCACTTTTTGGTAGCAAAAATGGATAGGCAGATTATTATTTGAATGGTTGTAAATTGAGAGGGGGTATGTTCAAAGAGACCTGGGTATCCTCATGCACCAGACACAAAGTAAGTGCGCAGGGTAGCAGGCAGTAAAGAAGATAAATTAAATGTTAGCCTTTGTAGCAAGAGGATTTGAGTATAGGAACAAGGATTTCTTGCTGCAGTTACACAGAGCATTGGTGAAGCCACACCTGGAAAATTGAGGCCCCTGAGGAAGGATGTTCTTGCTATTGAGAAAATGTTGTGAAGGTTTACCAAATTGATTCCTGGGATGGTAGGACTGACGTATAAGGAGATATTGAGTCAGTTAGAATCGTATTCACTGGAGTTTAGAAGAATGAGGAGGGTCCTTATTGAAACTTATAAAATTCTAAAGGACTAGACAGCAAGGATGTTCCCAATGGTGGGGGAGTCCAGAACCACACTTCATAGTTTAAGGATAAGGGCAGATGAGAATTTTCTTCACCCAAGCAGTGTTGAGCCTGTGAATTCATAGTCAAAGAAAGTGGTTGAGGTCAAAACATTGCTCTTCTTATCATCAAGGAGGAGGTAGATGTAGCTTAGATATGGCTAAAGGGATCAAGTGATGTGGGCGAGGGTGGGATTAGGATATTGAACTCGGTGACCAGCCATGGTCATACTGAAAGACGGAAAGGCTCAAGGCATCGAACGGTCTACTCCTCCTCCTCCTCCTCCTATCTTCTATGTTTCTATAACATTTTTGAACAGGAGGAGTCCGATCTCAGGCTGAAATTTAGCTTGGTAGATGATGTTTTGTTTTGTTTTGTTTTGATTTTAATGAGGTCGTCTCTCACTGAAATATAAATATACAATGCTGCATATTTGATTTTTAACAATTAGGCAGAAACTTATTAAGCAAAAGAAATGAAATTAAAATAGAATAAGCCAGATTTTTATTTATGATGTAACTTGACTTTGACTCCTAATCTGTAAAGTCTGAGAGCTTCTTCCTGGAACTACCGTACTACAGGGTTTAAATATTCTCCGCTTTGAATAACGTCAGTGTTTATCAAAACACACTCTCTGGGACTATTACTGATGCCTTACTCTAAATTAATTCAGTGTTGACACTGTCTGCAGAACTATCACAAGCTGAAACTAAAACTGAAAAAATCTCGTTTTCCAAACTCCCTGGTTTAAAAAATTTCAGAAATTTCTAACACAAATACAGATGTTTACAATAAGAAGAGGAATTAGTGGAGAACTTCAAGTCTGGCAGCATCTGTGGAGAAAAAGCAGAGTCAGCATTTCGTGACCAGTGACCCTTCTTCAGAACTTAGTGTAGCTATGAAAAGATGGTATTCATGCTAAAGACTGGGGGATGGGAGGGAGGGGAAGGCAGTGAATAATATGGAGCCCAGAGAGCGAGAGAGAGAACAGCAGTTAGATAGACAAAGGAATGATAATGGTGAGCTGTGGAGAAAGAAGAGCTGCTAATGGGGACCATCAGTGGGTGAAAATGGGTTGACTGTAATGAAAGCAGCTCATTTGATGACAAGACCTGGGTTATAGGGGTGTGGTAAGAGCATGGAGGCGGTATTCAGGCCCTAAAATTATTGAACTTGATATAGTCATGCAGGCTGCAGGGTCCCCAAGTGGAAAATGAGATGTTGTTCCTGCAGCTTGCACTGAGGCTCACTGAAACACTGCAGCAAGCCTAAGACAAATGTTGGCCAGGGAACAAGGTGGTGTGTTGAAGTGGTAGGCAACTAGAAGCTCAGGGTTGTTTCTGAGGGTAGAATGTAAATGTTCTGCAAAGCAGTAACCCAGTCTGTGTTTCATCTCCCTATTGTAGAGGAGACCACATTGTGAGCAGCAAATACAGTCAACTAAATTGGGTGAAGTGCAGGGAAATTGCTGCTTTACCTGGAAAGTGTGATTTGGGGCTTTCAATATTGAGGAGAGAGGAAGTAAACTGCGATCGCGTGGAAAGGTACCGTGTGGGTGTAGGAGGTGTTAGAAGTGGAGAAGTGGATCAGGGCGTTCTGGAGGGCATGGTTCCTGGCTGCTTTTATCACAGCCAACCGATTTTCACCCACCGATGATTCCCGTTAGCAGCTCTTCTTTCTTCCCTGCTCAGCATTATCCATTCCTTTGTCTGCCCAACTGCCGTTCTTTTTCTGTACAGGCTCCATCTCCAGCTATTATTCACTCTCTTCACTTTTCCCTTCCCCTCGTTCCCCACTTCTAGTATTCAACATAAATATCATTTTTCCTAGATACAATCAGTTGTGAAGAAGAGTCATTACTTTCGAAGGGCATCTGAAAGATATCTGCTGCTGGTTCGATGTGCACTTGCATTACCAAGACATACAAAGCTATGTATCAAGTGCTGGAAAATGGGATTAGAGTAGTTGTTTCTTCTATGGGGCACCTTCTTCTGGGCTGTCCATCTCTATAATACTAATTACTTGATATACCTGCACATTAACTCTCTGTGATTCACGTACTTGGCATCTGGTTCTGTCCTGAATTTAAAATTTTCCAGTCTCTTGCCATTCAAAAAATATTCTGCATTTTGTTCCTAAAATGTATTCCATCATGCTTTGCTGCATTGTATTCCACCTGCCATTGCTTGCCAACTCGCCCACACTGTCTTCTACTTCTTTGAGTCCATCTTCCTCATCGCTAACTTTTCCACCTTAAGAAATCATCTGAAGGATTGAGAAATGATTACTGAAAGAATTGAACAAAGTTCACGTTCGTCTGTGTATGAATGTAGTGGCAAAGGATGGACAGAAAAGAAAGATTAGATTAAATGAGACAAAAAGAAAGAAAAAGTAACTTTTGCTGAAATATGATCTTCTTTAAAATCTTAAAATCTTAACATTTATTATGTGAGGAAATGAGGCTCCACATTTGTGCTCATTAATTTTCAGTGCCATAGAGAAGAATGGTAATATATCAATTGTCACATTGTTAAAGAATACTTATACTTGGTTTTACTTTTGCGAGTGTAATTTGTATCTACCATGCAAAACAATAACTTTATAACATGCAATGAATGTCAATAGAGAGTCAGACAATGAAAGGCTAATGACAAAATAGTACAAGTGATCATAACATATGCATGTTGCCATGTGCATGTGCCTGCTCTTTTCAAATTTCTGTACCACTTGTGTATAAATAATGGTGAGCGTTATTTGTTTTCACTTTATTTTGACAGCAAAATCTGACACCTAAATATATCTTAAAGCTGTGGTCATTTCAGTTAGTGATATTTCTGAATATTGTGTAAATTTATACTCTTACTACTGATTCAATATAATGTTTGTGTTACTATTATTTACTTAATATACTTACTGTTTACGGTTACATTTCTAACGCTAATTACTCTCCTTTAATAAATTATAATTAACAAATTGATTTAATTTGATATGTTTTAATTCTATTGCTCAGTTTAGAGGTTTATGAATAAGTAGTTGAACATAGCTTTATTTCTGGCTCCACCATTCTTCCCCATCTCGTACATAATGTTGATTTTTCTGATTCTTCCTTCATTAACTTCACTCCTACCTGCAGATGATTTTTTTTCTTTTTCTTTCCTCTATTACTTTCAAATCCTCTCTCCAGATTTTATTTAGTGAGTAGAAGGTGTTGTATTTGGGGGAAAAAGCTCTCAAATGAGCATGCAGAAACCTGATTCAATGAGCAAAGTTGTCCATATGTTTAGCAAGTGTCTGTGTATGAAAATGATCACGTCTGAATGCATACAAATCCTGACATTTCTCCAGACTTAAATGTTTATCCATTAAATTAGGAAGGTAAAGAAGGTATTTGACTTGTAATCTAGTAATCATTTTTAGGATATTATTTATCTTTCCATTGAGTATATACTTCTGTTCCATGTTTCCAAGCTCAGAATTTAAGTGGAATGTAAATCTAAATAATTGATTGCAAAGTACATAAAGTGTAAGTAGTTTCTTGACTTCTACATACTATGGCATCAACTTGTATCTCATTCTTAATATGTTCACTGCATTGAAATAGATTACGCCCAGAGGAGGGATTCCATCATTGATGAGCTGGCTCAGGAGTGATGGACTGTCTTTAATCAATTTCTTATTCTTAAAGCTACTCAAAATGGCACTGGATCATGTCGACAATGCAAAAGTTTTTCACTGTATTTTATTGTTATTCTCACTATAAAATACATGTGACAATAAAATCATTCATCATCATTCAACTGGTTAATGTCCACACTCATCACTGTCCCCTGTGTAAAAGTTTTAGGACCTTGAAGCAAACTTGCAATGAGGTCACAGAACAACTCCTCACTGGACACTAAATGGCAGAGTGAATGGAGTTAAATTTTTTTTCTTTATTCATTCAAGGGATGAGGGTGTTGCTGACTGGACTGCATTTATTGCCCATCCCTAATTGCCCAGAAGGCAGCTCAGTCAACCACATTGCTGTGGATCTGGAGTCCCATCCAGACCCGGTAAGGATGCCAGTTTCCTTCCCTAAACGACATTAGTGAACCAGATGGGTTTTTCCACACAACGACAATGGATTCATGGTCAACATTAGATTCTTTCCAGATATTTTATTGAATTCAAATTCCACCGTCTGCCGTGGCAGAATTTGAACCCGGGTCCCCAGAACATTATCTGGGCCTCTATGTTAACAGTCCAGTGTTAATACCACTAGGCCATTGCCTCCCACCTAATAAGAAAGGGAAAGAGAAAAAACAGTTGGAGAGCTAGGCAGTAGCCTGTAATCTGGTCAAGTGAATGCTAGAAACGTGCAGAGAAGTAAGTGAAGTAGACAAGCATTAAGCTGTCTAGCTTATGAAATAAAATAACCAGAGAACTGCAGATTCTGGAAATCTGAAGCAAAAACAAAACAGTGATGAGATACAGTTCTTCCAGCTTGCACTGACCTTTGGAGCACTGTAGCAAGCCTGAGGCAGAGATATTGGACAGGGGACATGTTGGTGTTGAAGTGGCAGGCAACCGAAAGCTGGGTCATTTTTGTGGACAGAACATAGGTGTTCTGGAAAGTGATTGCCTAGTCTACCAACCCTTTCCTAGCTGGAATCCGTTCTGAAGAAGGCTCACTGCATCCGAAATGTTGACTCTGCTTTCTCTCCATGTGCTGCAAGACCTGCTCAGTTTCTCCAACAGTTTCTGTTTTAGTTTATGAAATTGTTATTCTATAATGCAATGATGTAGGATTAAGGCCCAGTATATATCTGAATACTGTCTACTGTAGTATTTTGTCTCCATATGTAACAAATCATATTATAAAGAAGCCCAAGCCATGCTGTCTCCTCAATCAGTCTGTCTTGAACCCAAACACATGGAATCAAGCTTAAAACTACACAGCAAAAGTCCTCATACCTTCATTAAACCTTTTAGTATGTTCTTGTTGTCCTTCCTCCCTCAAACTCAATCTGAATTAATCTAATTTTTCCTTAAATGCAATACTATTCACTCATCCAGTCCTTGTGGGAGAGTTCCACATTCTTACCACACTTTAACTTCCTATGTATTTAGTACTGTTTCCAGTATTTTAGTACTTCCAGAGCATCTTTTATTTTTTAACTGTTGTTTATGCCCAGTGGAAATAAATACTGATCAATTGGCGTATCAAAGCATCTTTATTTTTAAATAATTGTTTATACCCAGTGCAAGTCAGCTTTGAATCACTCACCCATGGATTCTGTTTTTCAGGATTGCGTAGTTCATATGCCAGTCAACACAGTCAGCTGGGACATGAGTTGCGTTCTACCATGTCTCCTGATTTGCATATTACTCCAATCTATGAAGGAAGAACACTCCAAAGCCCGGTTTATCGCAGTCCCAGTCATGCAGGTGTGGAATTTCTTCATGGCAATCAAACTGCAGTGTTTCGTACAGGCTCAGGTAATGGTTTTGTCGAGTAAGTTTTCTCTTGAGATAATGACAAAGACCATACTACTGAAGAAAACTAATTTAACTTAGGGTCATCTGTTTGAATGTGTCAAACAGGAAGTGGATTTTTTTTTAAAAAGGTTAGAGATAAAATGGTAGATTTAGTGTAAACTAATCTAGAATAGATTTTTAAATGTTTGATTTGCAAACTGATTTGTTACTAATGTGTTTTAGGGTTTTCCCAGTTTTTTTGAAATCAATCAAAGACTGTGTGGAAGTCAATACAGTGTGGAGCTGGAGGAACACAGCAGGTCAGGCAGCATCAGGGGAGTAGGGGAGTCGACATTTTGGGCCCAGACCCTTCATCAGGCCCTGATGAAGGGTCTAAGCCCGAAACCTCAACTCTCGTACTCTTCTGATGCTGCCTGACCTGCTGTGTTCCTCCAGCTCCACGCTGTGTCGACTCTAACTCCAGCATCTGCAGTTCTTGCTATCTCCGAAGAACTGAGTGGAAGCAAGAAATAATTTATCTTCATGTAGTCAATTGATCTGCAATAATTGTTCAGTTAAGTGTCTCCATTGTTGACCATTGCATGCCGGCTTCAACTTTTCTTCCCTACCCCCAGTTTGAGATCTCAACCTTGGACAATGTAGTATACTCTTAGAATCTAGGCTGACCTTAATACTGTTTTCAAGTGCTGGACTGGATCTACCCTATTACTCAGACCCTTTGGTATTGTTGTGCTATTGCTGAGCCAAGGCTTAAGACATCAAATCTCTAAACTCCTAATCAGCATACTTTCCACTTCAAATAATATTTCTTTTAATTACCAGCCAGTTTCATATCTGCACGGAACTGCAACAATCACCTGTTAGTCCATTTTCTAATAAAACCAAATTTGTTCTCTCGTTTTCATTGCCTTTTTTATTATCTGTAATCTAGGAGACATAACTTAGAATATTTTATCTAATTTAGTTATTTATCTTAAAGTATTTAAGGTTCCAAGACTGATGCTTTGGATACCTCAAAACTTTTCTAAATTATGACTTTCTGTTTATCACTGTTCATTAAAATAAAATTCTGCAACTAGTTGTGAAGTAAGACTATTGTGCAGTACCTAAATTGCATCAAAGCAACAGGAGCATATTTTTAAGCTAATTGTCTGTCCAACATTGCATATCACACTCTATTCGGTGAATTCTTAATCATTTATTTCTGATGTGCCACCTTGTCAACAACTTTGTGAATATGAAGCCAATTGGATCTGGGTTGTCTTTTTGATTTTGTCCTAGATCCAGCTTAAAAGGTTCTAAGAATTAGTGATAGGCATGGAAATAGACTTCTTCGAGTGTTAATGAATTTCTTCGCAACACCATTGCCTCTGTTTCATTTACAGTTCCGAAACAGAATATTCTTAGTCTTGTTTTGCAAAGAGGATAATGAACATGTGTATCGTGACCAGGAAAAAGATTATAAAGTGGAAGAATTAGAAAGAAAGAGAATCCAGAATGGAATCAGAAAGACAGTTGGTGGTTTGAATCTTCAAAAAATGGCAGAGTTCTGGGTTAGAATATTGCATAGTCACTTATGTGTTCAAGCGAGTAACTGCACTACTTTATGGAATAAACTCTCCCACTATTTCTCTCTCATTTGAGAAGATTGCATCTGTAGTGCCAGAGGCTGCATTCCTAAGTCATTATGCTAGGGATGGTGCAGCTGATATGCTATTACAATCTTTGCTGGTCTAAGCTTATCAGTGAACCTTAGCAATTGTACCAAAGTAGAAATACCCATATTGACCCATATGCAGAAGAACTGGATTGAGTCTGCCAAATTATTAAATTAAAATTCTACCAACTGCTGTGGCAGGATTTGAACGTAGGTCCTCAAAACATTAGCTTAATTTCTGGATTAATAGTCTAGTGATAATACCACTAGGCTATTACCTTCCCTTCATTTGCTTGTGTATCTTATTCTTCAGATTCCTTGCATTAAAATATATTCCATTAACCTTGCTAACCTCAATTCTTTCTTATCAAGCCTATGTTTTCTCTGCCTTCCAAGCTCAATTACTCACGTTTTAACTTCTAATTCCAATGCAGCTTTCCTCCCTCTGAACTACGTTAGGATCTCATCTCCCTGACAATCCATTTTAAATCCACTCCATCAACATAAGTAAACCTACCCACGAGAACGTGTCCTATTCCTGTTTAGATGTAATACAATCAATGAGTGCAATTCCCACTTCACCCAGAAACTGCCCCAATGCCTCGGGAATCTAAAGCCCACCTTCCTGCACCATCTCACCAGCCACAGATTCATCTGCTTTATCCTTATGCTGTCTACAAGGTAGCACTGGAAGTATTCTGGAGATTATTATCTGTAAAGTCCTGCTTTTTAGTTTCCTATCTGGCTGTCTAAAGTCTGCATTTCATTTCCTTCCAAAGTTACTGGTCCCAACACAGACCACAATGTCTGACTGTTCACCTTCCCCCTTCAGAATGCACCATAATAGTTCTGAGACATTCTTGGCCCTGGCACCTGGGAGGCAACATACCATCTGGAGTCATGTTTATGGCTGCAGAAGTGCCTGCCTACTCCCCTACTACTTTTGCCCTTCCACACTTTTTTCTCCCCCTTCCCCAACCCCTACACAGCTGGACCACCCTCCGTCCCCTAGCCTTGGTTCTGCCTGGCCTCTACAGAGGAACTGTTGCTCTGTCCATTTTCCAAGGCTGATAAATGCTTTGCAAGTGGGATTCATTTGTGGATTTCCTTGCCACCGACCTGATCTCCTTATTTTGTCTGGCAGTCACCCATCCCCTCTGCCTGCATTTTCTTAAACTGCAGGTTAACCAGATCCTGAAGCATGTCATTCATGAACCTCTCAGTTTCATGAATGCACCATAGTGTCCCCAGCTGCAGTTCAAGCTCCAAAGCCCAGAGGGCGAGTGTCTCCAGCTGGAGGCAACTCCTGCACAATGTGGTCATCCAAACTACCAAGAGTATCTAGAATTTATTATACAGTGCAGTATGTGAAAATCACAGGCCTGAGCACACCAGCCATATCTTAACTGCATAGAACATAGACGCTTGCTTTCATTTTACCTTTACTCCTACTTAAGTATCCTGAGTCTCGCTCAAGTCCACCACCAGTCTGTCCAGTGCTCCGTATGGGTCCTCCCTCCTTCTTCCACTCTCCTATGCAGTGATACTGACTGCCTGTGACTCATGATGTCTTGAATTATGTACTAAGAACAGAGGGAACCTCCAAAAGATATTTATATGTAGCAATTCTGCTTGCCTTTATTTGTTGAAATTGGCTGCTGAATGTGGTTTATATTTTGTTTTAATTAGAAAGCATGTATTTGAATATAAACTCTGAAACTTTCTTCAGGAAAACCTACGGCCATGTGAAATTATGATATTTGTTTGAAATAGTACTCAGATTGAGAATCAAATATGTAGGGAGATCTCAGATATATATAAGCATAATAAGATTGTAACAATGGGGGATTTTAATTTTCCAAATATTGACTGGGGCTACCATAGTGTTAAAGATTTGGATGGTGAAGAATTTGTCAAATATGTTCAAAAATTTATTTTTTTTTACAATATATGGATGCTCCTAATAGAGAAGGAGCAAAATTAAATCTTCTTCTGGGCAATAAAGCAGAGTAGGTAAGTGAAGTAAAAGTGGAGGAATACTTTGGGTCTCGTGATCATAATTCTATTAGTTTCAAAATGGTTATGGAAAAGGATAAGCCCTCCATAAAAGTTAAAGCTTTTAATTGGAGTAAGGCAAATTTTAATGGTATGAGACAAGAACTTTCAAAAGTTTATTGGAGTAGACTGTTTGCAGGTAAAAGGACACCTGACGAGACGGAGGCGTTCAAGAGCATGATGAACAGAGTTCTGAGGCATTTTGTTCCTGTTCGAGTGAAGGGTAAGGCTGGTAAGACTAAGGAACAATGGATGAATAAAGATATTGAGGTTCTCGTCAAGAGTAAAAGAGAATCTTATTTTAGATATAGCCAACTTGGTTTGATTGAATCTCTTAAAGCATGTAATGGCATTCTTAAGAGAGAAATCAGGAAGGCAAAGAGGGCATATCAGATAGCATTGGCAAATAAGGTTAAGGATAATCCAAAGAAATTCTCTAAATATCTAAAAGCAAGAGGATAACAAGAGAGCGGGTAGGGCCTCTTAAAGATCAAGGAGGGCGTATTTTGTGTTTAACCCCAGGTGATGGGAGAGATGCTAAATGAATATTTCGCATTAGTCTTTACTGTGGAGAAAGAAATGGAGTTTAGAGAATGCAGAGAAATAAACTTTGATGTTTTAAAAGCAGTTCACATTACACAAGAGGAGGTTCAGGAGGTCTTAAAGAGTATAAAGATAGATAAATGTCTAGGCCCTGATCTAATATACATTAGAACATTGTGGGAAGTAAGGGAGGAAATTACAAGACCCGTTGCAGAAATATCACTTATAACTATGAGTGAGGTGCCTGATGACTGGAGGGTGGCTAAGGTTGTACCTTTAAGAAAGGTCATAAGGAGAAACCGGGGAACTATAGACCTGTGAATCTGACTTCGGTTATGCGTAAATTGTTGGAGGTGATTATAAAAGATAGATAGGAGTAATGGACATTTAGAAAGGCAAAAATTGATTTGGGATAGTCAGTATGGTTTTGTTTGAAGAAAATCATGTCTCTCAAATTTGATTGGTAACTTAATCAAAAAATTCAAAAACATTTGAGAGCAGAGCAGTAGATGTTGTTTATTTGGATTTTAGTAAAGCCTTTGACAAGGTTCCACGCGGTAGACTAATTAGTAAAGTTAGGGCTCACGGAATTCAGGGTGAGCTTGTCAATTGGATACGTAATTGGCTTAACAGCAGGAGACAGTAATGGTGGAGGGTTGCTTTTCAGACTGGAGGCCTGTGACCAGCGGTGTTCCATAGGGATCGGTGTTGGGTCCTCTTTTTTGTTTGTCATTTATATAAATGATTTGGATGAGAATATAGAAGGCATGGTTAGTAAGTTTGCAGACAACACCAAAATTGGATGGCATAGTAGACAGTGAAGAAGGTTTTCTAAGATTACGAAGGGATCTTGAACAAATGGATCAATGGGTGAAAAATGGCAGATGGAGTTCAATTGGGATGAATGCGAGGTATTGCATTTTGGTACAACAAACAAGGGTAGGGCTTATACAATTAATGGTAGGGCCTTGGGTGGTGTTGTAGAACAGAGGGATCAAGGGGTTCAGGTAGACAATTCTTTGAAGTTTGCTTCACATATAGACAAGGCGGTTAAAAAGGCATCTGGCACACTTGCCTTCATTGCTCAGGCCTTTTGAGTATAGGAGTTGGGAAGTCATGGTGATGTTGTACAGGACATTGGTGAGGCCTCTTCTGGAGTACTGTGTCCAGTTCTGGTCACCCAGTTATAAGAAGAATATTATCAAGCTGGGGAGGGTTCAGAAGAGATTTACTAGGATGTTGCAGAGTATGGAAGGCTTGAGTTATAAAGAAAGGCTGGATAGGCTGAGACTTTTTTTTTCACTGGTGTAGGAGGTTGAGAGGCAACCTGACAGAAGTTTGTAGCATAATGAAAGATATAGATAGAGTTAATGGTTGTTGTCCTTTCCCTAGGATGGAGAGTTTCAAGACTAGGGGACACATTTTTAAGGTGAGAAGAGAGAGATTTAAAATGATATGAGGCAAATTTTTTAAACAGAGTTGTTCGCGTGTGGAATTAACTTTCTGAGGAAGTGGTGAATGTGGGTACCATTGCACCGTTTAAAAGACATTTGAATAAGTACATGAATAGGAAAGATTTGGAGGGATATGGGGCAGGAGCAGGCAGGTGGGACTGGTTTAGTTTGAAATTATGTTCGGCATGGACTGGTTGGACCAAGGGGTCTGTTTCTGTGCTGTATGAGTCTGAGTTTGTCTGATCCTAGCTGAATGCCTGTGTCTCAAAGCTGATAACTTGTGTGTAGACCATTTAAATTTAGCATGTTCTAAGTAGGCAAATCAGAAGTAGAGGGCAGATATGATTATTGGAAAATATTCAATTTAAGTTTTTAAGGATAATAATCAAAATCTCTGGTTTAATTAAGTTGAATCGAGAGTTGTGATGTAAACACTAACAATAAGATTTAAATTGCAGTTGAATTTAACCAACATGGATAACGTAAATGGGAAAAAGAAAAACTGCTTCTGTGTACATTAATGAATGAATTGGATGTGAAATTAGAAACCTATGAAATATGTGTGATAGTAATTGCATTTGGCATTCTGTAGATTTCCAAGTATATTAATTTCTGGAATCCAAATAAAATTGTTTTCACCAGTTAAAATAATAAATCTCCTGCTGTACCTTGTCATAATGTTGAACCTGGTTCTGTTGATTAGCTGCATCCTGTTTACTTTGTTCTGAGTAAATTAGTCAATCTCGTTGCTTGGATCTATTTAATAGAAAAAATGCTTAAAAGTCTGTCATTGCAATATTTCAGGAGTATTTCCAAAGGATTATGTAGGTTTGAGATGTACTTTTGTTTTATTTTTAGCTATTGGAAACCTGCAGAGATCAGCCAGTCAACGTAGCGCTGTCACTTACCAAAGAAATAATTTTGCTCTAAATTCAGTGGGTAATTACGGTGATCCATACCGAGTTCCATATCGACCATCCGAATCTAACTATTCCAGACATCAATACAACATTCCAGCAGATGAGACTACAACAAGATCTCCATCAATTGACAGTATCCAGAAGGATCCAAGGTAAGTGTATTTAGGGTTTTGTGAGACCCTGCTAACCGAAGTTGCTTTTATGCTGGCTTTAGTAGGCAAGTGAACAAGAAGATTGATTAGTAAGTCTCTCTAGCCTCCTATTACACCTGATGTAAATTCAAGCCACTGCAAGTGCCCAAAGATATAAACAATTGAGGAAGTCCATTTGACCTATCACATTTCATTCAATAAATAGTTGCCATTTTTGGTCAAACAGGCGCAAGAAGAAGCAATTAACAGTCATCAGTGTAATGGAAAAAGAGGCCGGGACTGGATTGGGAAAGGGTCGGAAAAGTGGATGTTCATTTTATTAGCCAAGAAAAGACAGGCATAGCAAAGGCCAATGTGAGGTGGAATCAAAATAGATTAAAGAGAGAGGCAATGGCCTAGTGGTACTATCGCTGGACTGTTAATCCTGAGACCCAGATAACATTCTGGGGACCTGGATTCGAATCCCACCACAGCAGATGGTGGAATTTGAATTCAGTAAAATATCTGGAATTAAGAATCTAATGATGACCGTGAATACATCATCAATTGTCAGAAAAAACCCATCTGGTTCACTAATGTCCTTCAAGGAAGGAAACTGCCATCCTTATCTGGTCTGGCCTACGTGTGACTCCAGACCCACAGCAATGTGGTTGACTCTCAACTGCCCTCTGGGCAATTAGGGATGGGCAATAAATGCTGCCTAGCCAGCGATGCCCTCATTAATGAATAAAGAAAATAAAAAGTTCAGTCAAATGAGGGATGATGACTGGGTTGTTTTTTGAATTCGTTTGTGAGACATGGGTAATGCTGACTGGCCAGAATTTTTATTGCCTATCCCTAATTGCTCTGGTGAAAGTGGTGGTGAGCTGCTACTTTGAACCGCTGCAGTCCATGTGTTGTAAGGAGAGTCATAATGCTGTTAAGGAGGAAAGTACACCATTTTGAATTTTTCCAAATCAGGATGGTGAGTTGTTTGGAAGGGAGCTTACAGGTGGTGGCTGCCCCATTTATGTGCTACCCACATCCTTCTAGAGGGGAGTGGTTAGAATAAAATAGAATAGCCATTATTGTCACATGCACTTGAATGAGTGCAGTGAAAAGCTTGTAATGTCGCTGCTTTGGCACCATCTAGGTACAGGGTACTTAGTAAATCTCTCTAAGATTTACAACATTCCAGCAGATGAGACTACAACAGGATCTCCATCAATTGACAGTATCCAGAAAGATCCAAAGTAAGTGTATTTGGGGTTTTGTGAGACCCTGCTAACCGAAGTTGCTTTTATGCTGGCTTTAGTAGGGCAAGTGATACTTCAAGTGTTTTTTGCAGAATTGAAAGAGTAACAAAAAATAGTCTAGCATTGGAATTCAAAGTTTTAAAAAGTACTGGAACTACTCAAAAGTCCAGAATAAGAATAAAAAGTATCTTTAAAAAGTTCGCAAATTATAGTCCTTTGGTTGTTTGTTTGGAAGGTGCTGTCTAAGGATTGTTGGAGAATTTCTGCAGTGCATCTTGTTGCAACTGAGCATCAGTGGTGGAGAGGGTGGATGTTTGTGGGTGTGGTGCCAATCAAGCAGCCTGCTTTATCCTGGATTGTGTCAAGCTTCCCAAGTATTTTTGGAGCTGCACTCAGCAAGGCAAGTTGGAGGTAATTCATCACACTCCTGACATGCCTTTTAATTGGTTGTCACACTTTGGGAAGGCAGAAGGTGAATTAGTCAATGCAATATTCCTAGCTTCTGACTTGTTTTTATCGCTACTGTATTTATATAGTGGGTGCAGTGAGATTCTAGTCATTGGTAACTCCCCAGATGTTGACAGTGGAAGAATTAGGAAAGGAAATGCCATTGAATGTCAAGGGTGGAGATTAAATTCTGTTATTGGATATAATCATTGCCTGGCCTATATATGGCACAAATTTTACTTGCCACTTGTCAGAACAAGTGTGCATATTGTCCAGGTCATCTGGCATTTGAATACGCTGCTTCAGTATCTGAAGAATCATAAATACTAACTCACCACCTGACTGCCCAAAGCCTGTTGTTCACCATCTACAAGGTACAAGTCAGAATTGCGATGGAAAAACTCCCCACTTGCCTCGCTGGGTGCAGCTCCAACAACACTCCGGAAGCTTGACACCATCCAGAACAAAGCAGGTTGCTTGATTGGCACCACATCCACAAGCATCTACTCCCTCCACCACTGACACTCAGTAACAGCCGTGTGTACTAACGACAAGATGCACTGCAAAAATTCATCATCGATCCTTAGACAGCACCTTCCAAACACACAGCCACTTCCGGCCAGAAGGACTAGGGCAGCAGATAAATGGGAACACCACCACCTGCAAGTTCCCCTCCGAACCACGCATCATCCTGATTTGGAAATAAATTGCCATTTCCTCACTGTCACTGGATCAAAATCCTAGAATTCCCTCCCTTCCTCAGGGCATTGTGAACAAAGTCAGAAGTCACACAACACTAGGTTGTAACCCAACAGGTTTATTTGAAATCTCGCAAGCTGTCAGAGCACAGCCCTTTTGTCAGGTGCAGTGAGACAGCAGAGCGCACAGACCCAGAGTTCATAGGCAGAGAGATCAAAAAAAATCATAACTGATGTGAGTGTCAGGTGATTAGTCTCTGCAGGTGACCAAGAGTGTTAGATAGTGAGTAAGGTGTCAGCATCTGAATAACCAGTGAAGGGATAACCTATAATCTGATGAAGTGAAGTAGAGACCTAATTACAAAAAATTAAAAATTAGGTGGTGCTGGAGACAAACTAAATGAGTGGAATTGCATGCCAAATTCAAAACTGTACAAACAATTAAATTAGATTATAACAATTTATCAAGGTGATACTGTCAAAACAGGACAGTAAGGAATATTTTACAGATACAGAACAGTATGATGGGGTCACCTGCAGCGTGACACGAACCCAAGATCTCGGTTGAGGCTGTCTTCATGAGTACAGAATTTGGCTATCAGTCTCTGCTTGGCAATTCTGCGTGGTTGTATATCTTAAAGTCCGCATTGGAGGATACTTACCTGAAGAGTGGAGGCTGAATGCCCTTGACCACTGAATTGTTCCCCGACTGGGAGGGAACACTCCATGTCAGCGATTGTTGCATGGTGTCCATCCATCCATTGTCATAGCATCTGCATGGTTTCACCAATATACCATGCCTCAGGGGATCCTTGCCTGCAGCATTTTGAGATAGACAACATTGGCCAAGTCTCATGAGTATCTGACATATATACATGGTGGGTGGTGTTTCCACATGTGATGGTAGTATCCATGTTGATGATCGAACATGTCCTGTAGAGGTTACCAAGGCAGGGTTGTGTGGTGTTGTGGTCGATGTTGTCCTGAAGGCTGGTAGTTTGCTGCAAGCAATAGTCTGTTTAAGGTTTGGTGATTGTTTTGAAATTGAGAACTGGATGCATAAGGAAGATTTTGACGAGATGCTCATCATCGATGACATGTTGAAGACTGTGAAGACATGACGTAGTTTATCCAGTCTGGGGAAGTACTGGATGATGAAAGTTACTCTATCGGTCGTGTCCTGTGTCCACCTTCTGAGAAAGTCATTGCGGCTTTTGCGGTGGCACATCGGAACTTGTGATCAATGAGTTGAGTATCGTATCCCGCTCTTATAAGGGCATCCTTCAAAACCTTCAGGTATCCGTCATGATCCACCTAATCCGAGCAGATCCTGTGTATGTGTAGGGCTTGTCCGTAGGTGATGGCTTCTTTAATATGTTTAAGGTGGAAGCTAGAGAAGTGCAGCATCATGAGGTTATCCGTGGGCTGGCGGTAGAGTGAGGTACTGAGGTGTCTGTCCTTGATGGAGATGCGTGTCCAAGAATGAGACTGATTCTGAGTAGTTGTCCATGGTAAGTCTGATGGGAAGAAACTTGTTGTCGCTATGTAGTTGTTTCAGTGATTCCTCGCCAAGAGTCCAAAGAAAGAAAATGTCATCAGTGTATCTGGTGTGCAGTGTTGGTCAGCGGTCCTGTGCAGCAGAGAAGTTCTGCTCGAAATTGTGCATGAAAATGTTGGCATATTGGGGTGCAAATGTGGTTCTGTTGGCTGTTCCATGTGTCTGGATGAAGAATTGGTTGTTGAAAGTGAAGACATTGTGCTCGAGGATGAAGCGGATGAGTTGTAGGACGGCGGTATCAAGTACTGAGGCTGTTGCCGTGATGCCGTCGTTGTGGAAGATGCTGGTGCAGAGTGCTGAAATGTCCATTGTGACGAAGAATGTGGATGATGAGTTTCTGTAAGAAATCTGCAGTGTCATGACAGAAGCTGGGTTTTCCTTCTGCAATGGGTTTCGAGATGCCCTCAACATAGCCAGAGAGGTTCTCGCACAGGGTCCCATTGCCTGATACGATGGGTCGTCCCAGGTATGTTGGCTGTGTATATCTTTGGAAGGCAGTATAAGTCTCCTACACAAGAAGTACGCGGGATGAGAGTGCATAGGATACTCTGAAGGTCTAACCATCGGACTTACCATGGCCTACACTTCAGAATCAGTCTCATTCTTGGACACGCATCTCCATTAAGGACAGACACCTCAGTAACCTCATTCTATCGCAAGCCCATGGATAACCTCACGATGCTGCACTTCCCTCCCTTCCATCCTAAAGATATTAAAGGAGCCATCACCTACGGACAAGCCCTGTCCATACACAGGATCTGCTCAAATTGGGAGGAACGTGACAGATGCCTGGAGGTTTTGAAGGATGCCCCCATAAGAATGAGATAAGAAGCTCAAATCATCGATTGCCAGTTCCTACAGACCACCGCGCAAAAACACAATGACCTCCTCAGAAGATGGACACAGGACACGTCCGATAGAGTACCCTTCATCGTCTGGTACTTTCCCAGACCAGAGAAACTACGTCATGATCTTTGCAGCCTTCAACATGTCATCGATGACACTGAGAATCTTGCTAAGATCTTCCCTACGCCTCCACTTCTTGCCTTCAAATAACCATCAAACCTAAAACAGACCATTGTTTGCAGCAAACTACCCAGTCTTCAGGACAACATCGACGACAACACCACACAACCCTGCCATGGCAACCTCTGCAAGACATATCAGACCATCACACATGGGAACACCACCCACCACATACATGGCAGATGCTCATATGACTCAGCCAATGTTGTCTATCTCATACCCTGCAGGCAAGGATGCCCTGAGGCATGGTATATTGGCGAAACTATGCAGACACTACAACAACAGATGAATGGACACCGCACAACAATCGCCAGACAGGAGTGTTGCCTCCCAGTCGGGGAACACTTCAGCAGTCAAGGGCATTCAGCCTCTGATCTTCAGGAAATTGTCCTCCAATGCAGACTTTGAAATACACAACAACACAGAATTGCCGAGCAGAGACTGATAGCCAAGTTCTGACCCATGGAGGTTGCCTCAACCGTGATCTTGGGTTCATGTCACTCTACAGGTGACCCCACCATACTTTTCTGTATCTGTAAAATTTTCCTTACTGTCCTGGTTTGACAGCGTCACCTTGATAAATTGTTATAATCTCTCTACCTTAATTAGTTTGTGCAGTTTTGAATTTGGCATGCAATAGCAATTATTCAATTTGTCTCCAGCACCACCTTATTCTTAATTTTTTGTAATTATGTCTCTGCCTCACTTAATCAGATTATAGGTCATCCCTTCGCTGGTTATTCAGAAGCTGACACCTTACTCGTCGTCTAACACTCTTGGTCGCCTGCAGAGACTAATCACCTGACACTCAAACTAGTGGTACGATTTTTTTTTTGATGTCTCTGCCCTTGATCTCTCCCCCTATAAACTCTTGGTCTGTGTGCTCTGCTGTCTCACCGCATGTGATGAAGTGGCTGTGCTCCGAAAGCTTGTGTGATTTCAAATAAACCTGTTGGACTATAACCTGGTGTCATGTGAGTTCTGACTTTGTCCACCCTAGTCCACCACCGGCATCTCCATATAAAGGCATCGCGAGTCTACTTGCAGCACATGGACTGCAGTGATTTAAGAAGGCAGTTCATCATCACCACTTCAAGAGCAACTAGGGATGGGCAATAAATGCTGGCTAGCTAGCGACGCTCGCATCCCATAAGCGAGTGAAAAAATTATCAGCTAAGTAAAGGAATGTAAAGCAAGTTTATGCAACCTGTCATCCTGACCTAACCCACAATGCAAAAAGTGTTAAAGAATTCTAAATTTGATACATTCGTACGAGACCAAAGAGTCCAGCAAGAAGTACTCCTCATTAGAAAAGCATACTTTTGAGGGAAAACGCTAGATTATTGAACTACCACAAAGTACCATGAGAAAACAGAGTACCTGTAAATCATTGTGTAGATCAGGTCTGCTGAAGCTATGTCACTCTGTTAGAAATTTGAAGAACAAACCAGAGGAGTACACTTAGTTGTCTGTTATAAATTCTGGAGACAAGTCCAGGAAACCCTGCAGCAATTCAGTGCATTTTGTTTTGAAAAATGTTAACAAGAAGTAGGTGTCAACTGTTACTGAGCTTTCATGTGAGTGTGATCAACTAGAAAAGAAACAGAAGTATTTTTAGAGGCAGAAATCTAGCATGTAAATTTGCTGAAAAGTGCAAGGCCTAAATCAGAAATACAATAAAATGAATGCTGAGAAATTAAGCAGACATCTGCAAATTACTGAAGTAATTTCACCTTTAATTATGCAGTACCTGACTTTTATGCTGGGAAGAGTCACACGAGGACCTTCTTGTGATGCAGGACAAAAACTGTTATGCCCCAGAGCCAATTAAAATTATCCAGTTTTCACATTAGATAAGGGATGCTTGAATGCCGCAGAACTGAGGTATTCTGTACGTAAGCATAATATGGCTCTGAGAATTAGATAATTATTAATGACTGTGGAAAACTTATTGCAAAATAGAAACTAAAACATTAACTTTTTAAAAAAATTCCTAATATATTACTGAAGAAGGGGAGATGCGACTGCATTTACTGGAATGATGGTTTGATTATACCCGAGGCATTTCTTTCAATACAAAATATGGAAATGCTTTGCAATGAGATTTTCTAAAGTTTGATGTGCCAGTTTATGCTGTAGGTTAACAATTATGGTGTACATTTTTAATCAGTAAGGGAACCAAAGGTTATGGAGGAAAGGCAGGAAAATGGATTTGAGGGTTAATAGACTAGCTATGATTTCTTTGAATATTGGAGCAGACTCGATGGGTTAAATGACCTCCTACACCTATGTCTTGTGGCCTAATGTGGGATTTTCTCATTTCAATTTTTAAATCAGGGAATTTGCTTGGCGTGACCCAGAATTACCAGAAGTGATTCATATGCTCCAGCACCAGTTTCCATCGGTTCAAGCAAATGCAGCAGCCTACTTACAGCACCTCTGTTTTGGTGATAACAAAGTGAAAACAGAGGTATGGCGCATGTGTATAGCATTTCTGTTTCATGTTTGAAGAGAGCTACAAAACAATGCAGAAGTATGTGTCACAATTTATTCGAAATGCAAAACTACAAGATTTCCATTAACTTAGATATTGAATCCTTTTGTACAGATGGGCTCATCTTGAAATATACACGTTACTCAGTGCAGCATTTCTTACCTTGGAATCACTACTTGTACTGATTAATTTTTGTTAAGTTTCAGCTATGCATAAATTGAATACAAATTGAGAATCTTCGTTCCTTTCTATCCCAACGTAGCTTCACAGTGCTGATTATTTCATCCACTCTGACATTGACATTGGAAAGACTTAACTCTGTCTGTGAAATTAACTTCTGCTTCATCTAATTTCCTATGTCAGATAGATACACACACTCCAGCAACTTCCATTTAATTGGATTTCAATGTAAAAATCCTCAGGAGGTGTAGGGAGAAAGGATATAGATTCATGAGAGCAAACTTTAAGAAGAGTAATCAACTGCTTAGTGTCACACTGTGAAACAGCCATGATCAAAGGTACAAATAATGTCTCCCAACGTAAGAGGAATAGGGGAGACCGGGATGATATTTTGCCTCCCTGATGTCACGTAGCAAGGCAGATGAAATATAATGTGGATAAATGCGAGGTTATCTACTTTGGGAGCAAAAACCAGAAGACCAGTACTTATCTGAATAACAATTGATTGGGAAAGGGAGAGGTGCAACTGACCAGGGTGTCCTTGTACACCAGTCACTGAAAGTAAGCATGCAGCTGAAGAAGGAGGTGAAGAGGCAAATGGTATGTTGACCTTCATAGCATGGATGTCTTGCTGCAGTTGTATAGGGCATGGTGAGACCACACCTGGAGAACTGTGTGCAGTTTTGGTCTCTTTATCTGAAATCAATGTTCTAGCATTGGATGGAGCACAATAAAGATTTACCAGCCTGATTCCTGGGTTGAATGGGCTGATCTATAACTACAACAGAAGTTTATTGTCACATGTACTTTTACATGTAAAATACAGTGAAAGATTTTATAAGTCGCCCTACTAGGATGCCTATATTAATAACAGAAGTCATACATTATAAAAAGGAAGTAAAATTAAGACCAAGTTCAGTTAAAGGCTCCTGAGCTCTGGGAAAGCCAATTTAAGGAATGATGAAATACCCTGAAGATGCAGCTGGAACAAGAATGCCATGCAGGGATAAGACTGCTGCCCCGGGCCACTGGAATACTGGACCTGAACTATCCACTGAAGATCGCCAGGCAGGCCGAGACCGCCTGCCAGAATACCTGAAAGCCGAAGATGAAATAGATCTCCACACAAAGATGAAACCACGTCGGGACTAGACAGCCACTTCTTCATGTGCCTGCACCTAGCTGCAGACCTGGAGCAAGTCCAGGCTTGGAGAATCAGTCCAGGACCGAATCCCTGCTCGTCGGGAGACCCTAGGCTGGGTGGAGCTGTGTCTGGCTTGTCCTGGCGTTGCTGCTGCCAGATGCTGCCTCCTTCACTCGCCACTCTCCAGACTTTAAGAGAAAAGGAAAACAGCGAAAGTAAAAAGAAAGGAAAAAAAGAGAAAGAAAGCTGACAGGAGTGGATGAGCCCCAGGCTCGGATCCCTGCTCTGCCATCCGTTAGAGAGGCCAGATCGGTTAGGATGCTAAGTTAAGAAGAATAAGGCAGGAATTTCATAGAACCCTATGAAATTCTAACACGACTAGACAGGATAAACGAAGGAAAAGAGTTACTGATGACTGGGGAGTTAATAAACAGGGGCCACGGTATAATGTTACACGATAGGTGATTTAGAACTGAGATAACGAGATTTTTTCACTCACAAGAGTAGCGAGCTTGTGAAATTCTCTACCATAGAAAGCGAATGATGGCAAAACATTGAATGTTTTCAAGAAGGAGTAATCACTTCAGCAATAAGGATATGGGGAGAGAGTGAGAACAAAGTACTGAGTTGGATGATCAGCCATGATCATATTGAATGGCAGTGCATGCCCAAAGGGCCAAATGATCTATTTCTGCTCCAGTTTACTAAGTTTCTACGGGTCAAGGATGCCTCTGCACTCCGCCAGGTCATTCTGAAAGAGAAAGGAGAAGAGCCAGAGATTGTAGTCCATGTTGGTAGCAAGACGTAGGTTAAAAAGAGGGATGAGATCCCGTTTGCAGAATTTAGAGAGGTAGAGACTAAATTAAAAAGCAAGACTTAAAGGTAGTAATCTCAGAATTACTCCCACTGTCACGTACTAGTGAGAGCAGAAATAATAGAATAGACTGTTTGAATATGTGGTTGGTGGGATGCAATAGGAAGGAGGGATTTAATTTCTTGAGGCATTGAGACTATTTCTGGGGTAAAAGAGATGTGTACAAGCTGGATATATTGTATCCCGGCAGGACTGGGACCAATAACCTTGCAGGGGCATTCGCTAGTACTATGAGGGAGGGTTTAAATGAGAGTTATAAGGGAGCAGGAACCTGTGCATGGACACGAGTGAGAGAAACAAAGGTAGAAATGCAAGATAGAAAAGTGAAAGCAGAGGGAACCAGGACTAGCAGCAGATAAGGCTGCGGTACAAATAAAATGTAAAATGTGAGAAAAGATAAGTCCAGAGGTACTATTGAATCAGAGATAGCAGGAACTGCAGATGCTGGAGAATCCGAGACAACAAAGCGCAGAGCTGGATGAACACAGCAGGCAAAGCAGCATCATAGGAGCAGAAAGGCTGACGTTTCGGGCCTAGACCCTTCATCAGAAAA
>NC_063338.1:53791911-53860955 GCF_021869965.1 Rhincodon typus
CTGATGAAGGGTCTAGGCCCGAAACGTCAGCCTTTCTGCTCCTATGTTGCTGCTTGGCCTGCTGTGTTCATCCAGCTCTGCACCTTGTTGTCTCTTGTTCCAGAGGTATTATGTCTGAATGCACAGAGCATTTGCAATTAGGGGTTGAGTTAACAGCGTAAATAGTTGTAAATGGATGCGATATGATTAGGATTACAGAGAAATGGTTGCCAGAATGATCAAGGCTGAGGACTGAACATCCAAGGATAGTCAATCTTTCAGAGGGACAGGCAGAAAGGAAAAAGAGGTGAGATGGCATTGTTAATGAAAATTAAATCCATGCAAGAATAAGAGAGATACTGTCACAGAAAGTTAAGTGTAGACTAAGCCAAGGTGGAGCCAAGAAGTAAGAAGGTGCAGAAAATATTAGGAGTTGTCTATAAGCCTCCAAACAGTCACGGACAGGTAGGGGATAGCATCAAACAGGAAATTATGATGCGTGAAACAGTGAGAAGGGGTTGATTAATAATTTTGTTGAGGTCCTTGAGGAAAAAGTACCATAACATAACAGAATTCTTGATAGGATAGAAAATGAAGTACTCCAATTCGAAACTAGAATCCTAAATATAAACGAAGGAAACTGAATGAATGTGGGTGAATAGATTGGGTAACTTCATTAAAAGGCTTAACAGTGGGTAGGCAAAGACTTGGAAAGAATGAATGCATGCATTGCAGTAGTTGTACATAACATTCAGGCAAAAGAACACGACAGGAACAGTGGCTCACTAGTGGCTAACAAAAGAAATTAAGGATAAAATACCCAAAGAGGAGTAATATTAATTTGCAAGAAAAGGTAGCAGGCCTGAAGACTGGGAGAAATTTAGAATTCAGCAAAGGAGGATTCAGAGGAGCAAAACAAAGCATGAGAGTAAACATTCAAGTTTAAAGTGGATCATAAAAACTTTATAGAAGTATGGAAAAAGAAAAAACTGTGAAAACAAATGTAGGTCCCTTTCAGTCGGAAATGGATGCATTTATAATGGGAAACAAAGAAATGACAGAGCAATTAAACTATTTTTGAAGAGGTGACAAAGAAGATTGATAAAGGCAGAGCAACGGACGTTGTCTGTATGGACTTTAGCAAGGTGTGCAACAAGGTTCTGCATGGTAGACTGGTTGGCAACGTTAGATTATGTGGAAACCAGAGGGAGCTAGGCAATTGGAAACAAAATTGGCTCGAAGCAAGGAGACAGAGGGTGGTGGCAGAGGGTTGCTTTTCAGATTGGAGGCCTGTGAGCAGCGGTATGCCACAAGGATTGGTGCGGGCCCACTGCTTTTTATCATTTATATAAATGATTTGGATGCGAATATAGGAGATATGGTAGGTATGCAGATGACACCAAAATTGGTGGTGTAGTGGACAGTGAAGAAGTTTATCTCAGAGTACAACTTGACCTTGATCAGATGGGCCAGCCGAGGAGTGACAGATGGAGTTTAATTTAGATAAATGTGAGGTGTTATATTTTGATAAGGCAAACCAGGGCAGGACTTATGCACTTAATGGTAAGGTCCTGGGGAGTGTTGCTGAACAAAGAGACGTAGTGGTGCAGGTGCTTAGTTCCATGAAAGTGGAGTGTTAGGTACTCAGGGTGGTGAAGAAGGTGTTTGGCATGCTTGCCTTCATTGGTCAGTGCATTGTGTATAGGAGTTGGGACATTGGTAGGCCACTTTTAGAATATTGTGATCAATTCTGGTCTCCCTGCTATAGGAAAGATGTTGATAAACTAGGAAGGGTTCAGAAAAGATTTACAAGGATGTTGCCAAGGTTGGATGGTTTGAGCTAAAGGGAGAGGCTGAATAGGCTGGGGCTTTGTTCCCTGGAATGTTGGAGGCTGAGGAGTGACCTGTTGGAGGTTTATAATCGTGAGTGGCATGGATAGGTTTTTTCCCAGAGTAGGGGAGTCCAAAACTCGAGGGCATAGGTTTAAGGTGAGAGGGGAAATATTTAAAAGGGGACCTGCGGGACAACTTTTACATGCAGAGGGTGGTGTGTGTATGGAACAAGCTGCTAGTGGAGGTGGTGGAGCCAAATATAATTAAACATTTAAAAGGCACCTGGATGAGTGTATGAGTAGGAAAGGTTTAGAGGGATATGGGCTAAATGCTGGCAAATGGGACTAGATCAGTTTATGATATCTGGTTGGCACAGCTGACTTGGACTGAACGATCTGTTTCCATGCTGTGTAAATATAACTTCTTAGTTCTATCTTCACAAAAGAAGGCACAAACAATTTCTCAGGATGCTGAGAAAGTGAGGGATCTATTGGGAAGGAAGAGATGAACGAGATTAGTGTTAATTTAAATGTTGGAAATGAATAGGACTGAAAACTGATAAAGCCCCAGGGGCTGATAATCTAAATACCAGAGTACTAAAGGAGATGGCTGGGGCTACAGTGGATACGTTGGTTGTCATCTTTGAAAATGTTGTAGATTCTGAAAAAGTATCAGCAAAT
Organism: Rhincodon typus; assembly: GCF_021869965.1. Taxonomy (NCBI): domain Eukaryota; kingdom Metazoa; phylum Chordata; class Chondrichthyes; order Orectolobiformes; family Rhincodontidae; genus Rhincodon; species Rhincodon typus. Next base: position 53,794,404 of record NC_063338.1, read on the forward strand.
TGAAGGTGACAAATATAAATGCACTATTTAAAATAGGAGAAAGGGAGAAAATTGAGTGATTACAGACTGCTTAGCCAAATTTTAGTAGGGAAAATCTGGAATCTATTATAGAAGATTTGATAATGGGAATACGGAAAATATCAGCAGGATTACACAGTGAGCATGGATTTATGAAAGGCAAATTCTGTTTGTCAAATTTGGAGTTTTTTGAGGATATATCTAGTAAAATAGATTAATTGAACCTATGGATGCAGTGTATTGAATTTTCAGAAAGCTTGTAATTAAGTGCTACATATGAAGTTATTGTAAAAAATGAAAGCACATGGCATGGATTGAAAAATGGCTGGCAGACAGAAAACAAAGTAAAAATAAATCAGCCTTTTTCAGAGTGAAAGGCAATGACAAGTTGTATACTGCAGGGTTTGATTCTCCTGCCCCAGCTATTCAAAATATAATTGGTTTAGATGAACAAATCAAGTGTAATGTTTCCAAATTTGCTGATGACACAAAACTTGGTGGGATTGAGAGTTGTGAAGAGAATGTAACTAGGCCAATATTCACTTGTCTCCGTACATACAGACAAGGAGGACCACCAGTTTGATTGGAACAACGTTAGGATATTAGGACAAGCCAAACAGAGACAAGCATGGGAATTCCTAGAGGTCTGGTTCACTGCCAAGCAGGCCATCAATAAACACATAGAATTGGACCCTATACACACACCACTGCAAAGAAAATCTGGAAATGAGGTAATCAACTCCAACGGACTGCAGAGTTTAAATAGCAAGCGGGAAAAAGCAACAACGCTTCATCAGAGGCTGCACTGATGATGTTACCCAGCAGGATAATTTAAATGTCTGCAAACTAATGAACGAGCTCGGCAAGTGAACCAACTAGTATCCACAACCTGAGCCACAAATCTACTCAAGAATATTAGGCTTCTAGGTGACTTAAACAAGTTGGAGTGTGGGCAAATAAATAGCAGATGCAGTAAGACATGGATATGCAAGAACCTGACAACTTCAGTAGCAAAACAGAATGGCAGAACATTACTTAACTATTATGTTTCTCAACCACATTCTCCTGCCTTCTCCCTGTAACCCTTGATCCCCTTACTAATCACGTAGGAACACCACTACCTGCAAGTTTGCCTCAATCCATTCACATTCCTGACTTGGAAATGTATTGCTGCTCCTTCACTGTCACTGGGTCAAAACTTGGAATTCCCTCCCTAAGGGCATTGTGGATCAACCTACAGCATGTAAATTGCAGCAGTTCAAGAAGGCAGCTCCCCATCACCTTGAGGACAGGTACGCCTAGGCAATAAATGCTGGCTAGCCCAGAAATGCCCATGTCCCACAAGTGAATAAAAAATGATAGAATGGAAAAATTGATGTACAGCTCTATAAAGCACTCTGGTTAGACCATACTTGGAATATTGTGTTCATTTTTGGTCATCTCATTATAAAAAAAGATGTGGAAGCTTTAGACAGGGTGCAGAGGAGATTTGCCAGGATGCTACCTGGACTGGAGGGCAGGTCTTATGAGGAAGGTTGATGGAGATAGGGCTTTCTTCATTGGAGCGAAGATGAGAGGTGACTTGATAGAGGTTTACAAGATGATGAGAGGCACAGATAGGGTGGATAGTCAGAGACTTTTTCTCAGGGCGGAAATGACTATTTAAGGTGATAGGAGGAAGTTATAGGGGAGATGTCAGGTAGGTTCTTCACACAGTGGTGGGCATGTGGAATGCACTGCCGGCAGTGGTAGTGGAGTTGGATACTTTAGAGATTTTTAAGCCACTCTTGGATAGGCACATGGAGGATATTAAAATGTAGGGTATGCCGGGTAGATTGATCTTAGTAGGATAATAGGTCGGCACAACATCGTGGGCCGAAGGGCCTGTGCTGTACTGTTCTATGTTCTAAAGAGTCCTGGATGTCCTGTACATGAGTCACTGAAAGCAAGAATGCAGGTGAAGCAAACATTTAGGGCACCAAATGGTGTGTTGGCCTTCATTGCAAGAGGGTTTAAGCACAGGAGCAAGAAAGTCTTGTTGGACCTCCTGCATGGCCTTGGTGAAACCACATCTGGACTCTTGTATACAGTTTGGTGTCCTCAAGTAAGAAAAGATATACTTGGCATAGGTGGAGTGCAGAGAAAGTTCACTAGACTGATGCTTGCGATGGCATGTGTGTCATGTGAGGAGAGATTGAATCATCTGGATCTATATTCACTGAAGTTCAGAAGGATGAGAGGGGAACTCATTGAAACATATAAAATTCTAACAAGGCTGAACAGTCTGTATGCAAGAATGATGTTTCCTCTGGCTAGTGAGTCCAGAACAATGGGTCATGATTTCAAAATGTGCAGTAGACCATTTCAAACTGAGATGAAGTGAAATCTGTTTACTCAGAAGGTAGTGAACTTGAGGAATTCTTTACAACACAAGGTTGTGCAGACTGAGTCATTGAACGTTTAAGAAAATAATAGATAAATTTTGAAAGGCTACAAGTGTCAGGGTGTTTGGGGAGAGAGTGGGAATATAGCGTTGAGGTAGAGGATCAGCCATGATCATTTTGAATGGCAAACCAGACCCAATGGCCTGAATATCTATTCTTAATATCCCTACAGTGTGGAAACAGGCCCTTCGGCCCAACACGTCCACACCAACCCTCAGGATTCCCACCCAGAATCATCTCCCTATAACTAGGGGCAATTTAGCATGGCCAATCCACCTAGCCTGCACCTCTTTGGACTGTGGGAGGAAACCGGAGCACCCGGAGGAACCCCACGCAGACACGGGGAGAATGTGCAAATTCCACACAGACAGTCGCCCAAGGTTGGAATCGAACCTGGGCCCCTGGTGCTGTGAGGCAGCAGTGCTCACCACTAAGCCACCATGCTGCCCCTATTTTCTATGTTTCTACTCATGAAGCACTATGCCTCCTTAACATGCTGGGGATTGCATTCAAAGAACCAGACAACCGAGATCAGTGAGTGGCAAAAATAGCCTCTTTATTGTACATTCACAGCAGCATGATGTGAGGCGAAAATAGAATCCCAAAATCATAGCTCAAAAGTAGCCTCTTTTATACGTAGTTTGTGCATACATCAACGTTCTAACACTTGAGTGCTATGTAATGGCTGTCCTGTAGGAAGTCGGATATGATTTAAACACTTGCTAAGTGTTAACGGTTATTATCATGAGATTGGAGTGTCTGTTCAGTTTGTTCTTGCATAATTCAAAAGGTGTTAGTCCTGTTATCTCCAAAGTTAGAATGTTGGTAAACATGTATCTGTGTGTTAGATAAAAGTTTGGATTTCTATCAGTCACAGCTGTCTTGTGACTTTTGTTTACCTATTCGTTCAGTTTCACAGTTGCGGGTATCTGTGGGGTCTGTTTACTATCGCTCATTCATTCATTCAAAGTCTGGCAGTTCTGAACATAGCACTGCTAGTTTTATTAGTAGGTTAAAGGTTGCTTATATAAACGACATTGAATAAAAACTTGAGGCAAGATAAATCCTGTCACCTACAAATCATGATATGTTTAATCTAATACAAGTAAGTCTGCAATGAAGTGACATTTCACTTAAAAGAAGTGAGCTAATCCAATGTTATCTTTGAATGATTCTTGAAGCCAAGCTGGCTGGAAAGGAGTTTAGAGTAAGGGATTGGGGATTGCACCTATTCCAGGCTAGGTTTTAATATGAAAGCACTACTTTTGGTATGGAAGTGTAAAAATGTTTTATCCTGTGATATGCAGCTTTGTTACTGGAGCTGTGTACACAGTGCATTATGCATGACTGCACTTTTAAGTGGAATGTAACCTGATATGGTAGTGCACCTCTTAGTCTGAATGGGATGGTTAGTATTCATAAGTCTGTAGTTAATATTACATGCCATCGTGAACAGTGATACAATTATAAATAATTATTAGTGGGCATGAATTATGATATGCCAGTCCTCAACCTCTTTGCAACCATTGACACAGTGAGAGGTTCTCTCCCTCACTAGCCCATCTCCCAAAAACACATGAGTGGACTTGACAGGGTAATTTCTGATAAGCCATTTCCCCTTATAAGAGAGACTAGAACTGGAGGAACACAGTTTTAGAATAGGGATAAAAATAGAAATTGCTGGAAAAGCTCAGCATGTCTGGTAGCGTCTGTGGTTCTTGGTTCAAGAAACTTTTTCATTTCCTTTCAGGCATCAAGTCACACAAGATGCAACAACTTATAGATTTCCATGGTCCTCTGGAACCTTCCTCCCCTCCCCTTCCCTCTGGCTCCACGCCCTCCCCCAACCCGACCTCCTGTTGTGTATTCACTATCCCTCCTGACCTTCCACTGTCTGATGCTGAACGTTCTGTACTCAGCAAAGGTCTCAGTTTTATCCATTTGCATTCCCACCTTAATGAATTTCAGGCATGACATCATGTTGAACTCTTCTTCCATCACATTCGCCTCTGTGCCCATTTCTTTGGACAAGAGTCCTCTCCCATTCTACAGACGTCTTCACCCACCCCCAACACCCTCCCTCTGGCCTTTTTTTACCTGCACTTGATCTGTTCATTCAGAACTGTTGACGTGACAATGGTCATCTCAATCCACCCCCCACCCCCACCCTTGCCCTTACCCATTCCCATTCCAACTATCCTCCAGGGAACTGACTGCACTGTGGCTCTCGGATCCAACTTTGACTTTGTAATTAAGCCTGCTGATAAGGGTGGTGCTGTTGTAGTCTGGCAGACTGACCTCTACATTGCAGAGGCAGAGCACCAGCTCTTAGATACTTTCTCCTGTCTCCCCCAGACTGTGACCCCACGATGGAAGATTGTATCAACCTCGTTTCATCTGGTGATTTCCCCACCACTGCCTCCGAGCTGATAGTCCCGTAACGCTGCACAGCTTCTACCTCCTTCCCAAAATTTTCAAACAGGACTCCTGCGCAGACCCATTGTTTCTGCCTGTTCCTGCCCCATAGAACATCTTTTCCTACCTTGTCTTTTCTCCCTGGTCCTGTCCCTGTGCACTTACATCTGTGATTCCTCAGAACTTTATGCCAGTTTCAGAATTTTCAGTTTGCGGTCTCCAGCTGCCACCTCTTCACCGTGGATGTGCAATCCCTTTACACGTCTGTCCCCCACCAGGATGGTCTTGGGCTTGCCGCTTCTTTCTGGAACAAAGGTCTGAACTGTCTCCATCCAACACCAGCCTCCGTAGCCTGGCCGAGCTCATCCTCACTCTGAACAACTTCTCTTTTAACTCCTCTCATTTTCTCCAGGTCAGAGGGGTGGCTGTGGGTACACACATGGTCCCCAGATATGCCTGTCTCTTTTTGGGGAATGTGGAACATTCCTTGTTCCAGTCCTACTCTGGCCTTCATCCACAACTCTTTCTCTGGTATATCAATGATATTTATCAGTGCTTCCTCGCTCTCATCCGGAATTGAAGAAGTTTATCGATTTCACTTGCAGTTTCCATCCCGCTCTCACCTTCACGTGATCCATCTCTGACTTCTCTCTCCCCTTCCTCAACATCTGTTTTCATTTCTGGGGGTAGACTAGCCACCAATATCCACCATAAACCCACCAACTCCCACAGTTACCTGGACTATACATTCTCACACCCTGCTTCCTATAAAGACTCTAGTCCGTTTTCTAGTCCCTCCATCTTTGTCGTATTTGTTCCGATGATGCCAACTTCAACAAGGGAACCTCCGAAATGTTCACCACCTTCCTCAAACGAGGATTCCCCAGCCCTTTTGTTGACAGGGCACTCAGCTGAGTCCAACCCATGTCCCGCACTTTAGTCCTCACTCCCTCCCTTCCTTCCTGCAACAGTGATAGGGTTCCCCCTTGTCCTTACCTACCATCCCACCAGCATCTAGAGGATCATTAGCCACCATTACTGCTACCTCCAACGAGATGCCACCACCAGATACGTACTCTCCTCCCTTGTCAGCCCTGCTCAGGGACCGTTCCCTCTGGGTCACTCTGGTTCACTCTTCTTTCATTACCAACACCCACGCACAGCCTCACGGCACCATCCACTGCAATCACAGAAGGTGTAACACCTGGGTCCATTTACTACCTCCATCCTCAGTATTCAAGGAACCAGACACCCCTTCTACGTGAAGCAGCACTTTATCTGCACTTCACACGGTCTGGTCTACTGCATTCGGTGCTCACAATGTGGTCTCCTCTACATTAGGGAAATGAAGCATAGACTGGGTGACCGCTTTGCAGAATACTTGAGTTCTGTTCGCAAAAAAGATCCTTAACTTCCAGTTGCCTGCCACTTCAACACACCACCTTGCCCCCTGACCAACATCTCTGTCTCGGGCTTGCAGCAGCGCTACAGCGAAGCTCAACGCAACCTGGAAGAACAACACCTCATTTTCCATCTGGGGACCCTGCAGCCTTATCGAGTTCAATAACTTTAGGGTTTGAACTCTCCCATGCCCTTACCCCAACCCCCATAACCAGGCCTTGTTACCACATAGCCTGCTATTACACCCCACCCATTGTTAGCCACTAACAATCCCCTCCCAGCCAGATCGTTATCCACTCCTTTGTCTGTCTAACTGCTCTTCTCTGTCTCAGGGCTCTATCCCCACCTCTCTTTACTCCTTACCCTTTCCTCCCACCCTATTGTCTACATATAAACTGACATTTTCATAGCTACTATCAGTTCTGAGGAAGGGTCTCTCAACCCAGAACGTTAACTCTGATTTCTCTCCACAGATGCTGCGAAACCTGCTGAGCTTTTTCCTGCAATTTCTATTTTTGTTTCTGATTTACAGCATCTACAGTTATTTCGGTTTTTATTTAGAATAAGGGCTCTCCCATTTAAGACATAGATGAAGAGACATGTTTCCTGTCAGAGGATTGTGAGCCTGTGGAATTCTCTTTCCTGGAGGCAAGGCCAATAACATTTTTCAAGGCAGTAAGGCAGGCATACAGATTGGAAGCCAAAGACTATAAAAGATAACTTGTAAAGTGGGTTAAGGCCACAATCCAATCCACCATGATCTTGAACGGTAGAACAAATTCAAGGGAACAAATGGCCTACTTTTGCTCCTAACTCATATGTCCATATGTAATCACATAGTCTCCTCCAGTGCCCCCCCTCGTTGTCCAACTGAATTGACCTGTCTTCATTCTACTGTTGTTTATCTAGTCATAGTTAGAGCATCTGCATCAATGGCATCTCTTTCCAACCCAACACTATCACTTTTGGAATCTCTAAAGACCTGTCCTGGGTCCACTCCTTTTCTTCATCTACATTCTGTCTTTGATATCAGATGAAGACATGCCTCAAGTGCCAAATAGGTTTTCTCAGTACCCAGAGTTAACTGCCCATTTCCATTTGACATCTTTACTGCCTGTGCACAATTAGCCTGGTTAACTGATGTCCAGTTCCCATAAACCACAACTTCCCAGATGTGGCAGAATTTTCAAGCATTAATCTTATCCTAAAGCCAAATACAGCAGGTTCTGGAAATCAGAAATGAAAAAGATCAGACAACGTTGGAGGAGACAGAAATGGAGTTAATGTTTTGAATTGATGTCTATGACTGTCATCAACCTGAGCACGTTAACTGGTGATTTTTCTTTTGCCCACATTTGGTATATTTGTGCATTTCCTGTTTTGATCTAATCATTTTGATCAGATCCTCCTTAGTGCTACTCTTGACACGCTGTCTTACACTCCTTGTTGAACTAAGTTCTGTCACCTGGTTGGAGGTGTGAGGAATGTGCTGGAATATTGATTTTGTTCATCACCCATGGTCTTGGCTGCCTGGTTTTGAACTGCTAGATCTAGTATGATGGTATGTTTGCTTAGTATGATGGTGATGCCACAGAACATAATGAATGACATTTTAAGTTTGAAGACGAGACTTGGACCATTGCTGAGGGAACAAATTTTGAAGCAGATGTAAAACATTTTGTTTTGTTTTAGTTTTAGTTTATTTTTGTTTTAATTTTGTTCTTTCCAATATTACTGATACTCCTAATAAAGCTTCACAATCGGTCATAATTTATTGATCAGGCACTGATGCAAGTAGGGCCTCACAGGAAAATTAATGGAGAAAGAGGCCATTTGCCCATCATGTCCATGTCGGCCCACTGCAGAGCTATTCATTGAGTGCCAATTTTTTCATTCACACCATAGCTTTGCACATTTTTACCTTTCATTTGGAAATATCATACGACAATGCTTCTTGCTCAGGCTAGCATAATTGCAGTCTGTTTCTTTCTGGTGAATTTCTCCTCATTTAGTAACAGCCTTTTCTTCAGTTTGTGTCGCTCTCTGAGATACCTAAAACAAACTGCAAACTAAACTCATTTCTTCCGTTTCAAAGCAAACAAATAAGCTCCTTTAAACTCAAATTCCAGGATTTCTGTCTCACTCACTCACTCTCACACTTACAGACTCTCTGCAGCTCCCATATGGATTTTACCGGATCTCCTGTGTCCCTGGACCCTTGTTGCTAGGCAGCAAAACAGCTTTTTGCCCTACCTTTTTTATTTTACCAAACTACTGACCTCACCTCTTCACTTCAAGGGTTGGATATGTTTAGTGTTAAAAATATGTGTATAACAACAGGCTTGCAGATTTCTAATAAGAACATAAGAGCATAAGTAGGCCATTCACCCCTCCATTCTAAATCATGGCTGACAGTCTCCCTTAATGCCATATTCTGCGATATCCCTATATTGCTTGATGTCACTAGTAACTGGAAATCATGACAGAGCTTCCACAGCACTCTGGTGTAGAGAATTCCCAAACTTCAGTACCCATTAAGTGAAGAAGTTCCTCCTTATCCCAGTACTAAATGGCTTGCCTTTTATTCTGAGATTATGTCCCTAGTTTAGACCCCATAAGCAGGAGAATGTTCCTTTCTGCATCTACTCTGTCAATTCCTTTCATTCCGCTAAACTCCAGAAAATATTGGCCCAGTTTCCTCAAACTCTCCTTTATAGGACAGTCCTAGGAATCAACGTGGTGAGCCTCCTCTGCACTCCCTCTGTGATAAGTATATCTTTTCTTGGGCAAAGAAACCAGACCTACATACAATGTACCAGGGGCAGCCTTACTAACATTTTATACAATTAAGGAGCAGGACAACTATGCTCCTGTCGTCTTCATCATCAGACGAGAATGGCTCTGTTCCCCTTATAGGGATGAGTCCATAGGTGGCTGTGTAGACTGACGTGGCTACCGCAGGCTCTGTAACACTTGGCAGGTGGATATCACAGGAAGGGGTAGGTGGGACATTGTTGTGGCAGCACACTCCTTATGCTGTTTTCACCTGGCTTCCACTTTTTCCCGATGGCAAGTCTCGAGGTGCTCAACGCCTTCCTGGGTGTTCCTCCTCCACTTTGGATGGTCTTAGGCCAGTGATTCTCAGTCATCGCCAAGGTCCTCCACAACTGCCTCCTATGGTTGAGGAACTCCTCCCAGAGTCGCAGTGTGGCTTTCGGCCACAGGGGCACAACAGACATCATTTTCCCCGCGCAACAGCTGCATGAGAAATGCAGAGAAAAGAACCTACCCCTGTACATGAGATAACAAGGTGTAGAGCTGGATGAACACAGCAGGTGAAGCACCTGAAATTTTCTAAAGGGTCCAGACCCTAAACGTCAGCTTTCCTGCTCCTCTGATGCTGCTTGGCCTATCTCTACCCCTGTACATGGCCTCCTTTCACCTTACAAAGACTTTTTGACACCGTCAATTCTGAAGTGTTATGGAGCGTCCTTCTCCACTTTGGCTGCACCATGACGTTTGTCACCATCCTCCGCCTGCTGCACAATGACACGGAAGTCCTGGTAATGCCAAATGGCTCCACCACAGGCCCATTCCTCGTTTGGACCGGTGCCAAGCAGGGCTGCGTCATTGACCCAACACTGTTCTAAGTCTGTCTCGCTGCAATACTTCACCTCACTGCTGGAGTGAAGCTAACTTACAGAACCTGTGGGAAATTATTCAACCTCTGCCGCCTTTGCTCCTATGCTCAAATAAAGGCTAACATACTGTTTGCTTTCCAAATTGCCGACTGACCTGTATGCTAACTTCCAGTGACTTATAAACAAGGAATCCTAAGTCCCTTTCCAATGTTACACCGTTTAAGATACTCTGCATCTTTGTTCCTCTTATCAAAATGAATAGCCTCACACTTATCACGTTGTATTCGATCTGTCACACTGTTGCTTCTCACTCAGCCTACCAAAATCCCCTTGAAGCCTCTCTACATCCTCCTCGCAACTCGCGTTCCCACCAATTTTTGTACATTTGCAACATTGGAAGTATTACATTTGGTCCCCACATTCAAATCATTGATGAAGATCATAAACTGGGACTAGAGCCCAATCACTGATCTTACAGTAACCTCGCTAGTCACAGTCTGCCAACCATAGAATGACCCACTTATTGCTACGCCCTGCTTTCCATCTGTTAACAAGTTCTCAATCCATGCTGGTATATTACGTCCAATCCCATGTACTTTCGTTTTGTTTACTAACCTACATGGGACTTTATCAAAATCCTTCTGAAAATCTAAATACACTACATCCAGTGGTTTCTCCTATCAACACAGTTTTTCTCAGGATGTTACTAACAATCAGGTTTGTCAAATGTGATTTCCTTTGCTTTAATCTGTATTGACTCTGCATAATCAGACAGTTATTTTTCTAAATATCCAGTAATCATGATCTTTAAATAGATTTGAGCATTTTCACTGCTAATATTAGGCTAACAGATCCTTAGTTCCCTATTTTCTCTCTCTCCTTTCTCAGCAGTGATGTTACATTTGCAATCTGCAGGCACCATTGCAATTAAATAGAACTTTGAAAGATGATCACTAAAGCATCCACTATCTCTGTAGATATCTCTTTCAACATTTTAGGGTTAAAGTCATCTAGTCATCTTCTGTCCTAATAATTTTGCCAATACTACTCTCTTACTATCCTGATTTCTTTAAGTTTCTCACATTCAGTGCATTCTTGGAACATCATTAGTTCGGATGATGGCAAACCTAAGAACTAACAACTTCTCTATCTGTTATAAATTCTCTTGACTATGCCTGTAATAGACCCACATTTGTATTTGCTAATTGTTTCCTGTTTTATTTGCATATTGGAGCTTTTTCCAATGTGTTTTATGACTCATGCTGTTCTGCATTCAAATTCTATAATCAATCTTTATCACATTGATCCTCATCATCCCTTTATCATAGAATCCCTATAGTGTGGAAGCAGGCCATTCGGTCCATCAAGTCTACACCAACCGTCCAAAGAGTATCCCACCCAGGCCCACCCCTCAACCGTGTCCTTGCAACCCTGCATTTCCCATGGCTAATCCACCCAGCCTGCACATCTTTGAATTGTGGGAGGAAACTGGAGCACCCAGAGGAAACACCTGCAGACAAGGGGAGAATGTGCAAACTCCACACAGACAGTCACCTGAGGGTAGAATCAAACCTGGGTCCCTGGTCCTCCTTTGTTGAATTCTAAAATTCTCCAAATCTTTATGCTTACACCTTTTTTTTAGCACCTTTCTCAATCTCCTCCTTTGATCCCATACTATCTTTTACTTCCCTTTTTAGCCATGGTTTTCTCAGTTTTCCTTTTGGGTATTTTTGCCTGAATGGAATTATGCTTTTTTCAAATACTAGCCATTGCCTAACTACCATGAAACCTTAGAATGTATTTTTGTAGTCTACCGCAGATAATATCCTTCTCATAACTTCATAATTGCCCTTATTTAGATTCAACACCTTTAGTTTCAGATTGAAGTAACCTTTTTTCAAACTTCTTGGAAGTGAGCTCACAAGAACAATTCTAAAACTGAGAGTGAAACCATGTGATTTCCTCAAAGTAAAATCTAAATTGAAGTTACACATAGTTCCTAAAAGATGGTCAGCAATATCTCTTCTAAAATAAACAAATTGCTGAAAAAGCCTAGCAGGTCTGGCAGTATCTGTGGAGATAAATCAGAGTTAATATTCCGGATCCAGTGACCCTTCTTCAAAACCCAGTTCTTTTAGTTTTTAGTCAAATATTTCTTCTAATGTCCTTTTGCTGTGTGTGGTCCGCGAGTTGCACTGTGCCATTCTTCCAGATTGCCATGAGATCTCATGTGCCGAACTTAAAGTGACCATTGCTAATGAGCAAACTGTTGGTCCCTCTATGGCAATTTCATGATTGATGTGCATGTGCAGCTATTTGCAAGCAACGCCTAGAGGGACCTTGCCAGATCTTAACAGCGCATTTGGTTTCGGTTTAGTATCTGCACATCCTTACCTTCTAATCACCCGGTCTGGCCTACCTGTGACCTATTGCAATGTGGTTGACTACTGACTTCCTCTGAAATGGCCCAGACAAGCATTTAATTACAGGGGCATGAGAGTCACCCTTTTTTTATTGTGAAAGATATTTTGTAACTAAGCCTACTACAGAGATGTTCTTATACACCTCTGGAGCAGGTGGGATGTGAACCAGAGTCTGCTGGTTATGAGGCAGGACACTACCACTGCACCATAAGAGCCCTGAATCACATCTCCTTCTTCATCCCTCTTTTTGTCCTATCTGTGGTTTTCTTCTCTTCGGTCTTCTCTGGCTCTCGGCCTTAGACACCAGGCCTCCAAAGCTGGGTCAGCGGTCAGCAGTTGGCAGCCCGGAATGGGCATGCCAGCAACCAGCGGCCCGGAGCAGGGATACCAGCGGCCCAGGACAGCCAGTGGCCCAGAACAGAGCGGGGGCAGCGGCCCAGTGCAGGGCATAACGGCAGCCAGCAGTCAGACCAGATGGAAGCCCCGAACGCTGGTCTGCTGCAGAAAGCCCTTGGAGACAGTCTCTGATTTTTGTTTTTTTAACTTTGCTCCTTGTTTTTCTGATCTGTGGTTATACTGTGTATAGCTGTAATATAACTTTTTTCTCTTTCATTTCTCTACTGTGTAACTAAGGGTTGTACCTAGGCACTCTGTACCTTAGATGGCGCCGTGTGTTGGTGACATTGTTACATTATAAATAACCTTGTAACTGAAGAAGCTGTACCTAGGTACCTTTGTACCTAAGATGGTGGTGTAAGTGGTGATTTGAGTAAACTATGATTTGAGTACGTGACAATAAAGCTAATTCATAAATTCATTCATTCATAGAGGGAGCCTTCATGGTTGGTGGTTTAATGGGAGTAAGATGAAGGGAACAAGCAATTGGTCACGTGATCAACATGAACTCAGAGAGGGTTCAATGGAGAACAGGAAACAAATAAGAAAAAAATACAAGTTCAAAGTAGATGGGGTGAGTTTTAGAGGATGTTTGACCAAGTGGCCTTAGCAGAAGTCAAGGAAGTAGCAGAGGCAGTCTCAATCTTGGTGACAAATGCGTCACCAAGGGAACATAATTGTAATGCTCATTACCTCAAAGTTTCAAATTGTTGGCTGTAATTTTAATGCAGTTACAAAACCATCATTTATTTTTGCTTCAGTTCACTTTATACATTCATAAAGAATGGATTTTCCTTTAATTATAAGGATATAGACCTTTGGAATTCTCTTCCATGGAAGGTTGTGGAAGCTCAGTCTTTGAGTCTGCTTAAGGTAAAAATTGATAAATTTCTGATTACCAGCAGCATGCAGGATTATGCAGATGGAGAGAGTAAAATGCATTGAAGTGTTCAATCAGCCATAGAAGAAGGTTAAGAGGTGACTTAATAGAGACGTACAAGATGATCAGAGGATTAGATAGGGTGGACAGTGAGAGCCTTTTTCCTCGGATGGTGATGGCTAGCACGAGAGGACGTAGCTTTAAATTGAGGGGTGATAGATATAGGACAGATGTCAGAGGTAGGTTCTTTACTCAGATTAGTAAGGGCGTGGAATGCCCTGCCTGCAACAGTAGTAGACTCGCCAACTTTAAGGGCATTTAACTGGTCATTGGATAAACATATGGATGATAATGGAATAGTGTAGGTTAGATGGGCTTCAGATTGGTTTCACAGGTCGGCGCAACATCGAGGGCCGAAGGGCCTGTACTGCGCTGTATTGTTCTATGTTCTATGATCATACTGAATGGCAGGGTGGGGTCGACAGACTGAATGGCCTACTCCTGTTCCTATGTTCACACTCCAACATGATTCGCTCAGGTATTGAGAGAATTTATTTTTTGATTGTTACCAAAGTTTTTTGGAACAACTACACTTTCTGCTCATAGTTTCTGCACAGTATCATCTCAAAACAATCAGTCAAGGAATATATTTGTGTACTTTGCTATTGCAATAATAGGATTTGGTACAAAGTTACTCCACTGCTTTTTCATGTATCTTGTATTGCCATCTATATATGCAAAATGCCAAATTAAGTGCATTGAGAAAGAGCATCCACTTTATATTTGGAAGTGATTAATGTATGCAAGTAAAGTTGCTATTACAGCTTCTATTATCTAAAAATTACTTAACATATATTTCAATGATGATTAGAACTTTTTAACTGAAATATAGCTGTGGGTGTATAATTCATCAAACTGTCCCAACTATCTATTGAAACCATTATCACAGTTATAATTACACAATAATTAATTTTGAAATGATGCCATAGTTTAGTAAAATTACATAATGTTGGGACAGCATCCAGTGATTTTTGACATCAAGTTCATGTACAAGTTACTGATATTGATCATTCTGTTGTGGGTGTGGTAAGGTGCTCTCACAAGTAAGAGCTAGCTGCCCCTATAAAGAGGGAGGGAAACATTGAAGAACTTATTTTTTTTTGTTTCTACGGATATCATGGTGACTAATTAGTGTTACATTAGATTAGATCTGATGGCCTCTTAGTGATGAATAGCAGAGAAGAATGTGATACTTTGAAATAAACTGGAAAATGCCATGGAAGGAATTTCACCTTGAGTGCTTAGCTGGTAACCTTGCTCATTATGGCCCACAATATGTGGAATTATGTAATTTGTATGTTGGGTTGTTAATATGGCATTTAACAGATTATTTGTGGAGTGAGGGACATTTGAATGTTTATTTATGCCTTGTTTATGACCACCTTGAATAGATATAAATAACTTCTGGAGAATTTGACAATGTGATACCTTTTTTATTTTCACATGGGCAGTCATCTAGCTTCCAAATCTTGTCCTACCATCAAATGATTTCATTATACACAGAAATTTATCGAATGAGAATGTTTGGTGGTGGAAGGGTTAATTAGCACTACGAATTCAAGAGAGCAAACCTTTTGAAGTGTGTAGGGTTAGTAATTATCTTTTAAAATTATATGTGTATGTGTACAGTATACAATTTAGTATTCTTTGTGTACCTTGTTTATTTCCCCAAGGTGTGTATGTTAGGTGGAATTAAACATTTAGTTGATCTTCTGGATCATAAAGTCCTCGAAGTACATAAAAATGCGTGTGGTGCACTTCGGAACCTGGTTTATGGAAGAACAACTGATGAGAATAAAATAGCCGTAAAAAATGCCGGCGGAATCCCAGCCTTATTGCGTTTGTTACGAAAAACAGTGGATGCAGAAATGCGGGAACTCATTACCGGTGAGTGTTGACACTGTATAAATTGTGACTAGGGAACTATTATTTATGAAGTAATTTTGCTCCAGCTGATGTGTGCCTTGTTGACAAGGGCTCAAACTTGCAGCCTTTCACATTTATATATAATTCTTTATCCCAGCATAAGTCCATGTATTCAATGAGCTATCTGAAAGCAGCTCCAGGTTAATACATTTTTTAAAAGGCAGTTTTATAGCTTGTATGGTAATGTGGGCACTAATATCACTAATTGTAGTTGTTGAGTTCACCCATTCACTGCAATGGGAAATCTATGGCTTGGGATGTTCCAGTCTCCAAAATAAAGGCCTGGTAACATCATTGACAAAAATCAGGCTTGTCCAACCTGTCTGCATGGGGAGTTTGCGTTTCAATTCTTTTTCCCGTCACTAGATCGCTGAGCAAATTTCAGAAAGATGAGGTTTGGCCACTTTAATCGTTTGTTTAAAGGAAGAATAATCCAATCAATAAACTGATAAGATAAATAAGTAATTAATAATAATAACCATTGAAAAATGCCATGCAGCAGTACTAATTAATTGTTTTGCCATTTTTGATAAAGAAGCAGAGCCAGAGAGAGAGAGAGACCATGTCCAAAGCTCTGATCAGGAAAGGGAAGGGACCTGTGGATCCATCCAAAGGGTTGGGTTTAACATAGAATGATCTTGTTTTTGTCTCTGTCGTGGCACATTCTGAGCTGGCCTCAGCAGAATTTACATGAAAGTGGAAGTTGGAGCATGGTTGCCCTTCATCTTGGGTTTTCGTCTCCTCCAAGCATACTTTGTGAATAGGTTTAGGGGAAAGAGTAGGAGGGAGGCAGAGGGTGGTTTTGTCTTGGTTCCTACATTCTCGATGTTCCTACACTCTTCAAATTTCTCTCACTCCCTGCGGCCCTTTCTCCCCCCTCTCTCCCTCTAGCTCTGTCTCGCGTGTTGTCTGTCACATGCGCTCTTGCATGTGTGCTCTCTCTCGCTCTTTCCTCCTCTCTCTTCTCTTCATTTCCCCTCGCACTTCTTCCTCCTCCTTCCCTCTGTTAACTGCACATACTCCTCACACCCCCACAATTTCAGAAACCCATTCTGCCATCTTGATAGTCGTCCTTTCGGGCACTTGATAGCTGCACAGGAAGGGCAGAGCCTTTTCTTCCATCTGACTTGTTTGCTGACTCGGCTTCATTCCCTGTACCTGTCACCATGCTTCCAGGAAAGCACCTATCTACAAACTGGCCCAGATGTCCCGTCCATTGCATTCTCACTGACCCACTTGCACTGCTCAGGGCTCGGCCTGATCCCAGTGGCTGCTTTTCATAGCTCTCGACTCCCTTATTTTAGAAGCCACTGAAGAGCTGATCAACAGCAACTGTAGGTGAGAAATGACATCCAATTGGAGGAACATCATTCTGCAGAATTTTCCAGTTCTGCTTGCTGTATTTGGATTCAGGTGGTGGGCTGCTTGTTGGACAAGCCTGGTATAAATCAATTTAATTATTTCGCTGACATTTTTCTTTTAACGTTTTTGTTTTGTTTGCCTCAGTGCAATAAGATTCTGGTTGTGACAATGATGTAACCTTTTTTAAAAAAATTATGTTCACTTAAATCTATTGCACCCCTGTAATTCCACAGTAAACACAATTGAAATGTAGAGAACATGTAGAATTGTTTCAAGTTAAACATTGCTGATACCGCTTTACATATTTAGAATTTCATATCTACATATTAATAGCTTAGAGGGAGCCCTTTGAAGGAGCCTATTAAGACTAACTAGTCCTATCTCCCTGCTTTTACAATTTATATTCTATAAATTAATAAATCTATTGATTTGTATTATTTCTTCCAAATAAATAATTAATTTCTCTTTAAAATGTTAATTTCTGAGGTATTCGTATGGAATCCCTCCGTTATTTTGTGCAGCTCAAAAAATGATTTCCTGACTTTGTTCTATTTATGTGTGCATCACATTATTCAACATGTGATTTTGGGTGCTGATTGATTTTGCACTATAAGCATGGGCACACCTCAAATACTAAGAAAATATAACGTTGTTTTGAATTTTAGGACTCTCAATGTGGGTTTCACCCATATAAAGTGGATGTCTGACACAAAAATATACCTGGCTTGTCTTATATTGTCTGTTTCTGCAGTCTAATTGAATGTTAATTCTGTTTTTTAAAACACTAAGCATTTCTGTACTTGTACATTTGACATCTTGCATATTTTTATTTCCTGCTGCAATTTTTTCCTTTTCACCAAAGATTTCAACTTGCTATGGTATACACTCCTGAAGCCTTAACAGTTAACATGTAATAAAGCAGCAGCTAGTAGAATGGGAGGACAAGGGTTCCTTTTTGGTATTCTAATAGTCTGCAAAAGAAGAACAGTTGCTACATGTTCATACACTTCGTGACATATTCATCACCTTCAATTAAGGACTGTTGATAGACCCTGTCATGACATATCATAGGAGATTTGTCCTGAAGTATCTTTGTTTTCCTGCTTCTGCACTTGGTTTTCTTATGACTGAACATTCTCCCTGTTGTCACAACTCCCGTGTAATCATTTTTTTCTGACATGCAGTACTTACTAATATCTGAAATAACATGTGCTTGCATTACTGTTATATTTGCTTTCCAGTTCTCCCATATAGGTAGCATAAGCCTATCTGACACTTTCTTTATCAACTTTTTTTAACTGGTAAGTTTTGTTTGTAATTTTCTGTTTTTGCTTATTTTAAATTTTATGTATGCCACTCTGCTCAGACACCTTGGTGGTGTTGTCTTTGGCACTCTCCTAGTCCTTGTGTGTTCTCCCTGCTTTCATTACTGCACTCAACTACTCTCCAGCATCCCAATGCTCTTGTCCTGCTCACCTTGAGCACCCAAGTGGCCATTTATTGTTTTTCAACCTTGTCTTGTTCTTAGCGCACTATTCCCTTCTCTCCTATCATGGCTGCATTCGGTGCTCTGCTACAAGCAAACTAATGATGTACTAAAAATAAATCTGCATGGAGAGTGTAATCAGTGAGAAAGAAAGACTGAAGGTGGGAGTGTGAGAGGATGAGAGAGATATCAGCAGAAAGTGTGGCAGATTCATATGCATTGTCACAGGATATCACCTGGTAACATACTTAGAATCATTCAGCCCGTCACATCTGCACTGATCCTCTGAAGAACATCACACCCACCCCCCTCCCCCAAACTATCCCCGTAAACCCACGTTTACCATGACCAATCCACCTAGCCTGCACGTCTTTGGACAGTGGGAAGAAACCAGAGCACCCAGAGGAACCCCACACTGGCATAGGGAGGATATGCAAATTCCACTCAGTTGTCCAAAGCTGGAATCCGGGTCTCTGGCATGCTGAGGAAGCAGTGTTAACCACTGTGCTGCCCTTAAGGGAATTCCAGATTAATCACTTACCAATATGTAGTCAAATACATTCTTTCTGATATTAGCACAGTGCATTATTTGTCTGGGATATAGGCATTGCTGGCTAGGTGAGCACTTATTGCCTGTACCTTATTGTCCTGAAGGAGGTATTCGTGAACTGCCTTCTCAAACTACTGTTCCCCTTGAGATGGAAAGACATCCACAGTGCTGTTAGGAAGGGAATTCCAGGATTTTAAACCAGTAACAGTAAAGGAGTTGCAATGTAGTTCCAAGTCAGGATGATATGTGGTATGGAGGGGAAATTGCAGGTTCTCCTGCATCTGCTGCTGTTATTTTCTAGGTGGTTGCGGCCACAAGTTTGGAAGATTCTGACAAAGGAACTTTAAGTTATAGCAGTGAATCTTGCATGTAGTGCACACTGCTGCCAGCGTGTGCTGTTAGTGAAGGGAATTATTATTGAAGTTGATGGATGGGGTGCTAGTCAGGTAGATTGCTTTGTCTTGGATGGTGTCAAGCAGCTTGGGTGTTATTGGAGCTGCAACCCTTCAAACTAGTGGAGAGTATTCAACCACACTCCCTGCTTGTGCTGTGTAGCTGATGGACAGGCTTTGGGGAGGCAGGAGATGAGTTGTTAGCCTGTATCCAGCTGTTATAGTCACAGCATTAATATGACTGGTCCAGATCTGTTTGTGGTCAATGGTCACTACCAGAATGTTGATAGTGAGGAATTCAGCTATAATAATGTCATTAAGTAATCCCTACTTAACTATGGATGAAAAGGTTGTAAAGTAGGAATTGGATTGTTTCTTCTGAGAGAAGTCTAAATGTAAATGTTTAATGTGAATTTATGAAATTGGATTTTGAAGGAAACGTAGTTATGAAATCTCCAAAAAGTAGAGGAAACTTCACGTTTAATAATTTTAGCGTTTTTTTTGCCATGCCTGAACATTTCCTTAGTTTTGTAATAAACTAGCTTAAGTATGGGAATTCAGGAGTGTTTAAACTTGCAGGGTATAATGTTTGATTGTCCTTTTTCTGAGGAGTATGGCCCTACAGAACCTAACTGAAACTTTTGCATTGGTTGTATTGAGATGATCCAGTAATCAAGTTAACATTGTTTCATTTAAAGTTGCACTTTTCAGGAATATCATGTGAGGAACTATTGTATTTTGGTGTAAGAGAAAATCATCAAAGCTGTATCATTTGAAAACCATTGTATCAACAGCATGCAGCACCTTTAAGTGCTTCCTAAATATACTGGAAATAGGGCATCTATACATCTGAAAAGTTCATTATGAGTCAGAAAAGAGTTTGCTATAAAGAGCTTCAAATCTGAATATGTTCCAAGCAAAGAACAATTTGAAATGTACACGGAATAAATATAAATGGAAGACAATGAATTATCTTAAATATTTTATTGCTGTATAAGGACCACTATAAATAGACATTTTAAGAACAAAATCAAAGTCACCAAAGCTGATGTAGACTAGCAAACACATTTTTAAAAGTGCAGCAATCAAGGCCCAGTGAGATGAGGAATTGTACAAAGATTAATATTGAGGATAACAGTTTAAAAACAGAGTAGAGATGTTAGAAAGATAGTTGAAAGATAACTACAAAAAGGAGGCACCAATCTTTCAGCTGCTTAAGCAGTGGCTGGAAAATTAAATCCCATATTTTACTAATTTTATTGGTTTTAAGAATGACTTTTCTTTATTCTTTCGTGGAACATGGATGTAAGTGGCAATGGCAGCATTTGTGGCCGAATCCGAATTTCCCTTAAATGGAGTAGCTTGCTAGGCTATTTCAGATAGTTAAGTGTTAACCATATTGCTGAGGATCTGGAGTCACGTGTAGGTCAAACTGGATAAGGACAGCTGCCATGGTGAGATTTGAATCCATGCCCCCAAAAGATTATACTGGGGTTTTGGACTTCTGGTCTCTTACTGGTGACATTACCACTATGCCACCATCAGCCCTTAATACATTTTTACATCAATATTTATGTTAAAATGTCTACAATTTGTTGTATTTATTTCTGGCTCCAGACTTTAAACCATGGAAAGCATGTATTATGGAAATAATTCAAAGAAATAAAGGATGCCTCTGAGACGTAATAGGGCAGTGGTTTGAAGGTTGGCAGTGCCCACAACATGGAGGCTTGGAGAACAGAGAGGGACTACAACAAGCAAGAGAATTGGGTAGCAGGAGATTCGGGAAATAGGACTAGTGGCAAGTTGGGTATAGGTTTAAAGTTATATTTTTCTTTCATGTTGTTAAACTTAGTTTATTTTAAAATTTCTTTAGTGCAGAAATTTAGCAGTGTAAAATATTTCAGATCAGAAGGTATACTGTTTTAATTTTTTTTACTGATGAAGAAGATCTTACCGAACCTAACTAAACGTTTTAATGTTAGTTCTATATTATCATTTTCGGGAATGCAGCCTCAACTTTAGTGAGGACTTACTGTAGTTTAAAACAGGGAAAACAATCTCTGGTCCATTCAGCCTGCCGCACCTAATTGTGATGCTTTGTGTATCTCAATGTATTCGCATTACACCACACTCAACCAGTTTTGAAGATTTGAACAGCTTTTATTCTTTGCAGGGGGGAGAAAAGTTCTGGGGTCAAATCAGAAAATGATGGGAACTGATTGTACTTTCCAATATTTTTTAGGAGTTCTCTGGAATTTGTCTTCATGTGATGCAGTGAAGATGCCAATTATTCGTGATGCTCTAACAACTCTTACAAATAGTGTAGTGATACCTCATTCAGGGTGGAGCAGTTCTTCTTTTGATGAAGACAGAAAAGTGAAATTCCATGCTTCTTTAGTACTACGAAATACTACTGGATGTCTAAGGTAAATAAGTAAATTATCCTCCTCACCCAATGGTCATGAGTATGGAAGTATTTTGAAGGATTGAAGCTGTAAAATCAAAAGTTATTTTAAGTTATATGTTTTTAAGTACAAAATTGTGTGTTTAAATAACTGCTTTTATTAAATGTGGTAGTTATTTTTGTTGTAATTTTTTTTGTCTTTTCACTCATTTTATCTGTCAATCTTATTTTTGTCACTATTGCATAAGATGCCAATTCTCCTGGACTTTAATGCCAGGGACAACCAAGGCCTCTTGCAAGTGGCTGTTCTGCTAAAAATGCCTAATTTTGTTATGTTTAATTCAATGAAATGTTTATCGTTACCTGTATGTGTTGGTGAGCTTTTTTTTTTAACAAGTTTGCCATCTTGCAGAAATCTTAGCTCTGCAGGTGAAGAGGCTCGAAAGAAGATCCGATCTTGTGAGGGATTGGTGGATTCATTATTATATGTGATCCAGATGTGCGTTAACACTGCAGATTATGATAGCAAGGTTTGTGATTTGTGCTTCTTGGATAGGATGTTTCCTGTAATGTGCTCCATTAATCATGGTTGTATTCATTATTTTGATTTGATTCTGTGTGAACTGCATAACACTGACAAAACTGTCAGTGAATTTGAAAATAAATTGTTAAAAACACTTCATTTTGTTTTAGTTCCCGATTTTCACTCCTAATCGCCATTTCTGGCTAGAGGGCACTGAATTTTGTTGATATGGAATCGCAGCAGCAGCAACATTTCCATTCTTTTTTTGTACTCTTTCAATTTTAGATTTCTTTAAGTACTGACATTATCGAATGGAATAAAATAGAACAAGCATTTTTGATGTAAAATTATTTTCTCAATCTCTAATAAGATCAGTGATAGAATCCACAAACTACTACAGTGATTCAGATTTGTGGTGATCCCTTAACTGACGGGGAGAGCAGGCTGACTTTCACTTAAAACTGCCAGCATACTTCCTAACAGATGCAAGACCCACTTTGCAAAGTGGGATACCACAAATAAATCATTATGATCTGACAAGCATTGCAAAAATTGATGTGAAATAACCAAGGGTGGAACTGAATATTCAAAAGTTTTTGACATTTTGAAAAGAAAAGAAGTGGAGGTGGTTAGCTCTGTTAATAAATGTTCGTATGTAAAATTCATTTGGTTCAGCAGGTCAAGGTATAGAATCAGTTTCAGGTAGAGATTACAAATAGTGCAAGAAAAAAGTCACTCATGGGAAATATTCATAAGACCCCTAATGGTAGCTACGCTGTAAAACTTAATATACCTCAAAAACTACTGGGGGTTGTAAGGAAGATATGCTAATAATCGTAGGTGATTCTGATTTTCATATTGATTGAGCAGATCAAATTGGAAAAGGTAGCTTGGAGAATGTGCATAGAATGTAGTCCACATGGTTTCTTATACCAACCAGTTGTACACTATTTTGGACCTGATTGAAACAAGATTATTTAATGATTTCTCATTAAAGCATCCTCTACCAGAATGATCATAACACAATTTCTCAGCAGATTTGGGTCTGAGACTAATGTCTTCTCTTTGTAATTATCTTTTGTTTAAATTTATGAAGATAACTGGCAACAGTGGGCTGGGAAAATAGGTTAAAAGGTAAGACTGAAGATAAGCAGAGACAGACTTTTAAGGAGATATTGTAGAACTCAACAAATGTGTATTCCACTCAAAAAAATTCCACAAGAAGGACATACTATTGTGCCTCACTGAGGAAGCTGACGATGTGAAATAGAAAGAAAAGGCATTCGATGATGCAGCGATTAGTAGAAGGCCACAAGATTGGGAATCTTTAGAAATCAGCAAGTAATTAAGGAAAAAATAAGAAAGAAGAAATTAGAGTGTGAGACTATGCTAGAGGAGGTAAGAACCAACAGTAAGACCTTCAGGTATGCCAAAAAGGAAGAGAATAAACATTAGTTCCTTAAAGGAGAATAATGGGGAAATAATAAAGGAAGCAAAGAAATAGCAGATATCTTAAATAATTATCTTTGTATCCCCAGGCTCATGTTCTGAGGAACTGGTTTTTGAACCATGTTAGATTTTGAAACCTGAATCTGAATTTCAAAAAAAATCTGAAGTAAAATGCTAAGGAAACACTGTCAATTGTCATAAAAATCCATCTGGTTCTCTAATGTTGCTTAGAAGGAATTTTTACGATCCTTACCATGTCTGGCTAACTTGTGACTCCTGATCCAAAGTAACGTGGCTGGCGCTTAACTGCTGCCTGGGCAATTAATAGTATGCAATATATGCTGGCCTAACCAATAGCTTTCACATCCATGAACAAATTTTAAAACCTCATGAGAGAAAAAGTATTCAGGAAATTTATAGGACTAAAAACTGGGATCTGATGGCCCAAATGCTGGAATCTTCAGGAAGGTAGCTCCAGAGAGTGTGAATGCATTGTTTGTAATCTTCCAAATTTCCCTAGATTACTGTTTGATAATTCAGAATTGATTGTTGCAGAAAAGAGACATTTTGTCAAAGCGTTTTGCTTTGCACTCATCAGAACATTTTGCAAGAATACAATTTCAAGGGGTTGGGCCTCTTGTGATATAATGATAATGTCCCTATCTGTGAGTCAGAAAACTCAGATTCAAGTCCCATGCCCCAGAAGTGTCATAACATCTCTGCACAGATTGTTTAAAAATATCTACAATTTTAAGGGAAAATTTAGCATTTATGCTGCAGGAGATGGAAGTGGGTTGGTTGGCAAGTGGACTTTGGAAGAGATATTGCCATCAAGAATGCACCCATTAATGCAGATTAACCGTAAAGCAGGCAGGTTGAGTCTGGGTCAGGGCATTGCCCTGAGAATTGAACCAGAAATGGCTGTTACCTGTTTTGTTGAGTTGAAACTGGCATAGTGCATGTTCATGTTCATGTTCTTTCTGCCTAAAGGGAATAGGGCCTCGTGTGTTAATGTATGTAGCATCCAGTACATGCAAGTATACCACACTGATTCTAACTGACAATCCTAAATTAGTTGTCAGCATAATTTGTCAGATTTCAGGATTATCCAACAAACATTATTCAATTATAGAATGCATCTAATTTTGGACACTGTTGCAAGTTCTGCAAGTGGAGACTAGTTGGCTACAGTGGCTTGACCATGTTTATTTAAATAAGTGGCATTCTAATTGTTTCTTATTTCAGACTGTTGAAAACTGTGTTTGCATCTTGAGAAACCTGTCCTATCGCTTAGAACTAGAGGTTCCACAAGCTCGTCTGATGGGAACAAGTGAACTTGATGGATTACTTGGTAGTGACTCTCCCAATAAAGATGCTGAAACTGGTTGCTGGGGTAAGAAGAAGAAAAAGAAAAAGAAAGAGCCCCAGGAAGATCAGGTAAATGCTTACATTTCAGTAAAACTATGGTTTAGAGCTGTGTTTGTAGGCTTCAATAGGATCTAAATCAGCAAAAAAACAACTGATTGATCAAATAAATTGAAGTTGTAGACTTGCTCACCGAGCCAGTGTGTTTGGTTACAGATGTTTCATCACCCTGCTAGGTAACGTTGTCAGTGCGCCTCCGGTGAAGCGTTGGTGTTCTATCCTGCTTGTTAATTATATGACACGGTTTGCTGGGGTAGTTTGTGCATCGGGTCCAGCTCAATGTGCTTGTTAATAGAGTTTCACTGTAAAACAGAACCGGAAGTAATGCCAACCACCCCAGCAAACCAAGGCATATAATTAACAAGCGGACAGAACACCAACGCTTCACCGGAGGCGCACTGACAATGTTACCTAGCAGGGTGACGAAACGTCTGCAATCAAACACACCGGCTAGGCGAGCAAGTTTACAACCTCATCCACAACCCGAGCTACAAATCTTCTCAAAGACTTGATCAAATAAATTGAAGGGCAACGCAATGGTCCCAAAGAATGGTAACAAGGCCAGGCTGCCTGTGATTATAAAGTAGTCATTGTAGTGCATGACTAAATTGTTCATTGGAAAATCTACGTTTCAGAAGCCTTCCTTCTCAATAATTACATGGTATCTTCTCTGGTGAATACATCACATGTTTAGTGTTAATCCAGATTAGATTAAATAATTTGAACATCAATAAATGAGAGTCCCAAATTGGCTGAAAGTAGTCTCAAATTTATTAAGTTGGTTAGAATTTACTTCAAGGTATTAAGAAAGCTGCTCGACATTTGCAGATTTATGATATTCATTATGAAGTTAACCATTTCTAAGAGTTTCATTTTGGTTGGAAGAATGTTCACCTGGTATCCATATTCAGAAAAACTAAGATGATTAATCTAGGCCATTTTGTGGCCCAATTTTAACTTCAAATGGTTATGAGAAAGATTTGAAGATATTAGTTAAGTA
Source organism: Rhincodon typus (assembly GCF_021869965.1). Taxonomy (NCBI): domain Eukaryota; kingdom Metazoa; phylum Chordata; class Chondrichthyes; order Orectolobiformes; family Rhincodontidae; genus Rhincodon; species Rhincodon typus. The sequence continues at coordinate 53,820,602 of NC_063338.1, forward strand.
AGAATACTTGCCTCTTATTTCTTGTCGCACACTTCCTTTAGTGTTTCAGTGGTGTTGGGGATGCCTCAAACCGGCAGTCATGAGCTTTCATAATGAATATGGTAGGGTCTAATGATACAGTCAGTATACCAACAGTAGAGAAATATCAGCTGTTCTTGCTGTAAATGGCACTTGTAATGAAACAAATAAAAGAACTTCAGGCAGGGGCTTGCAGTCGTACAGAGTGAAATCACCTGACCATAGTTAAATATTATTTAAAGAAAAAAGGACATTTTGCAATAGTTTGAATTAAATAATAATTAAATAAATAATATCACAGCCAAGTAGCATAATGTTAGATAACTGAATTGTCAACTTTCAGTGGTGCATAGAAAGCAATTATAGGGATTCTGCAACTTTTTAAACAATACCTTTTATTTACAGTGGGATGGAGTAGGTCCAATACCTGGATTTTCTAAATCCCCAAAAGGAGTTGAAATGTTGTGGCATCCATCAATAGTGAAACCATATCTCACTCTCCTTGCTGAAAGTTCAAACCCAGCCACGTTGGAAGGATCCGCTGGATCTCTACAGAACTTATCAGCAGGAAACTGGAAGGTATGTCCAATATTCTATGTGTAATGTATAATTATTTGTAAATAACAATTTATGCATTTTATGCTCAGAGTAAGTAATATCCTTTTTATAAATTACAATACCTTTTCTCTCTTTGGGCCATACCATTTTGGTATCTAGTGATTGTAAATCAATGTTTGTAGATTGAAATACAGCCTGATACTCCCTTGCACTCAGGCCCAGCATACAAAAATACCATCTACTGCATTATGTCTTTCCATTTTTCTTAAACAGGTAATTTTCAGCAAACAGGAACAAGTTACAGAAATGTTTGTTCTTGTCCATTACAGTGTTGCAACTAACAATAGGATTGTAGAATTTTACGTTACAAAAACGATCCTTTGGTCCATCATGCTGTGCCAGTTCTCTGGAAAACAATGCCCACTGTTGCAATCACTTCCAACCTATCCCTTTCACTATAGCCCCTCTTTTTTTTATCCCCTCCAAAATCTGGAACTTGCATGATATATAAACACGGGCATGAATTGGTTGCCAGATGGACAGTGCTGTTTTATATCCTGCCTAATGTTTCAAGAGGGCGGCACAGTGGCTCATTGGTTAGCACTGCTGCCTCACAGCACCACGAACCCAGGTTTGATTCCACCCTTGGGCGACTGTCTGTGTGGAGTTTGCACATTCTCCCTGTGTCTGCGTGGGTTTTTCCAGGTGCTCCGGTTTCCTCCCACAGTCCAAAAATGTGCAGGCTAGGTGGATTGGCCATGCTAAATTGCCCATAGTGTTCAGGGATGTGTAGATTAGGTGGGTTATAGGGGGATAGGTCTAGGTGGGATGCTCTGAGAGTCATTGTAAACTTGTTGGGCCGAAGGGCCTGTTTCCACACTGTAGGGATTCTATGATCTATGAAGTAATTGCAGATTCTGCTGTCAGCACATTTCTAGTAGAATATTCCAAGCTCTGTATAAAAGAAAACTCCTTTCAGTCTTCTGATGGTGATCTTAAATTTGTCAACCTAGTTAAAAGTTCACCATTCAGTAGAAATATTTTCTCCAAATTAGACATCAAAATTGCTTTAACATACACCTCTCTTCATTGTAATAACATAAATCCTAATTGCTCATAACTAAAATGTCATGTCCCACTATTCTATCATCTCGGGCCATCACCTCTGTGACTTCTTGCTATTCTTGATATTCCTTTTAAAGTACTATAAAGCTAAGCAATGTTGTTACTGTAGCTTAGCCATTGAATTATACAGACTTAACATTACTGTTATCTCTTCATTCCATAGAACCTAAAATTCCACACATTTTACAACCTTTTCAATTTGTCCTCTCATTTTTAACGTTAGAAGAGGGATTGTTGCAGCTATTTTGGCTAAACTAAATTTAACAAGAAGGGTTGATGTGACACTACATTTCCCAAGCTTTGCAGAAAGTACAGCCTTCCAAAACAGAAGTTTCGTTATTCTAATTGTTTTTTGTTAAAAGACATTGTAGTTTGATCAGTTTATAAATACATAGTTATGGATCACCTCTTTTGTCCATTACGAAACATAAATGATCCAAATTTTACAGTAATGGTAGTATACGTCCTTGAAATCAAATAAAACTCTACGTGACTTTGCTGTGATCCAGGGAACAAGAATTTCACCTGTGGCAGCATTCTCTCATGGTGAAGGTTACAGAGAGGCCCACCAGCACAAGCTAGCTCAAGTTGAAAAAGACAGGCAGTTACGGGTGTGCTTACAAAAAAAATGGCTGCTGCATCGGTTGGAGGAGAATATGCATTAAATAATTAATCTTATAAGTTTAAAAATGCGAACACTTTTAATGTATTATTCTGATCAGAAAAATCACCTTCACAGTAATAATTTAAAAGTCTGATACATCATGCTTAAAATGTCATTGTATTTACTTTTTAACAAATTTATCAGATTTTTGTAAAGTTTTATGTCGATAGCTATTTAATCAATCCATTTTAACTTTAAAATGAGAGGTCCTCCTCGTAAATTGTTTTTAAGTTATGAAGAAGCCCCACGTACCTGATAATGCGAATGTAAAATTTAAAGGTGTAATGAATGAGGGCAATTAGCCTAAATAAAAGCCGGTTTCTTAATTTGAGTTTGAAGTAACAAAACTTTCAGTGTGGAATTGGGTGCTTCATTACAACTTTGTGATTACCACACTACAGTTTGTGTGCACACTGGAAGTTAGAGATCTTCCCATGTCCAATAGTTACAATTGTTGAATACACAACGCTTCTGACAGTGCAAAATCAAATCCATTAAATGATTGCCTTGTAGTACCCTAATCTTGCCACTGTGTGGAATTAATGACTTTAAACCTTTAAAATGGAAATTGTTGAAATGTTCTTTCATTCCTGAACAGTAGGGGACAGACTTCGGTCTCAAGATTTCTGTCAACACCATTTGAAACTAGCAGTGTAAGGTTTGTACAGATATAACACAGTGACTACCTTGCAGCTTCATTTTGGATTTTCCCTTCCCTTCCCTGTTCAGTATTTCGTACAGCTCAGATTTACAGTAAATATTTATGAGTAAGTTGTTTACTGATTTTAAAGCAGATTTCAGATCACATAGTTGGCAATCTTTTCCGTGTTATTTGTTCTTTTTCATTACGAAGAGGATTATTGGAAGGGAGTCTATTTTTACCTTCTTAGTTTGTGTCCTCCAGTCATCTGTGGAGTCCATCCCAATAGTTCAACAAGAATAAAGATAAAGCCATGCATGTACCATGGAAATGGTACTTGCAGTCACATACAGATCCCACCATCCTAGTCAGGATTTAATAGAATTAAATGTGTCTTAGTCTCAACAAAGCAATTTTTGTTTGTATTACATATTATGGCTATTCAATCTGGCTATTATATGTTAAATTCTGTATGTTCCACCTATATAGTGCATCTAGGCTTCAGGAAAGGCTGCAGCTGGGAGAGGCACACGTTATATGGAAACAATGCATACTGAGGGAGCAGGGAGCATTGATACCAGAAGAATGAATGAAGGGAAAGGTTAGGAGAATTTTTCTTCTATGCAGAAGATTATTAGGACTTAGAATGCTTTACTAGCAACACTAATAGAAATAAGATTTGTCATATTTTGGAAGGAAATTGGATGAATAATTCAAATTTAAACATTTGGAAGAGTATGGAGAAAGGTGAAGAACTGAATAGAAGTAAAAAGCTCTTTTTTAAACACAGTGCAGACACAGTGGGTCAAATAGCTTCCTCATCCTGTATAATTTTGATACTTGAGATCCACTCGAGATAAGATAACTCAGTACTAACTAGATCAAACAAGCGGTCTCCCAGTCTGTTTCACTTGGATATTCACTGAAGTTGCCAGAGGGTGCCTTTATTGTATCTTAGTTTCAAAACACTGGAATTAACTCAAACGTTTGTTGAATTCTTGGCGGAACATGTATCTTTAGGCAGTCTTCACTGAGGTGCTAATAAGTTAGTGTCAGTAAATTCTATTACATTTGTGTAAAGTTTGTGAAATAATAAATTGCATTGCTAAAATTAAATTATTTAACTTTGTTTTTTGACAGAATAATGAATGAGCTTATGGTGAGAGGACTGAAGAAGTGCTTGTGATGTGTCTGAAAAATGGAAAATATTTATTTTGGTCATAGCCTATGCTAGCAACATTACATAAATGTAAAACTTTATTGCCATGCCAAGGTCCATCAGAAATAAAATGAAAGAACCTGTACTAGATGCAAAGATTTTCAACTGTTAATCACTTAAGACGTGTCTATGTAATATTTCTGACAACACGTGAATAGTAAAGTTCTAACAGCACTTGAATTTCTTAGTGAGGCAATTGCATATTTAGCAATCTGGTTTCAAGATTTGTGTAGGTGTAGGAAGCATGTTAGTAAGAGGAGTAGACATTTGAATGTAAATAAAACTCCATGGGATGGGAAAAATTAAAAAGCAAGTTTCAGAATTGAGAAATGTAATTCAACATCTTTCACAAAGGCTTAAAAATCATTTCAACCCATGATCAGTGCTCATCGGTTAGGACATTAAGAAGTGATGGAAACAAATAAAGGGGAAGGAACCTGCATGTAGTCTTACAGCTGCAACTTATTGGTACTATCAGTGACTTCACCAGCTCTGTTTAGACATTAACAATGGAAGGCCCTGCTTTGCATTTAATTCCCATGCTTTCTGGCATTGTGGGCACTGACTGATCATTGCTCCATTACGCCGTACCCTGTTCAGTTTCACAGTATAACATGCTATAATTGTGATACTTCTAAACAGCAATTCTAGATAATGATTAGTCACACCTTCACGTGAATCTGTTCTGTTAATCCCCATATTGCAAAGTACGTGAGGGAGAGGCAGAATGCAATAATGCACAATAACTGGGTTTTAATATTTTGGAAAACTGAATGAAAAGCAGGAAAATGTTAGATGATCATTGAAAGCATTTCTGACATCTTGCATATAAAAGTATTTAAAAGTGGCTGTAGAATTTTGAGGAGAGACGTGGTTAGAGGTGTAGTGCTTCAGTTCAAAGTTTTCAAGTTCTGACTCAATTTAACTTTTTCTTTCCCTGTCCTGATGTCAGTGGGCAGCATATATACGAGCTGCAGTCAGAAAAGAGAAAGGCCTTCCAATTCTTGTGGAACTTCTGAGAATGGACAACGATCGGGTTGTTTGCTCTGTTGCTACTGCATTGAGGAACATGGCCCTAGATGTTCGAAACAAAGAACTTATAGGTAGGTGAAAATTAAACAATATTTCACAAGTCTGAAAAGTTTGTTCCAGATTTTGCGTTATAGAATAATCATGAAGCTGTTACTACACACTATTAAGATGGTCTAAATTGGACAGCAGTTTCCAGAGTTTGGTGTTCAATTTCTTCTAAAATAAAAACAACTTTTTTTCACTTTTATTGTCACGTTTCTCCTTCATTGTCCTGTCTCTCTCTAAGTCATGTACAGAAAGAGAAATAAATCTAATTCACTTTCTGCTGTAGACTGGGTTTTCAATCTGATTAACCAAAGAACACTGCTATTTCTTGTTCAACTCACTGATAGCCTGTAGAAGGCAAATATTGAATTAGAACTGATGACAGTAAGTAAACAGCCGTGAAGCAGATGAATAATAAAAATAAATTTTGGGCTATAGTTTTTTTTCATCTCCAGTGTACTTAGATTGTTCATCAAATGAACATTAAATTCTTGGTAAAAATAAAACTACTAGAACTACGTTATAGGTCAGTTTTGTTGAGACTGTAGCTATTTATTTGTCCATGCTCCAAATATGGAGTAACCAGGACTTTAAGTAGCTGAAGCATGATTTCTACACTCTAGTATTCTATCTTTTTAGATATAAAGGCTGGCATTTCATTAGCTACCTTGATTATTTTCTGCTCCTGATCATGACATCATAATGATCTATGTAATTTAACCTGCACTGTTCCTAGTTTTTCAGCACATAGAAAGTACTTTACTCTATCCTCCTTGGGTCCATTGTGAATGACTTCACATTTAAAACAGTTATGTTCTCATAAAAGGTCATTGACCTGAATTATTAACCATTTTTTTCTCCATGTATGCTGCCTAACCTGATAAGTCAGTATTTGTGTTTTTATCTCCCCTGCTTCATTTGATGATCATCCTCCATGCTAACGATGTACCGTAAACATACAGGGAATCCCTGGTTGTGTGATGGTTGGTATTAAAATCTGAACTTGAGTGTTGGTGTGTGTTGACAACAGAGCAAAAAAGGAAATGCTTTAAAGAGTTTCCCAGTATTCAAAATCTCCAAGCTCCCCTTTACCAGAAACTTGGTTAATTTTAGCAGGTGCCATGCTTCATAATTCTCAGGCTAAGTTAAAAAGAGTATATTAATAATGCCTAACCTGGGAATTTGCAGCTGCTATGCCATTCGTTCTCACTCTACCTTATGGAAGTGCATTCTTCTCAGGCAGTTCCACGTGATCAAACTAAAAATGAGTTCTCATGTGACTGAAGAACCCAATGCACGATCTACAGTCTGTGCCACAGGTGGGACAGACCGTGATTTGGGCATTGAGGGTAAGATGCTCGCGTTGCCCATTCTTTGTCAACACGACTTCAGTTTGCCATCAGCAAAGAGACTCAAGGTTTACAGATCCTTTCCGGATGCTTTCTGTCCAGTATAGGCTGTAATAGTCCAGGGAGTGTGTCAGACCAGAAGAACTGATCAATTATGGTGAATGCTTCCGTGTTAGGAATTTTGGCCCGAGCAAGAATAATGACGTTGGTGTCCCTATCCTGCTACTGGATTTGCCAAATCTTGTGGAACAGCATTGGTGCTCTTCTTTCACAGTATTGTGGTGCCAGATGTGTCCACATTTTTGAGCCATTATAACTGCACTGTAGAACATGAACTTGGTGCTAGGTTTGAAGTGCTGATCATCAAACAGACATCTCCACAGGCAAAGGAAGTCTGCAATGGCAAACTAAAGACAGTGTTGAACATCGTCATTGATGTTGCTGAAATGCTCATTTCAAAGTGCATGTTTGATAGTTAGCTCCGAGGTATGGAACGTGGTCCATGTTATCCAAGACCTCATCATTGATGTTGATTGCTGGAGGGTGGGGTCAGGTTGGCAGAGGTCCTTTTGTTTTACAAGTGTTTAGTGTAAGGCCTTTTCTCCGAATGTGCCAATTTGCCAACCTGAAATGGGTGTGTAGTGGATTCATTGTTTGGGATCAGGGCTTGCATTATCATCATGGGCAGATGATGCATGATCCTTGGGGGACAGTCAGAATGGGAAAGAATATTCCATAATTGCACGCAGTTTAGTGTCAAGGCCTTGGCGGAGTCAAAGAAGGCCATGTATATTGGTTGATGCTGTTCCCTGCATTTCTTGTGTAGTTGCTGTGTGGTGAAGATCCTTGTCTATTGTGCCCCTTTGAGGGCAGAAATCACATTACACTCTGAAGTGAGCTTTACAGCCACTGGGAGAAAGCAATTGAGGAAGTTCTTGCACTAACTTTCCCTATGGCCAACGGTAGGGAATTTTCTTCTCCCATGATCACAGTCAAGGCTGTCACCTTCCTTGAAGATGGTCATGATTTCAATGTCTGGGAGATCTCCTGGCATACTTTCTCCTGGCACACTTTTCTCCCTCCGGATGAAGGAATTGAGAGAATATAATGACACTAATACTGCTTTGGCAAGGATTACATCTGCTCCAGATGCCTTGTTGTTCTTGAGTTGTTGTATGGCTTTTTTTATTGCACAAGTTTGTGTTGTGTTGAGATGTTGATGGATAGCATGCTGTAGGATGGAATTGAGCCTGCTTGCATTGAAGACTGAGTCTCTGTTCGGAGCTCTTTAAAGTGCTCAATCAAGTAGGCATTGACTGCCTCTCTGTCCTTGATGAGCATCTCTCCATTTGGCCAGCAGTGGAATAGGGTCTTGGGTATGTAAATTACAGATAATCTTAACTATGCTAAAGAAACCACATACATCATGATTATTGGCTAACTGAATTTTCAGCATTTTCTCCACCCACCTTCTGTTGACTAGGTCATGGGTTGTTTTGCTGGATCTCTCACTTCAATTGCTGGTAGAGTGCTTTCTGCTTCTCAGGATTGTTCACTGTTTCAGGTTCAGATATGTCATGCACTTATAGCTTATCAGCTCCTGGGACTTATCATCATACTTATTGAACTAGTCTCAGTGTTTCCTTGTTGAGTGACTGATCATCCCTTTGCAACTGTTGATTATGAAGATCGTCAGACCGGGCTTAGCAGACTGGGAATTGTGGGTACTCTAGTTCACTGGGAGTTGTCAGGTTGGCAGTGAGGTGCTAGCTGAGTAGGGCACTCTGATAAGAGTCTTTGTGTCCCTCAGTATTGTTTTCCTGCGAATTCTTACTGTTGCCACCTTGGGGCAACATTGATGTTGATGACAGAATGAATTAGGCTGTAGTCGCTTCTGCTGTAATAGAGTCATAGAGTCGTACAGCATGGAAACAGACCCTTCAGTCCAACTCATCAATGCTGACCAAGTTTCCCAAACTAGTCCCATTGTCTGCATTTGGCACATCTCCCTCTGAACCTTTTCTATTCAATTACCTGTCCAAATGTCTAAACGTTGTAATTATGCCTGCATTTCCCACTTCTGGCAGTTCATTCCACATACAAACCACCCTCTGTGTGGAAAAAGTCGCCCCTTAGGTCCCCTTTGAATCATTCTCCTCTCACTTTAAAAATATGCCCTCTAATTTTGAACTCCCCTACCCTAAGAAAAAGAGCATTGCTATTCCCTTATCAATGCCCCTCATGATTTTATAAACCTCTATAAGGTCACCCCTCAACCTCTTATGCTCCAGGGAAGAATGTCCCAGCCTACAGCCTCTCCTTATAACTCAACCTTTCCAGTCCCAACAACATGCTTATAAATCTTTTCTGCACCCTCTCCAACTTGATAATTTCCTTCCTATAGCATGGCAACCAGAACTGTACACAGTACTCCAAAAGTGGCCTCGTCAACATCCTGTACAGCCTCAACATAATGTCCCAACTCCTATACTCAGTAGTCTGAGCAATGAAGGCAAGCATGCTAAATGCCTTCTTAACCACCCTGTCTACCTGTGACACAATTTTGAAAGAACTATGAATCTGAACCCATCGGTGTCTCTGTTCAATGTGGTGTGGAGTGGTGGGGAGCACAACATGTCATTAATTTTAGGTTGTCTACCATAGTGCTGGAGGTCAGGTGTGAATTTATTGGTTTTCATCTGATGTTCAAATAACAGTAGTCCAATTCTTGCCCTCCCTTCAGGTGGGCTTGCAGATGTCTTTCAGTGTATTAGGGGTTGGTTAGCTCTGTGGAATTACAGGTGTCACCAACACCTATCGTGGCATGGACAAACATACATCCCTGCAGTCTCTCACTTGCGTGAAGTCATAGCCAGTGCTTGGAGTAGAGGGTGTTCCCACAAGGGCTTGTACTTGTCTCTGACAGAACAAAGTGTTGGTTATGATAGATCACATTCTACACACTTTGTCAAGGGCAGAATACTGTTACTGGTAGATTTCCCTGCTAATCACATCTACCCACAGGTCTACTCCCTTTCCAACTCTAGTTTTGAAGTCTCCAAGAAGGATTAGCCTGTCACTCGCCAGAACTTATGCCAGGGATTGTTTGAGATTGGTGTGGAATTCCTCTTCCCGTTGGGTATACACATTGAACACTGTAACACCGTTTCTGGGCAAGAGTGAGCCGAAGGGTCATAAGATGTTTGTTTACCCCACATCGGCACTCTGAAATGTCCAATTAATTTGTTCTAATAGTGAGGGCAAACCTATGAAGGCAGCAGTCTCCTTCTGATGTATCTTTGCAGACGAACATTTAACCACCACATCATTTCTCTCTCAAGGCGGCAATGTAAGCGTAAAAAGATTCGTGCTCCTGGGCATAGAACATATAGCAGTACAGTACAGTACAAGCCCTTCGGCCCACGATGTTGTGCCGAACTTTTACCCTAAACCTAAGGTCTATCTAACCTCCACCCCTACCTTTATACTATCATTCAGGGCAATGACAATGCAGTTTTCCAGTCTGCTGTTGGAGGGGTTGCCCATAAGGGTCCTAATGTTCCATATTATGAACTTTGTTTTGATGGGTAGAAGATGCCTGTGATTGATTCCTTTAACGTGGAATAGCCGTTGTACATCAGCTACCATAAGGGCTTGATAAATCAACAGCCTTGGTCGACTGGCAAAGATATCCAAGATGCCAGGAAACCTCCAGGCTGCACTGTCTAAACCTAGGACATAAAAACATGAATCTGCTATCATCCTCAACACTGTCCAAAACAAAAAGGGCTTCAGTATAACACCTCTGGAAAAATCATTATTGTAAGTCAAAAGATCTTTTCATTACTTGAATCCTTTTCCCAGCTCCAGCTCAAATACAGTAACACCTTTCACTGCCTGCTCCACACTATTTGGCCTAGTGCAGTCTCAAGGTTAGCTTCCACTGGTCCAGGTCTGTTCCATTGTTGGTGAGGGTTAAAATTCTCTTGTGGTTGAATTGAAAAATCCTTTCAACCTTATCTGTATGCATGTACAGAAGAGTATAGACAGGTTACAGATGAAGTCATAGGGACTGTAGACTGGGTGGGGACTGTAGCTGCTTGCTTGGATTCAGTCACACCTTAGGGCCATTCTTTTCACTCATCTAGACATAAAAATGTGGCCTCATGCACACAGGCTTGCACAATTCTGACCATTAGAATTGTGGATGCCACCCACTTATGGGTTCAGTCCCAAACCTGTGGGATTTACATTTACAGTCTTCACTGCACTTTGGCTTTTAACCCAAGGTGTTAATAATGACGATGAGAGGCCTGTGTCATGTCAGCATTGATGGGTTGGGCTAAAGGGCCTGTTTTTGTGTTGTATGACTCTGACCTCGCCTTACTGTAACTTGCCCTTTATGCTCTCCTGTGTGTCATAGCCACAATTAGGACCTTGAGGGAGGCACCAGTAAAAAGTGACACAGCTCAGGAATGGTTTCTCCCCCTTTTAATCTGTATGTTCTAAGGTAATAACAAGATTAGGCCTTTGGGGACTCAGTGTATGGATTCCAAGATTGCTCAAGGAATAAGGAAACTAGGGAAGCATTTTAAATAGACAAAAGTGAACCTGCTTTCCCTCGAATTTACTGAAAAGAAAATTCTGCCTAACCATTCAGAGATGTCAAGAAAGTGGTGAGGGAACCTAGGCCAAATTATGATGATAATCAACAGTTGGGCTTCATTGGTAAAATAAGTGCAGCAATTCCATAGTAATTCAGTATTAATTCCTTGGTGATTATAACTTTTTCTGATTGAACAAAACAAGCTCAAGAAAAAAGATTTGTTTTTGTTTATGCACAGAAAGTTTTGGAGACTGGGTTATGATTAAAGTGTAATAATTCATTATGAAATGAATTCATATAATTTTTAAAAAGTGGCCTTCAATAGAAAGTAAGTTTGAGATGGCATTGTCCACATTACTAGGGGCATTAAGAATATTGTTAATCTCACGCTATGCTTTGCAGAGGGTAAGTGGATTTCCCATCCCTCTGGAAGGAAAATTGGCAAGAAGCTAGCTCACTCCGTATCAAGTTGTAGGCAACCTAAATTGTCTTGTGGTGGGACTTATGCCGCTTGTGCAGCAGGAAATTCCACTTTGGGTGCTGCCAACTAATTAGATTGGCCATTAACTGCATTACTCCACGCAGTAGCAGTGCCAGTGCCAGAACTCAGTATGTGGTGTCTCCAGGGAGTTCAGGAATTAGCCGAAAGAAAATCATGTATGCCCTGTGAAGGTAAATCCTGGTATTTTGGGGTGGGAATGAATCCAGGGTGGTGGTTCCGTTGGGCAGGCAGCATGGAAGGAAGGAGGAGTGGTGTGACATCTTTAATGTTGTCTCTTGGGTTACACACCAGTGATAAAGTACGATATGATCTGTGCACTGCTCTGTAATGCAGCTCATGTAAAACATACCACAAAAATTGAACTCTTGTTGACACAGGTGTGTTGAGTTTATTAACAGGAGCGTTCTGACCAGCAGTAAAATCATGAGAATCATCTCAACACATCCTTTGCACAGGAACCACTGAATTGCTTTCCCAATGATCTTTCTGTCCATAACCCTTTTTCTTCCTGTGTTTGAGTTTTCACTTAGAGTTATATGCTGTAGGTTCATTACTGTTTACCTGTCGCTAAAGTCTAATTACTTGTAATAAATAGTAATTTCTGTTAAGTATAGAAACCTGGTCCTTGCTTTCTGGCAACCTGGATCTGAAAGTCAGGTAAATTGAGGAATTTTGTGTATTTTGATAAAGTCTTTAACTTCAGTGAGTAACTTTCAGGAATATGGAGCTTGAACTCTTGCTCACCACCCCGGTGAGCCAGGAGGCAGCTTTGTAAATTATCTTTGTCTTGTGGTGTTGGTATTTTTGTGTGTCTTCTATTTTGATAGGATCAGGTCTAATACTGGTTGACATATAGATTGAGCCAAATAAATGAATATGCTTCATGTAGGTTTGACATATTCCGCTATTGAAAACAAATTACATCATTATAGCTGTCATGAACTGTTGGAGATTTGTTTCAAACTCCTCTTCAGTTCTTCTGAAGTTTGCAATGTCACTGCGAGATAGAAATAACTTGGTAGATTCTTGATACGATTTATATTTTGTTGGAATGCATATTGATTTATGGGCTGTTCTGAAAGTTGTTAGTTGATATGTCTCTGACAAAATATGTATGAATCGATATCCATTCTTGGCATTGAGTTGGAAGAATGCTTGGCACCTGAGAAATTGACAGCAAGTTGTTCTAGGTTACTAATCTTGTGTGGATCTCTTTCATGCAATATTCATTGTCCTTGGATCTAAATATACAGATACACTGCCATTTTTCTTTAAAACACAAGTATTGGAGTTGCACCAGTCAGTGTGATGCTCAACTTTCCGGGTTATACTTTTTGTACCATGGAATCCAAATCCAGTTTGCACTTCTTTGAATGTGAATGATGCGGGCCATTACTAGGTTGCGGCATCATCTTTCAAATCTAACACTGCACCACCTTTAAAGTTGCCACTAGTATCAAACCACTGTAGATATAGGTTAGTAAGGTCATGGAAAAACTTAATGTTCCAATCTGAAATATTTGCAGCTGACAGATTTGCTACCTTGTGGATCAGGATAATACATAGATCCAGTGAAGGTTGACAATGTGAGAGTTTTTAGATCTTCACTCAGAGAGCCGTATTGACGTTGAAGTTGGAAAGGCATATCAGACCTGTTGTAAGCAATTAGAATAAGTCAGGAATGTGATGGAACACTCCCCATTTGTGGGGATGGGTACAACTCCTGTAACATTCAAGAAGCTTAACACCATCCAGGAAAAGCAGCCTACTTGAATGGCACTACATCCTCAAGTATCCATTTCCTCTATAACCGACGATCAGTATCAGCAGTGTGTACTATCTAAAGATGCACTACAGAAATTCAGCAAAGATCCTTAGATGGCACTTTCCAAACCCATAACCACTTCCACCTAGAAGACACGGGCAGCAGATACATGAGAACACCACCACTTGCAAGCTCCCCTCCTAGCCACTCACCATCCTGAATTGGAAATATATGGCTGTTCCTTCATTGTCACTGGGTCAAAATCCTGGAATTCCCTCTTGAAGGGCATTGTGGGTCAACCTACCACAGAGATGGACTGCAGTGGTTCAAGAAGGCAGCTCATCACCACCTTCTCAAGGGCAACTAGGGACAGGCAATAAATAAATGCCAGTCAGCGATGCCCATGTCCCATAAGCAAACTAAAAAACAGGCTGATGTTTGGACTGCATCACATTCTGCCAGTTTCCTGAGTACATCTCCTGTCAAATGTGTAAAAGAATGATATTTAAATTTGCACTGGTCTCAGTCTTGGCATTTAGTGCAAGTTCTCCATGCCTTTTGGATGGAGGTAGAAGCATCAACTTTCCTGATAGTGTTCATGCAGTGTGTAAACTGACATTGCAGATATCTTTTTAATGAAACTTTGGAAATGTCTTTGACATTGTTCCTTAGTTGACGGTTCTTAACATGTTGCTGTGGAGCTTGATGTTACAGTGCGGGTTTGTTAGGTCGATTTTATTTCATACGCGTTTTAACCCAATATCCTCTTGTAGAACATAGCTCACATATTTCATAAAATACTGGACATTTGTGAGATAAGCCATATCTCATAAGATTTGGATGTTTTACTGACCCCTTTAATAGCAGCTAGAGTTGTTGTAGATTGAAGAGCCAGTAGATGTTGCTGATCAGCTACAATTGTTTTGAAATTGCATCCTCCTTCTAGTGGTGCATCGTTGGTAGATTCTTTGTTGGTCTAGAATTGCCTTTCTCAAGGATTTAATAAATATAGAGGTGTGTATCAGGTTCGTAAGCCTTTCAGTTAAGTTAATTTTGGTGAAATTGCATTCCATATCCGTTCATCAACATCAAACAATGAATTGGTCACTTGTTTCACCAGTTGTTGAGACTGTGTGAACACAAACTTCAGTATGTTGAAGTTGACTTGAACTTTAAATTGATCTTCAAAAATCTTGAAAATATTAACTTTGCATCCATCATTAGAAATGCTGGACGATTTGATTCCTCTTGATCTTTAGTTTCTGAAAGCATTATGAAATTTGTTTGCTTGCCTGTGTTTGTCAGCTATTTTTTCACCTAAGAAGTAAGGACTTATTCTTTAGAGAGTTGAGGTTCTGGCAGAATGTCAGTGGAGTGCCAATCCCTGCTCTAATGTTTGCTTTCCATCTTTACTGTGCTCTTTAAAGTGCCAATATAAGAATTTGTATTGGTTTTTTTTTTCAGTTTTTAAAAATTGTTACATTATGTGCTTGGTCTCATTTTTTAACCTTCCTTGTGACACCTTAAAAGTAACAGGCTTGTGCCTGTAGATGCCGTTTATGAAAAAATGATGTCTCGCACACATTTTTTGCACTGTTCCTGAACAGCAAGATCATGAAATCAACCAATATCTGAAAACAAGCCCTTTTAAATATATACTTTTTTTTAAACATTTTCTTCTGTTTTTCTCCAGGAGCACCTTGGTAGTCTGGCATTGTCCTTCAACAGCTTTTGTAATTCTTGTTCTTTTAAAATTCAAGTCAGCTGTGGCCAGTCTTTTCTTTTAGAGTACTTTGTTTTTAGAGAGACAGTACTGTTAAGTGTTAAGTGTTATATATTATAGCTGTGCTTCAATATAAGGTGCTCTTTCACCTTGGTTATTAACTTAAGCCATGAACTCAGGTACCTGATGAAAAATGACTGCTAATGAAATTAAACCCAACTTTTAATGCTGACTTGATATCACCATGATGTGGTTTCTTAGGTCAAACACCACCATTGTTGGTATGATATTCTGAGTGCTGCCATGTGCATTAATTAGCTCATGTCACACTTACCACAAAGATCAAGTTCTTGTTGAGATAGATGTCTTGAAGCTTACAAGCAGCATTAATTGTTTACTTTGTTTTAATATCTCAACTTATTTTGTGCTTATTGATTTTGCTGTATACTGCGAACACATTACACTGACTTCATTGCATTGAGTGTGACTGAAAGCAAGGCAACTATCTTTATACTGAAATGTCACATGTCATGATGTCATATAACTGTCTTAAAAGTACATTGATTGCCTGTTCTGAATCTGTTCCACTGTACTACAGTTTTGCCGTAGGAGTGGTGGTTCCCCACTTGTATGCAGGGCATCTGGATTGAGATGCCTCCCTTCCAATAGGCCATTAATAACAGCCTGCCACTATTAGCATACTGCCCATGCCGGTCACGTTTTGGTTCAGGCAGTGTATTATTCAGATCAGTCAGCTTGCCACTGAACTTAAATTATCTGTAACTGTTTGTTTATTGGCAGGTGGGCAGCTGATTTTGCCAGCCAACCTACTCCCATACAATGAAGGTGAGTTCAGGTGTAGCACTTGACACTATGAGCGCCCGTGCCCGTTCTCCCCACCCCACCCCACCCCCCACCCCCTTAAAAATCATGCCCGGTGGATCACAAAAGGTCTAGCTCATCACCTCATAACAGAAGAAAAACATAGCTTATCAAGCCAGATTTGAAAAGACAACCTAACTGAAAGGACGGAACCATGTCCATCATGAGTCACAAAGCAATGAAGATGAGATTTGAATATTACTCGCTCTGTATGTTCATTTTTGGACCAGTTCATGCAATGAGAAGAGATTTGAATCTCTGAAATATTTCAGTCCAGCCACTGGGTCTGGAGAAGTTCACTTTCAGAAAACACAGTATTTCATCATGATTGTAATCTGTTTTTTCTTTGTTACTGTATAATATGATGGTGGAGCCACTCTGGAAGTAAGGAACATTGTGCTTACAGGAGTGACTAGCGCTACTTAACCGGACAGTAAGCCTGAGGCAGACCTAAAGGTTTGTAAAGGAACATTATTCCCTAAGAGCGGATGTTCATTTGGAATGAACTTCAGTAGATTTTAACAGAATTTTAAGAGAGTCCAATTTTACTGTAAACTCACTGATTTATTATCATTTAATGTTATTTAAATATAGTCTGTTGGCTATGGGGACAACATGAATGGAATATCTCTAAGTTATTCATTTGTGTTAGCAAGGTAGCAATTGGAATTGGAACATATAGGAAACAATAGGCCATGCAAAAGCTGAGGTGCCCTTAAGGTGCACACTTGCATGGCTGCGCAACGGGGGA
The DNA here is from genome assembly GCF_021869965.1 of Rhincodon typus. Lineage (NCBI taxonomy): Eukaryota > Metazoa > Chordata > Chondrichthyes > Orectolobiformes > Rhincodontidae > Rhincodon > Rhincodon typus. Next base: position 53,837,481 of record NC_063338.1, read on the forward strand.
CTGCACAGTGCAGCAATTTGGTCATACATGCTGAAAAGACATAGGAAGCTACCTAGTGGAATCTTAAAATATTATTTGTTTTGTGGTTGTCTGTGGTTTTGGATTTGTAATTAAATAAGTTTAGTGGTTTTGCTGGCTTACTACTTTCTTATTGGTTGTGGTGGGGCTCCTAGCTGTCTCGTACTAATTGAGCAAGTCAGCGTGATTAACTTAAAAATTGTTGTTCTTTCAACAAATTAATAAAACATGATAAAGTAACAAGGGTCACTGGACCCAAAATGTTAATTCTGCTTTCTCTCTACAGATGCTGCCAGACCTGCTAAATTTCTCCATCAATTTCTGGGAGTTTCTTCAGTAATAAAACATGATGGTTGCTTTGTGAGGCAACAGGAACCCTGGGCATGCCATATATAGTTGAAGTCGAATTGGTTCTAAATATGAAGCAGTGAATTATGCAGGCTTTTTCCTTGCCAATAATTTGCATTATAATCCAAAGGGACCATAGATGGCTGCCTCACTTGGACCACTGCACCATTTTAAGATGTATATTGTCAATTTAGGCAATTGTGTTTGTAGTGCTCCTTGTGTAGCAACTAGTATATTCCACTTCTGTTTTCTAGATTTCTGTCTTTCTTAAAATTCTCTCTGTATATGCGCAAGTCTTTTTGTGTATAAATATTTTTCAGGATACTAAGAAAAACCATCCAAACAAAATGTTTACAGATTTCTTGTGTCGATGTTAAAGATCCTGCAAGAGTTATAGCTAGATCAGAGTTCAAGCATTTTTGGTACATACAACACAGCATCCTAATTTCCCAGGGCAGGCAATGTGACTGCAACAATCTTTAAGAACTTGCCATACTTCTGAGGTTAGAAATCATAAAACACTCTCCTTTTTATGGTGCCATTACACTAAAGAAATTCATTCGCTATCCATGCATTCACTAGTCAACCTCTATCTTGGATCATCCACTAACATTACTATGCACTACAGAGGACGAGAGACAATTGCACACTGAGCTGGATGGTAAAAAAGCAGCAAAGATATATTTAATCCCAGACAGCAATGAACAAATTAACAATCAAGTTTAACAGTGTTCTAAGATGTATATGTAACAACCCAAAATTTCTCTTAAGAAATAAGGGAAAAGGCCACAGTACAATTGATTCTGATACATAGCGAACACCTTCAGTCTTAGTTACAATAATCTCTGCCATTTGCAGTGTCAGTCCAACAAAAAGTAAGAGACATGTATTGCTGTGGGAAAGGAGTAGCGTCCTTTAGACTGTTTCAGGTTAATTGTTTGCTTTTGTTTGTTTTAAATGTTGACTTGTTTACTATAGAAGAACCACATTGCAATGAAGAATACAGATGGAAATACAGCTAATGTTGTACAGTAATTCAGTATTAACTTTTTCTTTTGTCCAGGCAAGTATGCAATGCGGGATCTTGTGCATCGTCTTCCAGGAGGTTCAACGCTAATAATGCTTTCTGATGACACTGTTGCTGCTGTTTGTTGTGCTTTACATGAGGTTACTATTAAGAATATGGAAAATGCTAAAGCTTTAGCTGATGCTGGAGGAGTCGAGAAACTTGTAAACATTACAAGGGGGAAGGGTGAAAGGCAAGTATTCAACTGAAAAAGATTGTGATAAATATTGCATTTTGTATCATCCTCTATATCTTTTGTACACTATGGTTATGTATAGCCAAACTGAGCTACGAATTACATGCTTTTCTTGGCCTTTCACTCTTAATGAGTTGTCTTTCTGTAGCCCATGGTGAAATTTTTTTTGTCTCCTTTTTGAAGACTGTTGCCTACAATTGTGCATTAACCTTATTTTTTTATTTAATTATAACCTGTTGGCCTAAGAGCTGTTAGTACAATTTTGATTCAAAAAGGTGAAATATACTTGACCATTTCCACTCGTTTTTCTGGGACGATGGTACCAAGTTTTAAACTACAGATTGTGCGAAGCACAAACGACCCAACAGCCAATACAGCTGATTTTAAGTTTCTGAACTGGCAGTTGTCCTCTCTCCTGGAAAGATGAAGGATGCTCAAACAGGAATTGTGCAAGGTTGTAAAACATTTCCCTACCATTGAAAATCTACCACCCTGACATTAGTCAGGTTAATAAATGCCTCAGAGTCAAGGCTTTCAATGGCAAGAAATTAATGTTGCCTTCTCAAACTGAAGTTGTCTATAATCATTTTGTCCCTTGCCAGTACACCCAGGGACTGAATAGACACAACAGCTATCAAGAATGCGACAAAAAAGTCTTCACGATGATTTAACATTAAGATGGGTTGCCAACCTGAAACGTTAGCTCTTTCTCTTCACATGCTGCCTGGCGAGCTGAATATTTGACACTTTTTATACTTCTGTTATGGGTCCTGACAAGTCGTAAATGGCAGCAGATATATTACCCCGCACTTACTAGCAGAAAATATGGGCGCAATGACTATGATCTAATGGTGTCAAACAACATGCTGGGTTAGGACAGCTGTAATATGCCCAATAACAAATGAGACACCATTCCTTGAGTGTCTGTAAAACTTCATGAGAAAAGTATAGGAGGTGCAGTCTAGAAATGTGGTTGAATGGGACAGAGAATTAAATGCCAAATGACTAGAAGCAAAAGGTCACTCTTGGAAACTAAACTGAAGTAATAAACCATAAATAGGAACAGGAATGGGCTGTATGGCCTTTCAATCAATCTGGCAGACAAATGCTGCATATCTTTACTGAGGTTTTACTCTGAAATGATTGTCAGAATTGGGTTAACATACTGTTTTAGAGGCTTATCTACCCAATTTTAATTTTCATGATATTTTACATTTTGTTTGGTATTTCTTCAAGGTATTCCCTGAAAGTAGTTAAAGCAGCAGCTCAAGTTTTAAACACATTATGGCAATATCGTGACCTTCGCAGCATTTACAAAAAGGTAATTTACAATAACGTAAAGAAGCATTGTTTTCAATTGAAGTCAATAATCTAATCATTATATTTTTTCCCCACCTGACCATCTTGTATTTGCAGGATGGTTGGAATCAAAGCCATTTCATTACACCAATTTCTACTCTGGAACGTGACAGACACAAATTCTCTACATCCCACCCATCCTTATCAACAAACAATCAGAATATGTCACCTGTTCTTCATTCTGGTGAGTAGCTTGTGGTTGCGTAAAGAAAATGAATGTTGTAACTTGAACTGCTACTCTACGGGTGTGAAAGTAATGGAAATATTTCGTAACCGAGGTGCCAACCTAGTGAAGCTGCATCACAGAGCTGCAGTTCACAATTTAGATTTACTTTGACTTAGAATCAAAAATACAATTTATAAATTTGCAAACAATTCCAGTTTGTAGCCGAATGATTGGTAAATCAGTACTGAAGAAAATTGCAATGAGTTTCAGGAAAATGATAATTGACAAACAAATACAGTTCAACAAATATGAGCCAATATTTAGTAGGAAGATTTAAGTAAGTCACTTATAGTGCAAGTCTAGGTGGGGTAGAGGAACAAAGGAATCCACAAGTATAAATACTAGAAGTTGCACCAAAAGTTAGCAAGGCTGAAGATTTTATTTGAAACAAAAACTAACCAGATGCTAGATTTTATTTCCAGAGGGAAATAATTTGAAAAGTTAGAAAATTATGCTGAATGTACATCAGGTTTTAGTTAGACCACCCTTGGAGTAATGCATGTGATTTAAATCACTGCAAAATGAAAAGGATTTATTTATTCTTTCATGGAATGAGGGCATTGTTAGGAAAGCTAGCATTCATTTCCCCCATTCCTAAATGCCCTTGAAATGAATGGCTTACTAGCTCATTACAGGGATGGTCATGAATCAGCCACATAGATGTGGGCCAGATTCATATTTAGGCCAGACTGGGTAAGTATGATAGATTTCCTCACATAAATGACATTAGCAAACCAGATTGATTTTTGTAAACAAAAATTCATGATAGTTTCATGGTCAGCATTACTGAGGCTGACTTTCAATTCCAGATTTTAGTAATTGAATTTAAATTTCACCAGGAGCCACCTAGAATTTGAGGCCGTGTCCTGAGAGGAATAACTTGGGCCTCTGGAGTACAGGTTCACTAATATTGCTACTAAACTTCAGTCCCATTAGAGAGAGTACAGACTACCTTTTCAAAGAATAATACCTGAAACACATAGGTATATGTATTAGGAAAGTATTGGCAGGCTGGTTATCTTTTCCCAGTTTTAAAAATCAGGCTGAGGGGTGATATGATAGAAATTTTTTAAATCATGAAAGATTTACATAGAAACATGGAAGATAGGTGTAATATGGGCCATTCGACCCCTCAAGCCTGCTCCGTCATTCATGGCTGATCATTGAGTTTAGTTCCCTAGTCCTGCCCTTCCCCATATCTTTTGATTCCTTTAGCCATAGAGCCACATCTACTTTCTCCTTGAAAGCACATGACATTTTGGCCTCAACCACTTTCTGTGGCAGTGAATTCTACAGGCTGACCACTCTCAGGGCGACGAAATTTCTCCTCATCTCAGTCCCAAAAGGTTTAGCCCTTATCTCTAAACTGATCCCTTACCCTTAAACACCCTTCCTGCTTCTAACCTATCTACCTCTAACCTAGAATTTTATCGGGTTTTGTAATATCCCCCTCATGCTTCTAAACTCCAGTGAATACAATCCTAACCAACTCAATCTCTCCTCAAACGTTGGTCCTGTCATCCCACGAATCAATGTGGTAAACCTTTGCTGCACTCCCTGTATAGGAAGAACGTGTTCCTCAGATCAGCTGACCAAAACTACACACAATATTCCAAGTGTGGCCTCACCAGTGCCCTGTATGATTGCAGTAACACTCCCATGTTCCTGTCCTCAAATGCTGCCACTATTAAGGCCAAAATACAGTGTGCCGCCTTTACTGCCTGCTGCACCTGCGTGCGTGCTTTCAGTGACTGGTGCACGACGACACCCAGGTCTCACTGAACATTGCCCTCTCTCAATTTACAATCATTCAAACAATAACCTGCCTTCCTATTTTTGCTACCAAAGCGGATAACCTTACATTTATCCACATTATACCATATCTGCCATGCATTTGCCCATTCACTCAGCTTGTCCAAATCACACTGGAACGTCTCTGCATTCTTCTCACAGCTCACCCTTCCACCCACCTTTGTGGCATGTGCAAATTTTATTTGATTCCCTGAACTTAATCACTAACATATGTTGTGGCTAGCTAGTGTCTTAGTGCCAATCCCAGTGGTACCCTCCGGTACCCCCCTCCCCGTCACTACCTGCCATTCATAAAAAGACCCATTTATTCCTACTCTTCACTTGTTGTTACATTCTACCACTGTTTTCCATGTGCTGTGCTATAAAATTCATGGTAATGGACTCTCGTGTCTTCCTCAAAACTGACATCAGACTCACATGTCTATAATTCACTGTTTTATCTCTACCTTTCTTTTTAAAGAGAGGGATTACCTTAGCTACCTTCCAATCTAAGAATTGTTCCAAAGTCTAAAGCATCTTGGAAGATAACAAACAATGCATCCACTATTTCTAGTGCTACTTTCTTAAGTACTCTGGGGATATTAGCTTATCAGGCCCTGGTGATGTATCAGCCTTCAATCCTATTAATTTCTCCAACACCATTGCTGTATTAATACAGATTTGCTTCAGTTTTGAAAGTAAATATAGAAAAAAAAAATCAATAAAAAGAGGATAACTCGAGGGTATCAGTATAAATAGATGCCAAGTAATCCAATAGGGAATTGAAAAGAAACTTCTTAAATAGTGGTGAGAATTTGGAACTACGCAATAGGGAGTGGTCAAAGTGAATATTGTAGATGCTTTTAAGGGCTAGTTAGACAGGCACAAGGGAGATGCAAAAAGGTGAGAGGAGGCTCAGGTGGAGAATCAAGACCAGCATAGACCAGTAGGGCCAAATGGCCTGTTTCGATTATGTATATTCTGTGTAATTTTCTGTGACTTGCTGGTAAGAAATCCTGTACTGCATTCTATACACAATGTATTCATTGTGTTAACTAACGTGATTGACCTTTTGGATTAAGCTCTATTACTATTGCTATAGTACTTTTTTGGTCTTGCTATTATTGTAGATGTTGTACAAAAACTCTGTGTTTTAGCAGTGCAAATGTAGTGCAGAATTATGCAGCAATTCAGTGATTCTGCTTCAACCATTTCTTATAAATGCTGGCCTTACCTTAGACTGGGACTATAAACTCCATGTGAATTGTTCAGATTATAAATGTGCTAAAATCACAGCCTTAGGTATCTAAACATAGCAAATAATACATTTCTTGCTTAATAATACACTAGTTTATCTCTGCTAATGCTCAATTTTTCACATTTAATTTTGTTCAGTAATTTAACTAAACTTTCAATTTGTTAAATTCTCACGTTATCAATGCTAAATTGAAATGTTCAATCAATTTTAAGCTGAAACCTTTAGGCACAGAAAGACCCAAAGCCTTTTTGGTATTTTCTTCCTTTCTGAGGCTTGCACTGTATTTTCTATATTTTCATGCTTTATTTATAGTGACATCAGGATCCATTGCACTAAAAAAAGAAAATTCCTCTGTTGCATTTTTCTTTGAAAATGTCATTTCATGCTGGACAGCATTTTTCTCAGCCCCTGATTCCCACAGTTTCTTTGCAAGGTTTTATGCACAAGTGTGAGCTAATGAGATTCTCAGGAAAATCAAAGCAAGTTTCCACCCAAATCGATGTAAAAACAAGTGCAACTCCTTCAGAATAAGTCAAACTGAGGCAGTTCAAACACTTGTATTAGTAAATGCCAGTTCAATTGTTCAATATGCCTATAATATTAATAAGATAATGATATAAACAAAATACTGAAAATGATAAGCAGGTCTAGTTGCATTTATATAGCACTTTTAATATAATAATTTTGGAACATAGGAGCAGGAGTAGGCCTTTCAGCCCTTCGAGCCAGTTCCACCATTCAGTAAGATCATGGCTGATCTGTGGCCTAACTCCATATACCTGCCTTTGGCTATATCTCCTAATAACTTTCCTTAGCAAAAATTTATCTACCTCAGATTTAAAATTAAAAACTGATCTAGCATCTACGGCCATTAGTGGAAGAGAGTTCCAAACATCTACCACCCTTTGTGTACAGAAGTGCTTCCTAACATTTCTCGTGAGCAGTGTGGCCCTAATTCTCAGATTATGTACTCTAGTCCTAGAATCCCCAACCAGTGGACATAGTTTATCTTTATTTACCCTGTCTTTTCCTGTTAATATCTCAAAGACTTTGATCAGATTATCCTTTAACCTATTAAATTGTAGAGAAAACAGGCCTAATTTGTGTAATCTCTCCTCGTAATCCCTGAGGTCCAGGTATAATTCTTGTAAAACCTAGGGTATAGTCCCCCACCGAGGACAATATATCCTTATTTAATCAATATTTAATCTATCAATATCCCTTTGTAATTTTGTTTTCATTTACACTCTCTACAACACTGCCTAACTTGTGTCATCAGCAAACTTGAATATATGGCTTTCTGAGTTATCCAAGTCATGAATGCATAATATGAATTCCTAACCTCAGGAGTGTTGTTTAAGAAAATGTAACAGTAAACTACATGACACTTTAAGATAGGTGGCCCAAAAAAATGTCACAGAGACAGAGGAGAGAGAAATGAATTCTTTAAGGAGGGAATCCCAATGCTTAAGGGACAAAAGTAGAAATTGCTGGAAAAGCTCAGCAGATCTAACAGCATCTGTGGAGAGAAATCAGAGTTAACATTTCGGGTCGAGTGACCCTTCCTCAGAGCTCACTGTTTAAGGCCTTGGCAGCAGAAGACACATCTGTTTGTAACATGGCAGTTAAAATCAAGGTTGCTCAAGAGACCAGAATTACATGACCATGTTTCTGGAAGGTTGCAGGTCTGGAGGAGATTACAAATATGGGAAAGGCAACATCATGGGACAATTTGAAGACAGATGAGAATTTTAAAATTAAAATGTTGCTTAACCAGGAGCCAATGTGGGTCTACAAGTGCATAAATGATGGGTGAACAGAACTTCATGTTAGTTTGGGCACAGTCAGCAGAGTTTTAGATTATCTCAGGCTTAGATTTAGAGTGTGGAAGTGAGGGAACCTGCCTGGATTGTGTTAACTTCATTGGAATAATGTGGAGGCCAAAAGCAAAGGTTAGAGTGGGATGGTTCTGTGGACACTTGACGAATCGTAGAATCCCTACAGTGTGTAATGCGTAAACAAGCCATTCGGCTCAACAAGTCCACACTGTAGGGATTCTCTGACTAGCATCCCACCTTGACCCAAACTCTACCCTGTCCCTGTAATCCTGCATTTTCCAAGGCTAACACACCCAGCCTACACACTCCTGAGCACTGTGGGTAATTTAGCACGGCCAATCCACCTAACTGCACATCTTTGGACTGTGGGAGGAAACTGAAGCATCGGGCAGAAACCCACCGGGAGAATATCTGTGTGGAGTTCACCCAAAGGTGGAATCGAACCTGGGTCCCTGGCACTGTGAGGCAGCAGTGCTAACCACTGAGCCACCGTACCAGTGAGGGTTAAATTTCAAATCTTGTGGGTCTTCATTGGAACTGGAAGTTTTAAATGACTTTTTTATATATAAAAAGTCCAATGCATTGGAAAAAGTAGCAGGAAGTAAACAGAGTATGTTCTGTAATTCAGTTTTGTGGAATAGCAATAGTTAAATGACAGATCGGATAATTTCATACAATGAAAGAATAATAAACAGTGAAATTAGAAAATAACAATGACATGGATGATGTGTAAATCTTTACAGTAAGTAAGTAGAGGGAAAGAAATGTATGGAGAGTATGTTGAGAAGATTTTAGCAGCCAGGGTAGTGCTAGAAATAAAATCATTGCTACACTTGTGCTGGACAAGTATGGGACCCCATTCTGGGAAGCATTGATGCTGTTTGAGAGAACTGAAAACTATGGTTAGGCTTAGTTATTCGAACCAAAAGGGTGGTAAATTATCTGGTTGGAAAATAAGGTGCAGGAAGCCAAAACAGGTCAATATAGGAGTGTGGTAGATAATCTGAGTGGATCACGCATACAGACAGAATTGAAATGTTCAATGCCATCTGCATTTACCATCCTAATGTAAAGGGGATCAGTAATTGAGCACAGTATATTTAGTTGTCATTTTAAGAAAAAAAAGTACCAATTGAAACTCTCTGCCTGGTGGGCGTCTTTGGCTGTCTGCATGGTCATGTATGAAGTGAAAGGGCTAGTGTTTCATCTGCATTTATACCAGAAGATAGTCGAAGAAGGAAGTGATGTTGGGAGAAGTGGAAGAAGGTGTGGGGCTGATGGTGAAGTGGGTCTGGTGACCATGGAAAGCACAGTCCTGCAGAATGCTGGGAGGGGAAGAAAGGGTACATTAGGTAAGTGGGCTAGTGACAAAGATGGTGGGCAATGTTCTTTGAAAGCAGAAGAACCTAGCAAGGAGAATGATTGAGAAATGTGGGAATGGAACAGACATAGTCATGTGGTCTACAATGGAGAGGAATCTTTGACGAAACAAGTCTTTTGAAGGTGACATTGCCTGAGTTAGTGGGACAGGAACTGGGAATACAGATTGAAGTCCTTATGGAATGACATGTTTTTGTGATAGATGCTGTTTCAAGCAGGTTCAGTATTAGGTCCTTTTGCATTTTGCAGCTCATATCAATGATGTGAACTTAAATTTAGAGGACATAATCAGAGGAAGATGGTTGGAAGCTATCAGTGGAGTGGGTCAGGTAGACAGTGGGAAATGGAAATCAGTCCAGAGAATTGTGAGATGATGTATTTAAAGATGACAAACAAGGCAAGACAAAACGCAATAAATGGTATGAAATTGCCTGTGCCTAGAAATAGAGAAGCCGTAAAAGTGATAGTAGTCAGTGATGGACCTTGCAAAAATAAGGAACGGATGGAAATTAGAAACAGAATTTATGAAATTCTCAGTTGAAGGTGAGAACAGAAAGCAGCACTGACTGATGTTTGACATATTGGGGAGGTTGTCTTGCATCGGTCCTTGCTATCTGGTTTTAATAGGATATGCAGTACTTCTTTGCTCTAGCCCAATTTGAGGTCTCACTACAACATCTTTCATTTGGAGGAAGTTAGCAAAATTAAAAACCATGTTGAAATGAGTGAACACACTCAGCCGTAAGAAAGAAGACAGTGACGGTGAATGGAAATTCGTTGGACTGCTATTCATAGAAAGAGCAGAGGACCACAGGTCCAACTTCTTGTGGAGGGGTGTGGAAAACAACTGACAGAATAGCCATAGTGAAATGGCTATTAAGACCAAGAAACTGGAATTGATATAAATAGTGGAGACCCTCCACTTCAATAGCAGACCTTCTTTCCACATCCTTTTTCACTGTCAGTGTTAACTTGTAAGACTTTCTAGTTGTGACAGAGGGTTCAAAGACCAGAAAACTTAACGCAGGCTCTTCTCCACAAAGTTTGCTGGAGTTGAATATTTCTGGAAATTTGTACATTTTTCGTTTACAGTTTCTGCAGTGTCCTGACACTGTCTCGATGCTTTTAATTTCTAAAAAAAAAGGTTGTCCGGAGATTGCCACAGTTCTGTATGTAGAATTTTGTTGTGAGCGATTTTGGTGCCACACTTTCCATAAATAAATTATTGGCTGTAAATTTCTTGAGCTCTCTTGAGGTTGTGAAAGGCACTATATAAAAGGGCGAGACTTTCTTTGAAGTTTGGTTTCTGATTTGATGTAAATATAAATCTTGCTTACAGTGGCGAGCACAACCTCTTCACCAGCACTCTTGGGAATTAAGGATCAACGCTCCAACTATGAAAAGACAAAGACGTCTATGCAATATTACAACAGCCCTGGTGACAATATGACACATACAAATTTAACTATAGGTAACGAATGGCGCAATTACAATTTTGTTTATAAAGTTGGACATTTTTTGATGTTCAAATATGTCATTCTTCTAGATTGGCCTTTTCCTTGATAGGGATAGATGAGGAAGCATTTAGTCTGTAAATTGAGGTTGATGTCTACAAATTAGAGTTCTACAAATCTTTCTTCATAATATTTGAAAAAGTGCATTATATGACAGTTCAAATGTCATTAAATGCAGTATAGTTAAATTTCATTCACTACAATATGTGGCAGTCCGAGGTGCCTCATTGGATTTACAATATCAGCTACATGAGGGGCTGCCCATCAATGTACTTTATAGCATGGCCTTAATCTGGAGCTAAGGAGCCTACATGGAATCTTTGCTGCAGTTGCTCCAACCTTCAGCACATCCCTTACCATATAGTCCTGGACCTTGAAATGCAGCTGTCCATGTGGTCTGTGACTCACCTAAGAGTCACTATGTTGACTTCATGTGTAGACAACATTTTAGCACTGGTGCAAAGTCATACAGCAATGCTTATGTGATTCATCATAACAAGGAAACTAGAGGTATATATTGTGGTATTGTAGAATCCAACTATTAAGACAAGCTATTATATACAAACATTGCAATCATAGGCATACGAGTGCCTGCAATAACATTAAGCTGTTAGATTTTAAGAGTTGGGCTTATAGTAACACATCATGCTTCAAGTGATCTGAAGTTAGATGAGGTATGCTATCTCAGGTCATATTCTATTATACAGTGATGACGTTATGAACATCTTCCTTAAAGGTAGATAGACCATGAAACATGACAAAGTAAAACAATTTCACACTGATGCTCCAATTAGAATGTATGATGTATATCTTCTATTTGTTTTGCCAAAGACTCTTTATAAACCTGCTTAAAAATTTTATTTACTCGTTTACCTCCATTTTCATGAGGCATTTGTGGTTCAGAGAATTTGAAACTGAGTGGTAGTGTTTACTGGCCTGGTTGTCCATTTTAGGGTGCTCACTTTTGTTGTCAGCACATGGCAGGAAACCTTTTATAATATCTTGTCATTTGTACATAATCTTATCTAATTTCTCCAACAGTTTATGTTCGGACTTGTTCACTCTTCTTTACACTTTTCAATGTAAATGCATAACACTTCTTTGCATAACTGACTTTTTGTCCTAATATAGGTTAATATTGTTATTACTCAATCATCACTAGGTTTATCATTGCTGTTGCCAATCTATTTGCATCTAAAATTATAAATTCATAATTTAAGTTCATAGTGGCAATGCATTTTTTTTTATTTTCAAGTGTTTACTTTCCCGTGGTTTAATTTTCTTTCTAACACATACTCTTTTGGCTAGTAATTGTAGACACAACTGTAAAATATCCCTGTTCCCTATTAATCGAAATGTATTGTTGTGTAGGTTCCAGTAAACCGTCACCTATTTACATAGGTTCCTATTCTTCACCAGCAAGAGAGGAATCTAGACGACTTCATGTAAGTATTGAATACTTCTAAGAAAAAAGAAGTTAAATATTTTGACATCTGAGCATTCCATTATCTTGAAGCAGTATAATACAAAGTACTAGACAGAAAATTGAAAGTACACTGATCCTTGCACCTGTAATTTAGGTTCAACAGTTTAAAAAAAGACAAGTGTTGTATCTCTGTTGCAGTTGGGTCTTTTATGAATTGAGTTTATGCAGTACCTGTCTATTTCTGAGTAAATATTTTGACCAATAGAAATAATCTGATGTTAAGAATTTCAAGAAATATTTTGTAAATACATTTGTAAGTTAGGATCTGAAGTAAATTTGCTGAAAAGTATCAGTTGAGTACTCTATTGTATCTGAGCTTTCTCTGGTATCCAGGAATTTGTGACAAGCTTAGAATCATAGAATCCCTACAATGTGGAAACAGGCCCGTCAGCCTGACAAGTCCGCACCGAACCTCGGAGCGTCTTGCCCAGACCCATCCCCCATTACCCATCTAATCTACACATCCCTGAACACGATGGGCAATTTAGCATGGCCGATTCATCTAACCTGCACATCTTTGGACTGTGGGGGGAAACTGGACCACCCGGAGGAAACCCACGCAGACACGGGGCGAATGTGCAAACTCCACACAGTTGCCCGAGAGTGGAGTCAAACCTGGGTTGCTGGCACTGAGACAACAGTGCTAACCACTGAGCCACTGTGCTACCCCCATTATTGAATGCAATCTTCATTTTCAGCCATCAAGTGCATTAGATTTGACTTGTTTACCCCATGGTTTGGTGAACGAGAAGAATTGTGAATTTCAGTTTTGTCACTTATTTTTAATCATTTGGTTGTACAGACTTGAGTATTACTGAGAAATGACACATTTTGTCAAAGCTATTCATCTCGTGCTCATCAGGGCAACTTGCAAGAATTACCCAAGACAAAGGAAAACAACGTTTTATTGTATGAGAGGGAAAATGCTGATTGTTTGGCAAGTGAACTCTGATTAATGAAGGTGTTGCCATGGAAAATGCACCAGTTAGTGATGACTGACAGTTAACTACAAGCCTTGTTTAAATTTTAAACCAGGCATGTTGACTCTGGCATTGCCCTGAGAAGGAATTAAGTGAATGGCTATCACCTGGTTTGTTGAGTTGAAACAGGAACAACACATGTATATGTTCTTCCTGTCTGCGAAGAAATGGACCCTGTGTGTTAATTTATGCAGCCTACAGTACATACAAATGCACCATACTGTAAGCCCAACTAAATTGGTTATCAGCATAATTCTTTGTACATTCAAGATTATTTAGCAAATTTTGTCCAACTGCAGAATCCTATCCAATATTGGACACTTGAGTTTTCCAAGCATGGACTGCAAGGTACATCTCAAATACATGTAGATTGTATTAAATAGCATTTCCCATTAACTGTTCACACCAAGCCAGGTACTAAATGCACCCAACCAACACATGCTTGCGAGTTAATAGAACATAATTGAATAAACTTCATATACAACAGGTCTACAGGGACACATCTGATCAGCTTTTAATTCACTTTTTAAGGTTTTTTGCCAATATTAAGTATATAATAGTGTTATACTAGTATCTTATTTATGTGCATCTATTAATTCTTCCTTATTAACTTGACCTTGTTACAGCATCCACAGATGTATTATGGCCAAGAAGAATCAATCAGAAGAAATTATGATGCATATAGATTGTATATGCAGTCTCCACACTCTTATGATGACCCCTATTTTGATGACCAAATTCATTATCCAACAGCCACTGATTATACATCACAACATGGACTAAAAACATCAACTAACTATGTGGATTTATATTCTGCTACACGGCCATCTTACAGAGCAGACCAATACCCAGGATCCCCAGATTCCTGGGTTTAACACTTGGAAAAATAAAAGAACAATGTCTTGTTGCTCTGTTTCTGATTGTAAGTGATCATCGATGTAAGAAATTTCTAGTGGAGACAATGTGAATGTAACCTTTAGGAAGGAATTCAGGATGTGTTTTTAACAAGGAAATCATGGAAGCAAATGCGAAGGAAGATTGATGGGAGAGTCTTTAACTCTGCATAGATGTTAGATTTCTTATGTGTAACTCTTGTAGTTTGGTGGAGGTGTAGGCCATGTGATGAAAGGTTTGTGGTGGAAGAAAATAATTGGAGAAGGTGCGGGCCAAATAAAATGTGAAACTTCTGTGAATAGTCTCACTCTGTTGGTTTGTACAGACATTTTAAATATATACACTGTTTTGTTTAACTAAAATAATGAGCCTTCAAATTATGTATTTCATTTCCCCTTGTAAATTTGCTTTCTTCGGTGTAAATATGGAAATGCCATATGAACAAGGGTAGCTGTTATTTCAGAAAGCAGTGTCTTATATTGAAATTAAATTTAAAAATCTAAGTGTCATACAAGAGATAAAATATTCTAAATGAAAATAAGTCACATTTTGTTTTAAAGGAGTTTTGTAATTTCAAAGAACATGCTTTTCCCAGTGAACTGGATACTTATTTTTCCATTCCCATTCTGTGGCTAGTTTCACTGCCATTTGCGATATGCATTTATAAATAAATGTGATCATTTCATTAACTGACGTTTTGTGCTCAAGTTTCTGCTTTTTTGGTAAAATTCCAGGTAGAATTGGTATAGCTGGTATCTAGATGGGCATGTTTATTAATTTGGTGCAAAAGCCTATCTTAAAACCCAACCAGCCTTTTATTTTTATGACAGTAAAGTGCTATGCATGATACATGTTGAGGCCAAGTGTAAAATATATAGAGAAGAGGTTGAGTTCTTTCTTTCCTATTACTGCTCTTTATGCATTAGCACTCATTCCTGTACTTTTCACCCACCATTGGTAATTAATACATTGCAACTATGACTGTGATTCCCTATTCATTAATTTTCAAATTCCTTTTTAAAGAAGTCATCAAATAAACCCACCAACAGAGCAGGGTCAAAATTATTTTATTGTTGAGGGCCATTCTTCAAGATTTCTCAAGGGCTACCATTTAGTTTATTTGAGGGCTACTTTTTCATTCTCACTAATTCCTTCATTAGGCAAGGCACAGTCATGCATTTGTGTTGCATGGAGTATTTGAAATCAGAAACAGAATTGTAAGAATTCTTTATATTCCTCAACAATTATCAGCTTTCCATTAAACTTGAAACTACAACACACAAGGAAAGCTTAACTTTCCTGGATGCCACAGTATTTAAATTGGCTCAAGACAACAAGCATTAGTTAGCAGATAACACAGTGTGGAGCCAGAGGAATATAGCAGGCCAGGCAGCATCAGAGGAACAAGAAAATTGACGTTTCAGGTCAGGACCCTTCTTCAGAAATGGGGAAGGGGAAAAAGAGCTCAGAAATAAATAGAGAGAGGAGGGGTGGGGCTGGGTAAAGTAGGTGGGATGGTGATAGGTGAGTGCAGGTAGGGAGTGGTGGGGATTGGTCAGTGAGGTGGGAGGGGTGGATAAGTGGGAGAGAAGATGGGCAGGTTGTGTCAGGTCAGGGAGGAAAGGGATGAGAGGGAGGGTTGGTCATGGAATGAGGCCGGGGGTGGAGAGATTTTGAAACTGGTAAAATCCACATTTAGACCTTTGGGCTGTAGGGTCCCAAGGTGGAATATGAGGTGCTGCTCCTCCATTTCTTAATCAGTTTCCAATGATTTTCATGCAGTGTTATCTCCAGCTGATTTTAAAATGTGAAGATAATATTGATGGTCCTTGTATGTCCGAAAAACAAACAAGTATTTCCCAATGTATTTAAACTTGTAAACTTGTCGCAAGGTGACACATCAACCTGACAACTGAAAAGGATTGTTTGTGCATGGGAATTTGAAGAAACCGGTAATATAGGCCTTTCTTCAACAGGAGCATAAAATGTACTCAAGGTGGTGCTGGTGAGGGCCAGTGTCACTAGCCTTCAGATCTGCTTCAATCTATCCAGACAAGAAGGTTTACATGAATGAGACCGATGCAGACGGGGTGACCGCTTTACAGTAAATTTCTGCAATGTCCAAAGGAATGACCCCAACCTTCCAGTTGCTTGCCATCTTAATGAACCATCTTGCTGTCATGCTAGCCTTTGCAATGCTATGGACCTGCTGCAATGTACCAGTGAAGCATGATGCAAGCTCGAGAAACAACACTGATTTCCTGTTTAGGCACTTTACAGCCTGTAAAACTCAATATTGAGTTCTGTAGCTTCAGAAAGGAGCCACCTCATGTCTGTTTTCCATTTTTCTATTATTCTCTCCCACCTCCCCATACCCCCCCACAGTTTTGCCTTATCTGTATTATTCTTCTCCTTTGTGAAGAAAGAGACAAAGTATTCATTAAGACCCCATCCACATCTTCTGTATCCACAAGTTACCTCGTACCTCTTCAATAGGTCCTACTCTTTCTTTAGTTATCCGCTTGTTCTGAATGTATTGATCAAATATCTTTGATTTTTCCTGATTTGACATGCCAGTGTTTTTGATATCCACTGTTTTCCTACTTTTTTCACTCATACCTGTACTTTATATACACCTTTTGGCTTGCTTCAGTTTTAATCTTTTTTTATGACTGTCATAAGCTTTCTTTTTCTGCTTAATCTTACTTTGTACACGTCTGCATAACAAGGAGTCTCTAGATTTGGTATTTCTGGTTTTATTCAAGTTTTTGGGGACTGTTTATGCTGCTCTGTAAAATTTTGCTTTTGAATGTCTCCCACTGATTTGCCTTCAACGTGTGTCCAGTCCATCTTCACTGGATCACCTCTTTTTAAAATCTGTCTTCCCCTAATTTAGAACTTTTACTCCTAGAGTGTTTCTGGCCTTTTGCATAATCTAATTATGTTATGGTCCTAATCTCCGAAAAAGCCACCTATTGCGACTTGATCCACTTGCCGAGCTTCATTTCGTCAGACTAAAGCTCGAATTGTGCTGCCTGTTGTTGGGTTTATGATGTGCTGGCTGTAGAAGTTCTCTTGAATGCTGTTGCAAAATTTTGTGCATATGTGCCGTTTGCACTGTTGATACTGTTTGCACTGTATCCTTGTTGATATTAGAGTATTTAAGTTATCAGTTGTTATTGCTTTATGTTGAAATAATTGAATATGCCATCTGATTATGTATTATAATGGATACTTAGTGAACAGCATAGTTATACTGCTCTTATAGTACTAATAAAAAATAATTTGCAATTCTACAGTACTCCTTTTTGCAAAAGCATATCTCAAAGCAATGGATACTGATTGGAAGGAGAAAGATATTTTAAAAAGAGAGGCTAGATTAGGAAATGAAAGGCATAATAGAATAAAAAATATTTTTGTGTTTTTTAAAGTGGAGAGGCCAGCCAAACTGTACACTGCAAATCAGTAGTAGCTAAATGGCATTCAACAATAGGGTAGGGGCAAATTACTGTAGATGCTGGCATCTGTACAGAAAATAACAAATGCTGCAGATCACAGCGGGTCAGGCAGCATCCATGGAAAGAGAGCAAGCTAATGTTTTGATTCTAGATGACTCATCAGCTCTGATGCAGGAATTTGAAAATTAGGTCAACATTTATCTCCCTATGACAGAAGAGCCACTGGAGCTTAAAGGAGGTATTTGATGGGAGACAAGTGACAATGAGTGTTGATATTAAATGAGTTTAAGTTTGTGAAGGAGTATGGAAAGGAGGCTGACCAGAGATAGTTTAAATCTTGAACTTTTTTTTTTAAGTGGAGACAGGAACAAAACGTGTCTGTCTTTTTAACCATGTTAAACAAGAAAAAAAGTAATATTTCTGTCATTTTAAATCAAATTATTACATTGCCTTGGAGTGCCAAATTAAGAAAAGATATTTACAGTGAATGGTAATTAATTTATTACAGAATTATAAAATGATGCAATACAGAAATAAGCTGTTCCGAAGAGGAGTCACTGGACTTGAAAAGTTAACTCTGCTTTCTGTCCACAGATGCTGTCAGACTTACTGAGTTTCTCCTTCAATTTCTGTTTTTGTTACAGAAAGAAGCCATTTTATCTGTGCCAACCTTTTGAAAGAATTCTAATTACTCCAACTCCCTGCAAAAAAATCCACTTCAAATATCGATCCAGATCATTTTTGAACATTTTTACTGAATCTGCAGTGCATTCCAGATGTTAACAATTCCTTGCAGCAGGGGGGAAAATAGCTTAATTATGTAGAGTCAAATTTCTTACCAGTCTTCATGATACTTGTACATTAAATTATTGATATGTTCCTCCTCTAACCTGTGCTTTATCCAGACCAGAACACTCCAGTTAATGGAAAAATTATATCTTCTTCCAGGAAGTACAAGTACAAATTATTTTGAAGGTTGTGGCAGTAAATAAACAATGAGGTGAAGAGAAATTTAAAAACACAAATGGTTAAAAAGTAACCTTCAGGGTCAGAAATCACGCACAGTGAATTCAATTGTATAGGCTATTTTTCAGGGCCTGAATTGAAAGAGAGAGAAATGGTTCTAGCATTCTGGTCTCCCAATTCTCTGTCTCCAGTCTTTCCCCCACCTAACTCAGAACTGTTGCCATGAATTCAACTTTTGTCTCCTTTCAAATGCAACAACAACGGACATCTTGAAGCAGTGACGAAGATAGGAGCAACAGGTGTGAAGAATGTTAAGTGCCTTCTAATTTCAACAAACTACTGCCCACTGATCTGACCTGGATGATCCACTTGCACAGCTCTTACTCAGTGGACCCAGCTCTCAAAATGAGTCACTCTGGCACCATTGACTATTGTCTGCCTCGTCATCAAGCAGCAAATCCTTGCTGATACCTGGTGTTTAGGGCCAGAGTCAGAGCCCCGCTCTAGATTATGGATCTGTCCAAGCAGCTCAGCAATTGAGAGAGCAGGTATAGATATTAGCCCACGTTCAAGATGGTGTCTCTGATAACCAGTCCTGACATCACGAACAGCTCTGGTCACACTATTCCACATCACCATATGATGACTTCACATGTAAGAGCTGGCATTCCAACCTCCAATATTGGTCCATACAGTTCAGAGGAGGAACAGGATGTTAACAAATGTAAAGTTTCAAACAATTGCTTAATACTTGCATGCAATGTGAGCATCACTGGCTCAGTCAGCATTTGTTATTCATCTCCAATTGCCCCGGAAAGATGTTGGCAAGGCACCTTCATGAACCCCTGCAATCCTTGGTGTATATGTACCCACAGTGTTTGAAAGGGCGTTCCAGAAATTAGTCTCAGCAAAGAAACATTATAATTTCAAGTCAAGATGGCACTTGACCAGGAGGAGAACTTCCAGGTGATGGTATAGAATCATACAGTACAGAAGAGGCCCTTCAGCCCATACAGTCTGTATTGCCAAAAGTACACTACTACCTACAATAGTTGCACTTTCCTGCATCAAGCCCATAGTCATGTTCCTACAGTCCTTGTAATACGAATTCACAGAGATGGTGGGTTTCAAAAGAGCCTTGATGAGTTTTTGCAGGGAATCTGTCATTGGTACACATTGTTGTCACTGTACATTGCTGGTGAAGGGAGTGAATACTTAATGTGATAGAACAGGGGCTGATCAGGTGGGCTGCTTTGTCCTGGAAGGTTTTGAGCTTCAGGTGTTGTTGGAAGCCCGCATCCAGGCAAATAGAAAATATTCCATTACACGTAAGTTGTTGTAGATGGTGGATGGATTTTGGGGAGTTGGGAGCTGAATAACTCATCACAGCCTTTCACCTGCTGTTGTAAAAGCATTAGCTATATGTATATATACTGGTTAAGTTTCTGGTCATCAGTAACTCCCAGGATGTTGATGGTGTTGTGTTCAGCCATGGTAATCCTGTTGAATGTCAAGGGAATTTGGTTACATTCTCTGGTTGGAGATGATCATTGCCTGGCACTTGTTCGGTGCAAATGTTAGTTGCCGTTTATCAGCCAAGCCTGAAATGTTATCCATGTCTTGTTACATATGGAGACAGATTGTTTCATTACTCCCTGTCAAAATCCTGAGGCTTCAAAGCCACCTGACAAAATTGCAAGTGATGCTCAAGTTGACTTCAAAATAGCATCTTGTGTTAAATTCACGAGAGTTTTCATAGCTGCCATCATAACTTTGACAGAGATTCTATTTATGCATGTTAACAATCTTCTACTGAGATTATGGTGACAGATCAGAAGATTTTCAGTGCAAGTTCATCATGTTCAGGACAGGGGGGATAAAACCTAATGCTAGGAATTTTCCTTGGCCTTCCTGACCAGCTGCAAATGAGGTATAGATATAAACAATGTTTCTACTGATCTTCCACCACAGATAAAATGTTTACATAGAACATAGATCAGTACAGCACAGTACAGGCCCTTCGGCCCATGATGTTGTGCCGAACTTTTACCCTAAACCTAAGGTCTATCTAACCTCCACCCCTACCTTATACTATCATCCATATGCCTATCTAATAGCCGCTTAAATGCCCCTAATGAGGCTGACTCCACGAGCCTCTCCGGCAATGCATTCCACGCCCCTACCACTCTGAGTAAAGAACCTACCTCTGACATCTCCCCTATATCTACCTCCACTCACTTTAAAACTGTGTTCCCTCGTAATAGCTACCTCCCCCTAGGAAAAAAGTCTCTGGCTGTCTACTGTATCTATACCTCTGATCATTTTGTGCACCTCTATCAAGTCGCTTCTCATCCTTTGTCATTCTAAAAAGAAAGGCCCTAGTGCTCTCAACCTTTCCTCGTACGACCTTCCTGTTTAATCAGGAGAACCCTTAAGGAAAAGTCCCACAGAATAGTTGGAACTTTCAATACTGTTCAATTGGTCACTTGCATAATCCTTGTATGTTATTAGGCAAGAAATATTTACATTTCAAAACTGTACCAGAATCTGGGATGAAGTTCTACTATTTAAGAAAGACGGTAAGGAAAAGCCAGGAACTATAGACTGGTGAGCCTGACATCAGTGGTGGACAAGTTGTTGGAAAGGATTCTGAAGGACAGCATTTATGTGTAGTTGGAAAGGTAAGGACTGATTTAGGATGGTCAAGATGGCTTTGTATATGGGAAGTCGTGTCTCACTAACTTGATTGAGTTTTTTGAAGAAGTAACAAAGAGAATCGATATAGGCAGAGTAATACACGTAATCTATATGGACCTCACTAAGGCATTCGACAAGGTTCTGCACAGTTAACAAGGTTAGATCACATAGAATACAGGGAAAACTAGCCATTTGGATGCAGACTGGCTCGAAGGTAGGAGACAGAGGGTGTGGTGGAGGGAATGCTTTTCAGACTGGAGGCTTGTGACCAGTGGTGTGCCACAAGGATCAATGCTAGGTCCACTGCTTTTGTCATTTATGTAAATACTTTGGATGTGAACATAGGAGGTGTGGTTAGTAAGTTTGCAGATGACACCAAAATTAGTAGTGTAGTGGACAGCAAGGAAGGTTACCTCAGAGTACAACAGGACCTTGATCAGATGGGCCAATGGGCTGAGGAGTGGCAGATGAAGTTTAATTTAGATAAATGTGAGATGTTGCATTTTAGCAGGGCAGGACTTATACACTTAATTGTAAGGTCCTAGGGAGTGTTGCTGAACAGAGCGCTCTCAAAGTGCAGGTTCATAGTTTCTTGAAAATGGAATCGCAGGTAGACAGGATAGTGAAGACGATGTTTGGTATGCTTGCCTTTATAGGTCAGTATATTGAGTATAGGAGTTGGGAGGTCATGTTTACAAGGATGTTGCCAGGATTGGAGGGTTTGGGCTATAGGGAGAGGCTGAAAGGGCTGGGACTATTTTCCCTGGAGTGTTGGAGGCTGAGGGGGTGACCTTCTGGAGGTTAATAAAATCATGAGGGGCATGGATAAGGTGAATAGCCAAGGTCTTTTTCCCAGAGTAGGAGAGTCCAAAACTAGACAGCACAGGTTTAAAAAGAGAGGGGAAAGATTTAAAAGTGAAGTAAGGGCAACTTTTTCACATGGAGGGTGGTGCGTGTTTGGAAAGAGCTCCCAGAGGAAGTGGTGGAGGCTGGTACAATTACAACATTTTAAGAGGCATTTGGATGGGTATGCAAATAAGCAGGGTTTAGATGGATATGGGCCAAATGGGACTAGATTAATATAGGATATCTGGTTGGCATGGATGAGTTGGACTGATGGGTCTGTTTCTATGCTGTACAGCTCTGACTCTATGAATGGACATTAATAGTGAAACAATTGAAATTGGGAATGCATGGAGGCAAGCAGTAGAAAGAAATATTTGTCTCAGAGGATTGTGGAACTGGAGTAAGTTAAAAGGGATGGGGAAGAGGGCAAGCTTCTGGAGGAATTTGAAAGAATGAAAGTTTTAAAATTAAGATTTGTATTACTGAGAGTCAAACAATGAGCATGGATGTGATGGATTAAAAGACTTGCTATGAGTTAAGACAGGGCAGCAAAGTTTGGGGTAACAAGTTTACAGGGTCTACTGCTGGGAACATATTGGATTAGTCAAATCTAGGGGTAGCAAAAGGCATGAATGTGGGTTCCAGCAGTGAATGAACTGAAACAGGGTGGGATTGGAAAAAAAGACTGTTGACCAAGAGGAAACTATACAAAAATATTGTGTCATGTGAGAACAGTGTCACTGAATACTACTTCTCTCACCCTAAGTGTTGTATTACTGTTAGACACCAACCAATTATCTGAAATGGTTACTCAGAGTTTCAGTAACATGGGGAACTTGCTGTTTGTAATGCCATTTCCCCTGACAATTAGTATCTAGCTTCAGGTAAACAGGTTGATGGCAGTAGATGGGCTGGATTTTCCAAGGGTGGCAATCTCACACAGATTGTCACTCCATCCCTGTCCTTTTTTTTTAAAAAACCCCAAAAGAAAACAGGACCTGGGGGAAGGTGGTTGATGGGTCAGGTCCTTGGTGGAGGTGTAGGTGAGTACAAGATCTAGTTGTCTAACTCCTGAGGAACCAGAGATAGTAGGAACTGCAGATGCTGGAGAATCTGAGATAACAAGGTGCAGAGCTGGATGAACACAGCAGGCC